>NC_081850.1:65210089-65523777 GCF_963259705.1 Myotis daubentonii | reverse complement strand
GGCAACCAGGCCAGCGGGTAGTGGGGCAGTTAGGAGTGACAAGGCTGGCAGAGGGGGGGGCAGTTGGAAGCGATTAGGCTGGCGAGGAGGGAGTTAGGGCAACCTTGCCGGCACCCAGAGGCAGTGAGTGGTGTTCAGGCCGGCGGGGGAGGGTGGCAGTGAGGGGCAACCAGGCAGGGAGGCAGGTGAGCAATTAAGAGCCAGCGGTCCAGGATTCTGAGAGGGATGTCTGACTTCCAGTTTAGGCCCAATCCCCGGAATCAGGCCTAAACCGGCATTCGGACATCCCACAAGGGATCCCAGATTGGAGAGGGTACAGGCTGGGATGAGAGGACACCCCCCTTCCCGCACAAATTTCGTGCACTGAGCCGCCAGCGCAGTGGTTCGCAACCTTCTGGCCCTTTAAATAAAGTTCCTCATGTTGTGACCCAACCATAAAATTATTTTCATTGCTACTTCATAACTGTAATGTCGCTACTGTTATGAATCATAATGTAAATATCTGATATGCAGGATGGTCTTAGGCGAGCCCTGTGAAAGGGTCGTTCCACCGCCAAAGGGCTCGCGACCCACAGGTTAAGAACCACTGCTCTAGTGTAATCATAATACATTTGAATTTATATTTTGAATGTAACTATGTTTTTTATTTGATACATGTTTCACATATATTCTCTCTTGTCTTCCTCCCTTTTGATTAAATGTATATTTTAATCCATTTCCCTCTACAGTAGGTATTCAGTTTACGTCGGAGATCCCTTGCTTCGGCACGGAACCCACCTACAAAAGCACCTACGTCACTCACTTGGAGCACATACACAGCAGTAATGAAGTGAAATAGTAAAAAAAACTTTAAGATAACAATTCCTGACCTTTACTTGTAGTAAATAAATAATAAGAAACATAAAGCACATATGCAAATACATCAAAATGATGGAACTTTATATATAAATAAATGGGAGATGGTGACATAACCATGAAACAACGTATGTCAAGTAACCCGAGGACTGTCTGTATTAACTTAATCATATATTATTATTATTGTTTTATGATTCTTCCCGGTGTTCTTAAGAGATCACTTCTTACACTCTCTTTAATTATTAATTGTAGTTTCATATACAAAACATAACATTTACCATTCTAGTCATTTCAACCATTTAGGACACTCATTAGCAATATCTCATTTTATGACCACTAAAGTAGTCTCCGCAGAATATCAACTGAGTGTTTTGCAACTGTGAAAAAAATAAGAACAAGGATATCTATGAATTAATACGAAGAAATAGTAAGATATATTGGTAAATGAAAAAAAAGCAATGTGTAAAAGAGCATTTATAGCGTGCTACTTCTCATATAAAAATGAAGGAAAATAAAATATCCAACTATCTGCCCATTGAGCAAAAAGAAGCACAGGAAAAATAAATCAGAAACTATTAGGATTTTTTATCTACAGGAGGTGGGGCAGAAGCAATGGGGAGATGGGTAGAATTAGTTGCGTAGTTTTGATTATGTTGCCTTTTACAAGTAAAACATGAATAGAAAAGGTGGCTAGTAAAGCAAAGTAGAATAAATCAAATCAAATGAACATAAAAAAATTTAAATTAACACCATAATTACACTAAAAGGGAAAATAAAATGAATAACCTAAGTAGTCTTAAACCCAGAATTTTGTCCATATACTTTCACAATTTAAAAAAAAACTCAAAACAAAGTTTTAAGCTGTGGTATGTTATTAACTGTGGTATGAGTTCAAGATTCTGAAACAACTTATGTATCAAAAGATTCAGCAAATAAGTAAACACTGAGGAAAAGATAGTGACTCTCACTCTCAGGGAAAGGAGCTCTGTACATGGAAAAGGAGAGGCTGGAAAAAAAAAAAAAACTCTATGGTATCAAACCAGAATTGGAGCTATCAATTCAAACTCATGGGTTTGAAAATGTATAAACAGCTTGCAATTTATTTTTTTATTTATTGTCTGTATATCAACAGCTATATTGTCCCATCCCCCATTATTTGTGTCCCACTCCTGACCCACCTCTGTGGGTAAACTTCCCTTCAGTTTCTTAGTTTCTAGTTTTTACTCCTTTTGTTTCTGTTATAAGTATTTCCCAGTTGGCTTCTCTGAAATCATTTAGAATCCTTGCAACAAATAAAAACACCTAAAGCTAGAAAATAAATAATGGGTTATAATTCAAGAGAATAAGTAAGCATCCATGAGACCATAATGATATGAAAAAACAAACAAACAAACAAATAAATAAATGTGAGAAATAGGATAAATCACTTCTTATAAGAGAATACTAGTACATCTAATAAACATAGAAGAAATAATAGAATTAGAAGAATCGCCATTTGGCCAACACATTTGCAATAATTTTGTCATATAAGAATCACCAATAAATTTTTACAGAGAATTCCTTATGACCTCAGCATATTTTTATAGATGAGCCATATCTCTACCCTCTCATAAACCAGGGAAAAAGTTTGTTCACTTTTTCAACATACAGAACTATAGAAATTTGAAGACAATGATTGTGTGGACCACCCTATACCAAATCTGTTCAATTCAGTTATTTCTACTTATTTGCTGGAAAATAACAGGTTTTCTTCTTTTTTCAATTATATTTACTTTCAATATTATTTTGTATTGGTTTCAGGTGTATAGCATAGTCATTTGACTGGAAATATCCAGAAAAACACTATGTAAAGTATATGATTAGCTAAACACTATGATAGGTTTTCTTTTCTTTTAAATTTTGATTTTTTTACTTTAAATAATATTTTCCTGAGGAGAACCAAGATGGCAGCATAGGTAAACACCTATACTTGCTGCCTCTTATGACCACATCAAAATTACACCTAAAAGGCAGAACAGTGACCACCCAGAACTGCAGGAAAGCTGGCTGAGTGGAAGTTCCACAAGTAGAAAGGTGAAGAAAGCACAGTGAGACTGGTAAGAGATGCTGAGGCGCATACATTCCTGGCACCTGGAGTGCTGCTCTTTTAATCGGGAGGGAGATACAAGCTCCTGCTTGCTCTGAATGGGGACCCAGACACATACAGGGAGAAACTGGATTGTCTGGCATCCAGACAGAAACGCGAGGGCGGCTTTCTCGCAGAGGTGCTCACGGTGATCATTGTTCCTGCACAGGAGGCACAGGACTCAGAGACCCAGGGACCTCTCCACTGCAGGGCTGACTGACAGCCATTGCTGCTTGCTCCACCCTGGTGATTCCCAGAGACCCCGCCCCACACAATTTACAATCCCACCCAAGCAGTGCCCATCGGCTTTTGCATATGAATGGCCTGTCCTTTCTCTGCCTAAAATCTGTCATACTGCAGCTGGGTCAGAGAGCCCCAGAGCTTCCAAAAGAATGTCCAAGGCCCAGCAGCAGCAGCCTGCCTTGCATCACAGCTGGGCCTCGTCTGGGGACATCCAAACCCCATACAAAGTGGAGGAATCTGCAGATGTCTCTATAGATCCTGCTGGGTGGCCCCAGACAGTGGCTGACCTTACACCTCCTTGGAGATCCAAGAGCCTATGTACTCAGCAGTCAGAGTGAGACCATATTGGATTACAACTGTTCACATCCATAACAGACACACTCAAGGGGCAGACTCAGTGAGCACCAAAGCCCAATGAAGCAAGTCCTGCCCCATAAGGGTGTCTCCTGCACAACAGATCTTCCAGTGTAGACACAGCTGGTCATCCCAGCCAATTGGCCTGGAGGTCAAGTCCTCCTAGTGATACCAACAGTAATCAAGAGTTAACTACAAGACAGTGCAAACAGCCCTCAAAGAGGTAGACTAAGAGCGTCCACCTCAGGCTACTGGGGAGGCTGAGCCACTGGTCCCTACAGGACACCCACCACACAAAGCCACTCTATCAACTCAAGGAGACTTAGCAGCTACCCAGTACATAGAAACAACACAGGTAAGCAGAGAAAATGAAAAGAAAAGTCACAAATGAAAGAAATGGTTGAAAGCAAAATGCCTGATATAGAGTTCAAAACCACGGTTATAAGGTTACTCAAGAATCGCCTAGAAACCTCCGAGAAATTTAGTGACACCCACAAGGTTATGAAAAAGGACCAATCAGAAATTAAGCATACACTGACTGAAATAAAGAATAATATACAGAGATCCAATAGCAGACTAGAGGATCCCAAGAATCAAATCAAAGATCTGAAATATGAAGAAGTAAAAAAAACCCAAATGGAAAAGCAAAAAGAAAAAAGAATCCCAAAATATGAAGATAGTGTAAGGAGCCTCTGGGACAACTTCTAGCATACCAACATCCGATTTATGGGGGTGCCAGAAGAAGAGAGAGAGCTAGATATTGAAAACCTATTTGAAGAAATAATGACAGAAAACTTCCCCTACCTGGTGAAAGAAATAAACTGAAAAATCCATGAAGCACAGAGAACTCCAAATAAGAGGAATCCAAAGAGGTCCACACCAAGACACATCATAATTACAATGCTGAGGGCAAAAGACAAAGAGACAATCTTAAAAGCAGCAAGAGAAAAACAGTTGGTTACCTACAAGGGAGTACCCATATGACTGTCAGCTGATTTCTCAACAGAAACTATAGAGGCCAGAAGGGAATGGCAAGAAATATACAAAGTGATGATTAGCAACAACCTACAACCAAGATTATTCTACCCAGCAAAGCTATCATTTAGAATTGAAGGTCAGATAAAGAGCTTCACAGACAAGAAAAAGCGAAAGGAGTTCATCACCAGGAAACCAGTATTATATGAAATGCTGAAGGGTATTCTCTAAGAAGAGGAAGAAAAAGAAAAAGGAAAAGAAAAAAATTATGACAACAAAGTGACAACAAATACATATCTATTAACAAGTGAACCTAAAAATCAAATGAATAAAAAACCTGATGAACAGAACAGACTGCTGAATGTAATAGGATCAGGGGCATGAAGAGGGAGCAGACAGACAATCTCGTGGGGGGAAGGGATGTGGGAGGTGCAGAAGAAATTGGACAAAGAGCTTACACATATGGACGAGGTCAGTGTGGACAGGGGAGACCTGGAGTGGGGTAGCAATCAGGTGGAGGGGAGCTATGGGGGAAAAAAGAGGAACATCTGTAATAATCTGAACAATAAAGAATAAAAAAAAAAGATCATATACCATGATCAAGTGAAATTTATCCAGGGATGGAAGATTGGTGCAATATCTACAAATCAATAAACATGATACACCACATAACCAAAATGAAGGATAAAAACCACATGGTCCTATCAATGGATGCAGAAAAAGCATTTGATAGAATCCAGCACCTGTTTATAATCAAATCTCTCAGAAAATATTCATTGATTAAATGGAAGTTAATGTATATGAAAATTTTTGTCAATTGAAGGTATATACATATGAAGGAAATAAATTAGCTAGTAAAGGGATTAAGAAAATTTTGGACAACTTTTGGTCATCACATATCTAAAATAATACAATGTGATTGACTTCTCTAAACAACAAAGGAGAAGTTTCCATGTGTAATGATTGAGACGATGGGCTATGATCACACACATTAGACTGAATCCCATGAAGTAGAAAATACTTGGTCATTTTTAATTTATAGAAAATGATAACACACATATATATCAAGTTATATACATTACATGTTACGTATATTATATATACAGATATACACTGGTGTGTGCCATTCTGTCCCCTACTGTACTGTGTGTGCCTACAGAATTTGTGTCATTTACGTTTCTATATCTTAAAAGCTAAAAAAGTTGAAAGAACACAAATTCTTAATGTAACTGTGGAGATGGTTGAAAATCTGGAAATGTAAGACTGATGTGTAGATTTAATTAGGAAATGTAGGTAAAGTCCTTAGACCAGCACCCAAACGTTCACCAAAATGTTCAGCACTACTATGAAAGAGAGTTTTTGGGCTATCTTGGTTTTGGAGCTATTTGGTCATCAAGTGGCTTTAAATGGCACCCATCGCTGGAGTGTCCCTGAGTTTACAGGTGTGGGTCAATGGGACTGGGTTTCAAATTACTTTCAGGAAAAAACAACTGACACAGGTCATCTTCTATTTCTGCCACAGTGAATTATTATGGTTTGGCCTTGGCCAAACTAGAAATTATCTCTCTGTGGTGATTAACATGTAAACTCAGTCCGGCTGGTGTGGCTCACTGATTGAGCATTGACCTATGAACCAAGAGGTCACAGTTCAATACCCAGTCAGGGCACATAGGAGGGTTGTGGGTTCAATCCACACATTTCCTAATTAAATCCATACATCAGTTTTACATTCCCCTTGCTGGAGGCAGCCCTTGAATGATTCTCTTGGAATCATTGATGTTGCTACCTCTCTCTCTCCTTCCTTCCTCTCTGAAATCAATAAGTAAAAATTTTTTAAAGATGTAAACTCATAGAACTGAGTGAATGCCCTCTTGTTTCTGTGCAATGAGGTCTTTGAAGTGTGATGATTCCTGGAGCCAGATAAGAATAGAGGGAAGATGCGTGATTCCACAGGTGTGAGAAACTAATAGATATGCAGTTAAAATTCATGGTTTTTCCAGAGAATGACAGTATGAGATGTGATGGTCCTGGTCATCCTGTCTGAGTTCCTAAGATTTCCACAGGTGTGAGAAATTCATATGAAAGTATTTAAAAATGAATGGTTTTCCCAATAATGATAGTATGACATGAGATGTCCTGTTCATCCTTTCTAGGTTCCTGAGACTCCCAACCCTTCTTCATCCCCAGCAGACAGAAGAGCAGCATGAGGCCTGAGAACCAGAGCAGCGTGACCCAGTTCCTCCTCCTGGGGCTCCCCATCCCGCCAGGGCAGCAGGGCGTGCTCTTCACCCTGTTCCTGGGCATCTACCTGACCACGGTGCTGGGCAACCTGCTCATCATCCTGCTCATCAGGCTGGACTCTCGCCTGCACACGCCCATGTACTTCTTCCTCAGCCACTTGGCCTTCTCTGACCTTTCTCTCTCCTCTGTCACTGTCCCTAAGATGTCCTTGAACACTTAGACTCAGCAACAATTCATTTCCTATCAGAATGGCTACATCAACATATCAACAAATGACAAGTGCTGGCGAGGATGTGGAGAATAGGGAACCTAATACACTGCTGGTGGGAATGCAGATTGGTGCAATTATTATGGAAAACAGTATGGAGTTTGCTCAAAAAATTAAATATGGAACTGCCATTTGACTCCATGATTCCACATCTAGGAATATATCCTAAAAAACCCAAAACACCAATCAGAAAGAATATATGTACCCCTATGTTCATAGCCATGCAATTCATAATAGCTAAGACCAGAAAACAGCGCACCTGTAGATGAGTGGATAAAAAAGCTGTGGTACATTACACCATGGAATACTATGCAGCTGTAAAAAAGAAGGATGTTTTACCCTTTGAGACAGCATGAAGGGACCTGCAGAGTATTACACTAAGCAAAAAGCCAGTCAGAGAAAGACAAGTACCACATGATCTCACTTAAATGTGGAATCTAATGAACAAAATAAACTAATGAACAAAATACATCCAGAGACATAGAGGCATGGAACATACTGTTGAATCTCAGAGGGAAGGCGAGCGTGGGTGGGTGGGTGGGAAGAGATCAACCAAAGAACTTGTATGCATGTTTGCATAATCAGTGGATCCAGATAATAGTATGCTGAAGGTCTGGGGTACAGAGTCGGGGCAGGCTACAAGGGTGAATGGGGAGGAAAGGGGACATATGTAATACTTTCAACAATAAATTTATTTTTAAATATTTTTAAAAAGGATAAAAACAGTAGCTTTGGAAACATTATCATATGCATTCTGATAATATGTACTGGTATATCAGCTATAAATCTAAGCCTGAAATATACATACAAAAATATTAGTACATAAATACATACTACCAGTAGCCCTGCAAAGGAATCTGTGTGCCGCCAGAAGGTCGCTGCAGCCCTCCTGTAGATCCCTCCACCTCTCCTTCTTGTTACCCTGCCCTCTGCTGTAGCTCTCCACCTCCCACTTGCTTGCTGCCCTGCCCTGTCTTATATTTCTCTGCAGCCACTTGTACCTCGTTAGCCCATCCTCTTGCTGATCCCTCTTCTGCTCTTCACATGCTTGGTCATTACGCCTCAGGGCATGACAGCTAATTAGCATATTCCTCTCTTATTATACAGGATACACACCCAGAAGGTAAAGGTAGTAAAATGTTAACCACTGGGGAATTGGCTGAAGATTGACCAGGAATTCTTAATATCGCTGTTACAACTTTTCTATATCTTTAAAATCATTTCAAAATAGAAAGTTGAAAAATCTTTTTTCCCAGCTGGAGCAATGCCCAAGAACAAAGCAGTCCAGGGCATGACTGGAATCAGGAACACTGTCCCCTAGAACTCCAGTCCCTCTTACTCTTGGACACACAGCTCCCAAAGGGCAGTCAGAAATTAGCCACAAGCTTGGGGACTTGGCTGCAGTCTCTCATTAGCAGTTAAGTGTCATCTGTGGACTCATTTCTCTGGAGCCGGATAAGGAAAAGAAAAGTCAGTAGAAGTGCCAAGTCCCAAGATATTTTCTCAGTGTGCCTGGATGTTAGGTCTCCTGAAGAAAACCTGAGGAGATGGGCGATAATCTGCAGCAGAAGGTGTCTGAACTCACCAATGAGGAGCCCAGGTGAGAGGAGCGGGAAATCTGCCTTTACCGATGGACCTTCAAGTGTGCTAGGGTGTTTGTATGTGAGACTCTTGTGTCCATGACCCTGTGTGTGTACATGTATTGACTATGCTTCTATATGTGCTGTTTGATAGTTGTATGTATATGTGCTATGGATCCGACTCACAGTTTTGTTTTAGCATATGTAGACCAAGTTCTCAGCCTCCAGGTGTGTCCTTGGGGACTCCTGATTCATGTCTGGTATAGTAAACACTGGCATCACAGCTGAACAGCAGGAGTGAGACTCCGCTGCTGGACAAGAAGATGCCGACCTCATAAGGAACCAAGGTCAGGTCAGAGGGAGCTCAAACCTCTGCCCAGCAGTGTGTTCAGGTGCACATGTGAGCTGTGCCTGGGGGTGACACCTCGTGTATGAGAGCTGGAAGTTATGTTATTGGATTTTCTCTGTATGTGACCATGTGTGGGTGACCACATGCGCGGGTGTTGGTAGTGGTTTAATGACTGTGCCTGTGACTGAATAGGCTTAACTGCCCCATGCTGACTGCCCTCCCCCAGCAAGGGGAAGGTCAGAAGGAGGGAAGCTCATTAATACACTTGCATTAATAGGAAAGTGTAAACTATTTGTTGTAGTGAGTGTGCTGGGTGTGCATATGTGTTCTGTTGTGTGTCTCTTGTAAGATTTATGAATTGTTTGTGGTCTTGTGTGATTTTGGTGAAATGTGTGTAGTGTTTGAGTTACGTATATGTGGTGAGGTGAGTGATCACCAGGTGCATCATGACACAGTTGTGTTGATGTGCATTGTGAGTATGTTTTGGGGTGAGAGGTGTATTATTGTATGTTGTATATGTCCAAGTTTCTATTAATTCTGACTTGTATGTATGCATATGAGTGTTTATGAGGTGAACCACATATTGGCTATTCTTCCTTTAGGATGTAAATTTGATCAGGAGTGACTTACATTCTCAAGTCAACAGAGTGTGTGTGTGTGTGTGTGTGTGTGTGTGTGTGTGTGTGAGTGATCTATATCCATGACTCAAGTATTTCCTAAAGTGTCCTCCTTCTGGGGCACCATTACCTAAGATACTCAAATTCTAAGCAACACCCTGTTTCTTGAAATGGATCTGCTATCTTTTTTATGTACCTGAGTGTGACTGAATTACTCAGAATTTTCCAACCTTTCTTCATTTTTACTGAACATCCAATGGGAAACAAACGAACTAACTAAACATAAACTCCAGGCATCATGATGTGTGAAGGTACTGGGCAGAATTACCATTAAATAGTGATGAGACCTTGGGGAAGTTATATAAAACATTGGACTCATTTTCATGTCTATAAAATGGAACGAATGACACAAGTTTTATGAATCTTGTAGAGGCCCTCAGTAAATAGCTATTGCATAAATAGATCTAATATATTTAAGAACTTTTTCTCAGTTAGAAAGTAAATACATATGAAGAAATAAAATTACCTAGTGACGGGAATAAATAATTTCTGCACAACTCTGGGTCCTCACAGCTCTAAAATAATATATTCTGCTTGGCTCCTAAGCAAGAAAAGGGAAGTTTCCTGTGTAACAGTTAAGAGCATGGTTTCTGATCACACAGACATATTAGACTGAACCCCATGAAGTAGCCAACAGTTGGTAATTTTTAATTTATAGAAAATGGTAATACATACATATCAAGTTATAAACAGTACCTATCACATATGTAGTAGATACTAATATACACACGTGTATTTGTGTGCCATTCTGTCCCTGCTGTACTGCTGTGTGCCTACAGAATTTGTGTCATTTATGTTTCTATTTCTTAAAAACTAAAATAGGTCATAGAATACTAATCCTTAGAGCATCTGTGAAGAGGTTTTAAAATCTGGGAATGTAAGGCTGATGTGTGGATTTAATTAGGAAATGTAGGTAAAGTCCTCATCCTGGTACCCAAATGTTCATCTAAATGTTCAGCATTATTATGAAAGATACTTTGTGGACTATTGTGGTTTTGAAGATATTCTGGCCTCAGTGGCTTTAACTGGCCAGCCATTTCCGGAGTGTCCCTGAGTTTACAGCTGAGGGTCAATGGGAGCCGGCAGGTTCACAGGAGGTCTGACAATGCTCCAACAACACCCACTCAGCACAGGAGTCTCACGTTACCTTCAGGCAGAAACAACTGACACCACTTTTCAGGGGCTCACCTAACATTCCTGCCACAGTGAATTATTATCGTTTGGCTCTGGCCTGGTGTAGAAATGATCCCTCCATGCTCATCAAGATGTAAACTCATAGAAGTGGGCACCTTGCTTTTCTTGTCACAGTTGCATCTCAATCCTTAAAAGAGGTTCTGATACAGACGTGGTGTTAAAAGTAATAATTGAATAAACAGTGAACCCCTCTTCTCTGTGATGACGTTTTGTGACTACTTGGGAGGTTCAATGTTTTCCTGGAGTCAGACTGGGAGAGAGGAAAGAAGCACACATCCACAGGTGTGAGAAATTAATATTAAAGTATTTAAAAATGAATGATTTCCAAATAATGAGACTATTAGAGGAGATGTTTTGTTCATCCTTTCTAGGTTCCTGAGACTCCCAAGCCTTCTTCCTCCCCAGCAGACAGAAGAGCAGCATGAGGCCTGAGAACCAGAGCAGCGTGTCCCAGTTCCTCCTCCTGGGGCTCCCCATCCTGCCAGGGCAGCAGCGCGTGTTCTTCACCCTGTTCCTGGGCATGTACCTGACCACAGTGCTGGGCAACCTGCTCATCATCCTGCTCATCAGGCTGGACTCTCGCCTGCACACGCCCATGTACTTCTTCCTCAGCCACCTGGCCTTCTCTGACCTTTCTCTCTCCTCTGTCACTGTCCCTAAGATGCTCAGGAACATGCAGACTCAGCAACAATCCATCTCCTATGTGGGATGCATTTCTCAGTTGTATTTTTTCATACTTTTTGCTAGTCTTGACAATTTTCTTCTGGCTGTGATGGCATATGACAGGTATGTAGCCATCTGTCAGCCTCTGCACTACACCACCATCATGAGGGAGGGGCTGTGTGTGGTGCTGGTGGCTGGCTCCTGGATTCTGTCCTGTGGCTATGCCCTTTTGCACACCCTCCTCTTGGTCCGACTGTCTTTCTGTGCTGAAAATGCCATCATCCACTACTTCTGTGACCTCACTGCACTCCTGAAGCTGAGCTGTTCAGACACCTCTCTCAATGAGCTGGTCATATTCACCGGGGGAGGAATGATTTCCTTTTTGTGTATTGGTGTTATTTTGGGCTCCTATATCCGTATAGGGGCCATCATCCTCAGGGTCCCCTCCACTAAGAGACTCTATAAAGCCTTTTCTACCTGTGGCTCCCATCTCTCTGTGGTGTCTTTATACTACGGGACAGCTACAGGTGTTTATTTTTTCTCCTCATCATGGGGTTCCAAAGACATAATTGCTTCTGTCATGTATACAGTAGTTACACCCATGCTGAACCCCTTCATCTACAGCCTGAGGAACAGAGATATCAAACAGGCCTTAGAGATGTGTGTCAATAGGATTAAGTTCTTTAAGTGGCATTCACTAAATCCTCTGGTTGCAGTCAGGAGCACAGGGAAATATATCTCCTAAAATTACTGAATAGTCAACATCTCCATATACCTTGAATAGAATATGCATTCTGCTGTCATGTACTGTGTGGTTAATATGTATACTAGGTCAAGTTTGCTACATGGATTGTTAATAATGTTATATTCCCAATTGGTAATTTTTGCTTGTTCATCATCTCATAAGGTATATGGAAAATCTTATGCAAAATATATTGCACAATTATAGTTGTGGATTTTCTTTTTCTCCTTTGAGATGTGTCGATTTTTGCTTATGTATTTTTTATACTATGTTACTGATGACATACTTATTTAGCCTCATGAGTTGATTCTGGTGAGATTTTTTTCTACCTGATTCTTTGATGCTGGCTTTTGATGGCTTCAAGTTGATTGTGAGGATCTCTTCCCAACTGACATTCAATGACATCATGTTGGTAGATTGCAATCAGCCATGATAAGAAAAATTACACTATGAAAAATGGCATATGCTATAAAATAAGGCTTTTCAAACAAGAGAGCCAGACATTTTAAAAATACATTCAAAAGCACACCACTGCATTTATGATTAGGAGATGTTTCAAGAAATGGGCTTTACCTCAACTACTCATCTACTTCTAATATTTAGTATAAGTACTTTATATCTATCACTATAAATATAGCTATACATACAGATATACAAACAGACATATAGGTATAAATATACAGATAGAGAATAGATACTAGTATACAATAGGTAGTAAAATGCAGCTTTCCTGTGGTTAGAGTTTAAATGGCATATTTTTTCTGTCACTTTAAACTTTTATTTTTCCTTATACTTGTGAGGTGTCCATTATTAACAATGTAATGCTGGATATTGCTCATTTTATGTAGAGCAACAATTATTGTATTTCTGGAGAATTTTGTCTATTGACATCTAATCCTATATAACAAAGAGGTGATATGCAAATTAACCCTCACACCCTCACAAGATGGCTGCCTAGGACCAGGCTGGCAGGGGGGTTTGCCCCATACAACCAAACAACTAAACAGCAGGCTGCAAGGGGCAACCAGGCCAGCGGAGGGGCCATGAGGAGCGACCAGGCCAGCATGGGAGGGGAGCAGTTGGAGGCGACCAGGCCAGCAGGAAGGGGCAGTTAGGGGCTACAAGGCTGGGGGGGGGCAGTTAGAATCGATCAGGCTGGCACAGGGGGGCAGTTGGGGGTGATTAGGCTGGCAGGGGGGCAGTTTGGGCGACCAGGCCAACAGAGGGGTTAGTGAGGGATGACCAAACGTCTGATCAAGCAGCCTGTGTGGGGCGACCAGGCCAACAGGTGTTTTAGAGAGGGATGACAAGGCTGGCAGAGGGGGACACTAGGGGTTGACCAGGCCAGCAAGGGTGGCAGTTGGGGGCGATTAGGCTGGCACGGGGGGCAGTGAGGGGCAACTAGGCCAGCCGAGAGGGGGAATTTGGGGGTGACCAGGCTGGCAGAGGGCGGCAGTTGGGGGCGACCAGGCTGGCAGGTGGCGCAATTAGGGGTGACCAGGCCAGCAGTGGGGTGCAGTTGGGGGCAACCAGGCTGGCAGCAGGGGCAGTTAGGGGCAACCAGGCTAGCACGCAGAGGAAGTGAGGGGTGATCAGGAAGGGGGCGGGGGCAGTTAGGGGAAACCAAGCAGGCAAGCAGGTGATCGATTAGGAGCCTGCAGTCCAGGATTGTGAGAGGGATGTCCGACTGCCGGTTTAGGCCCGATCCCCAGGAAAGGGCCTAAACCGGCAGTTGGACATCCCCCAAGGGGTCCCATGTTGAAGAGGGTGCAGACTGGGCTGAGGGACCCGCCCTCCCTGCACAAATTTCATGCACCAGGCCTCCAGTGTAATCATAATACATTTGAATTTATATTTTCCATGTAACTATGTTTTTTATTTGATACATGATTCACATATATTCTCTCTTGTCTTCCTCCCTTTTGATTAAATCTATATTTTAATCCATTTCCTCTACAGTAGATCCTTGGGTTATGTCACGATCTGTTCATAAGGCACAAAACCCACCTACATAAGCAACTATGTCACTCACACGACGCACATACACAGCAGTAATGAAGTGAAACAGTCAAAAAAATTTAAAGGAAAGATAACAATTCCTGACCTTTACTTGTGGTAAATAAAAAATGAAAAACATAAACCATATATGTACATATTTTGATATGACAGAACTTTTTTATATATAAATGAATGGGAGATGGTGGCGTAACCACAAAATGGCGTACGTAGAATCCGACGTAACCAAAGGACTGCCTGTATAAACGTAATCATACATTTTTATTATTGTTTTATGATTCTGCCCTGTGTTCTTAAGCGATCACTTCTTACACTCTCTTTAATTTTTAATTGTAGTCTGATATACAAAACATAACATTTACCATTCTACCCCTTTGAACCATTTAGGACACTCATCAGCAAGATCTCATTTTATGACCACTAAAGAAGTCTCCACAGAATATCAATTGAGTATTTTGCAACTGTGAAAAAAATAAGAACAAGGATATCTATGAATTAATACAAAGAAATAGTGAGATATATTGCTAAATGAAAAAAAAGCAATGTGTAAAAGAGCATTTATAGTGTGCTACTTCTCATGTATAAATGAAGGAAAATAAAATATCCAACTCTCTGCCCACTGAGAAAAAAGAAGCACAGGAAGAATAAATCAGAAACCAATAGGATTTTTTATCTACAGGAGGTAGGGAGGAAGCGATGGGGAGATGGGTAGAATTATTTGTATAGTTTTGATTATGTTGCCTTTTGCAAGAAAAACATGAATAGAAAAGGTGGCTAGTTAAGCAAAATAGAATAAAACAAATCAAATGAAAATTAAAAAATTTAAATTAACACCACAATTACACTAAAAGGGAAAATAAAATAAATAACATAAGTAGTTTTTAAACCCAGAATTTTGTCTATATACTTTCACAATTTAAAAAAAAAAAAACAACCTCAAAACAAAGTTTTAAGCTGTGGTATGTTATTAACTGTGGTATGAGTTCAAGATTCTAAAACAACTCACCATGTATCCAAAGATTCAGCAAATAAGAAAACACTGAGGAAAAGATAGTAACTCTCACTCTCAGGGAAAGGAGCTCAGTACGTGGAAAAGGAGAGGCTGCAAAAAAACACTATGGTGTCAAACTACAGTTGGAGATAGCAATTCAAACTCATGGGTTTTAAAATGTATAAACAGGTTGCAATTTATTTTTTATTTATTGTCTGTATATCAATAGCTATATTGAACCATCCCCCATTATTTGTGTCCCACTCCTGACCCACCTCCTGTGGGTAAACTTCCCTTCAGTTTCTTAGTTTCTAGTTTTGACTCCTTTTGTTTCTGTTGTAAGTATTTCCCAGTTGGCTTCCCTGAGATCATTTAGAATCCTTGCAACCAATAAAAACACCTAAAGCTACAAAATAAATAGTGGTAATGGATTATAACTCAAGAGAATAAGTAAGTGTCCATAAAGATATGAGAAAAACAAACAAATAAATAAATAAATAAATAAATGTGGGAAATAAAGTAATTCCCTTCTTATAGGAGAATACTAGTACACCTAACAAACATACAAGAAATAATAGAATTAGAAGAATCGCCATTTGGCCAACACATTTGCAATAATTTTGTCATATAAGAAGCACCAATAAATTTTTACAGAGAATTCCTTATGACCTCAGCATATATTTATAGATGAGCCATATCTCTACCCTCTCATATACCAGGGAGCAGTTTTGTTCATTTATTCAACATACAGAACTATAGGAATTTGAAGACAATGAATGTGTAGACCACACTATACCAAATCTGTTCAATTCAGTTATTTCTACTTATTTGTTGGTAAATAACAGATTTTCTTCTTATTTCAATAATATTTACTTTCAATATTATTTTGCATTGGTTTCAGGTGTACAGCATAGTGATTAGACTGGAAATATTGAGAAGAACACTATGTAAAGTATATTATTAGCTAAATACTATAATAGCTAAATACTATAATAGGTTTTCTTTTTTTTTCAATTTTTTGAATTTTTTTTTTTTTTACTTTAAATAATATTTTCCTGAGGAGAACCAAGATGGCGGCATGGGTAAACACCTATAATTGCTGCCTCTCACAACCACATCAAAATTACACTAAAAGGCAGAACGATGACCACCCAGAACCACAGGAAAGCTGGCTGAGTGGAAGTTCCATAACTAGAGAGGTGAAGAAAGCGCATTGAGACCGGTAAGAGATGTGGAGGCGCATAAAGCGCTGGCACCTGGATGTGCTGCTCTTTTAATTGGGACGGAGATACAAGCTCCCACTTCCTCTGAACTCCAGTTCCAGGTGAGACTCTGGGGCACACAGACACATATGGGGAGAAACTGGACTGTTTGTCATCGGGACAGGAACGTGAGGGTGGCTTTCTCGCAGAGGTGCTCACAACCATCATTGTTCCTGCACGGGGGGCTCAGGACTCGGAGACCCCGGGACCTCTCCAATGCAGGGCTGACTGGCAGCCATTGCTGCTTGCTCCACCCTGGTGATTCCCAGAGACCCCACTCCACCCAATTTACAACCCCACCCAAGCAGTGAGCATCGGCTTTTGCATATAAATGGCCTGTCCTTTCTCTGCCTAAAACATGTAAAACTACAGCTGGGTCAGAGAGCCCCAGAGCTTCCAAAAGGAGGCCCAAGGCCCAACGCCCGGCAGCAGCAGCCTGCCTGGCTTCACAGCTGGGCCTCATCTGGGCACTTTCAAACCCCATACAAAGAGGAGGAATCTGTTCATGTCTCTGTAGCTCCTGCTGGGCGGCCTCAGACAGTGGCTGATCTTGCACCTCCTTGGAGATCCAAGAGCCACTGTATCCAGCAGTCAGAGTGAGACCATACCAGATTATAACTCTTCACATCCATAAGAGACACACTCAAGGGGCAGACTCAGTGAGCACCAAAACCCCACTGAAGCAAGTCCTGCGCCATAAGAATGTCTCCTGCGCAACAGATCTTCCAATGTAGACAAGCTGGTCATCACAACCAATTCGCCTGGAGGTCAATTCCTCCCAGTGATACCAACAGCAATCAAGGGTTAACTACAAGACTGTGCAAACAGCCCACAAAGGGGTGCACCAAGAGTGTCCACCTCAGTACTGGGGAGGCTTAGCCACAGGGCCCTATAGGACACTTAGCACAGAAAGCCACTCTATCAACACAGGGAAGCAGGCAAAATGCTGAGACAAAGACACAAATCACAAATGAAAGAAATGGAGGAAAGCAAAACACTGGATATAGATTTCAAAACCACAATTATAAGGTTACTCAAGAATCTTCTAGAAACCTCTGAGAAATTTAGTGACACCATCAAGTATATGAAAAAGGACCAATCACAAATTAAGCATACACTGACTGAAATAAAGAATAATATACAGAGATCCAACAGCAGACTAGAGGATCCCGAGAATCAAGTCAAAGATTTGAAATACGAAGAAGAAAAAACACCCAACTGCAAAAGCAAAAAGAAAAAAGAATCCAAAAATATGAAGATTGTGTAAGGAACCTCTGGGACAACTTCTAGCATACCAACATCCGAATTATGATGGTGCCAGAAGAAGAGAGAGAGCTAGATATTGAAAACCTATTTGAAGAAATAATGACAGAAAACTTCCCCTACCTGGTGAAAGAAATAGACTGACATGTCCAGGAAGCCCAGAGAACCCCAAACAAGGGGAATCCAAAGAGGACCACACCAAGACACATCATAATTAAAATGCCAAGAGCAAAAGACAAAGAGAGAATCTTAAAAGCAGCAAGAGAAAGAAACTCAGTTACCTACAAGGGAGTACCCATACGACTGTCAGCTGATTTGTCAACAGAAACTATGCAGGCCAGAAGGGAGTGGCAAGAAATATACAAAGTGATGACTAGCAAGAACCTACAACCAAGATTACTCTACCCAGCAAAGCTATCATTTAGAATTGAAGGTCAGATAAAGAGCTTCACAGACAAGAAAACGCTAAAGGAGTTCATCACCACCAAACCAGTATTATATGAACTCCTGAAGGGTATTCTCTAAGAAGAGGAAGAAGAAGAAAAAGGTAAAGATAAAAAATTATGAACAACAAATACATATCTATTAACAAGTGAACCTAAAAATCAAATGAATAAAAAACCTGATGAAAAAACAGACTGCTGAATGTAATAGGATCAGAGGCATGGAAAGGGAGCAGACAGACAATTCTTGGGGGGAACGGGTTGTGGAGGGTGCGGGAAGAGATTGGACAAAAAGCTTACACCTATGGACGAGGTCAGTGGTGGGGCAGGGAAGCCTGAAGTGGGTTGGAAACCGGGTGGAGGGGAGGTATGAGGGAAAAAAAGAGAAAGATCTGTAGTAATCTGAATAATAAAGATATTTTAAAAAGATCATATACCATGATCAAGTGAAATTTATTCCAGGGATGGAAGATTGGTGCAATATCTGCAAATCAATAAACATGAAACACCACATAAACAAAATGAAGGATAAAAACCACATGGTCCTATCAATGGATGCAGAAAAAGCATTTGATAAAATCCAGCACCCGTTTATAATCAAATCTCTCAGTAAATAGTCATTGTATAAATGCAAGTTAATGTATATGAAAATTTTTGTCAGTTGAAGGTATATAAATATGAAGGAATTAAATTAGCTAGTAAAGGGACTAAGAAAATGTTGGACAACTTTTGGTCCTCACATATCTAAAATAATACATTGCGCTTGACTTCTCTAAACACAAAAGGAGAAGTTTCCATGTGTAATGATTGAGAGCATGGACTATGATCACACACATTAGACTAAATCCCATGAAGTAGATTTTTCTTGGTCATTTTTAATTTATAGAAAATGATAACATATATATATCAAGTTTCCTACATGTCACATATATTATAGATACAGATATACACATGTGTATGCCATTGTGTCCCCTACTGTACTATGTATGCCAACAGAATTTGTGTCATTTACGTGGCTATGTCTTAAAAGCTAAAAAAGTTGAAAGAACACAAATTCTTTTTTTAAAAATATATTTTATTGATTTTTTACAAAGAGGAAGGGAGAGGGATAGAGAGTTAGAAACATCGATGGGAGAGAAACATCGATCAAATGCCTCTTGCACACCTCCTACTGGGGATGTGCCCTCAACCAAGGTACATGCCCTTGGCCGGAATCGAACCTGGGACGTTTCAGTCCGCAGGCTGACGCTCTATCCACTGAGCCAAACCGGTTAGGGCAAGAACACAAATTCTTAATGTAACTGTGGAGATGGTTGAAAATCTGGGAATGTAAGACTGATGTGTAGATTTAATTAGGAAATGTAGGTAAAGTCCTTAGACCAGCACCCAAATGGTCACCAAAATGTTCAGTGCTACTATGAAAGAGTGTTTGTGGGCTATCTTGGTTTTGGAGCTATTTGGCATCAAGTGGCTTTAAATGGCACCCATCGCAGGAGTGTCCCTGAGTTTACAGGTGTGGGTCAATGGGACTGGGTTTCACATTACTTTCAGGCAGAAACAACTGACACTGGTTTGCAGGGGCTCATCTCCGGTATCTACCACAGTGAATTATTATGGTTTGGCCTTGGCCAAACTAGAAATTATCTCTCTGTGGTCATTAACATGTAAACTCAGCCCGGCTGCTGTGGCTCCGTGGTTGAGCATTGACCTATGAACCAGGAAGTCACAGTTCAATGCCCAGTCAGCGCACATAGCAGGGTTGTGGGTTCAATCCCCACATTTCCTAATTAAATCCATAATCAATCTTACATTCCCCTTGCAGAAGGCAGCCCTTCAATGATTCTCTTGGCATCAACGATGTTGCTATCTCTCTCTCTCTCTCTCTCTCTCTCTCTCTCTCTCTCTCTCTCTCTCTCTCTCTCCTTCCTTCCTCTCTGAAACCAATAAAAAAAAAATTTAAAGACATAAACTCATAGAACTGGGTGAATGCCTTCTTGCTTCTGTGCAAGAAGGTCTTGCTGGTTGCTTTAGGGGTGTGATGATTCCTGGAGCCAGACGGAAATAGAGGGAAGACGCATGAAGCCACAGATATGAGAAACTAACAGGTATGGAGTTAAAATTCATGGTTTTGCCAGAGATTGACAGTATGAGATATGATGGCCCTGGTCATCCATTCTAGGTTCCTAAGTTTCCCACACCTTCTTCATCCCCAGCAGACAGAAGAGCAGCATGAGGCCTGAGAACCAGAGCAGTGAGTCCCAGTTTCTCCTCCTGGGGCTCCCCATCCCGCCAGGGCAGCAGGGCGTGTTCTTCACCCTGTTCCTGGGCATGTACCTGACCACAGTCCTGGGCAACCTGCTCATCCTCCTACTCATCAGGCTGGACTCTCGCCTGCACACGCCCATGTACTTCTTCCTCAGCCACTTGGCCTTCTCTGACCTTTCTCTCTCCTCTGTCACTGTCCCTAAGATGCTCATGGACATGCAGACTCGGCAACAATCCATTCCCTATCATAATGGCTACCATCAACATATCAACAAATGACAAGTGCTGGCGAGGATGTGGAGAACAGGGAACCCGAATACATTGCTAGTGGAAATGCAGATTGGTGCAATTGCTATGGAAAACAGTATGGCGTTTCCTCAAAAAATTAAACATGGAACTGCCATTTGACTCTGCAATTCCCCTCTAGGAATATATCCTAAGAAACTCAAAACACCAATCGGAAAGAATATATGCACCCCTATGTTCAAAGCCATGCAATTCACAGTAAATAAGAACTGGAAACAGCCCACCTGTAGATGAAGAAAGAAGGATGTTTTACCCTTTGAGACAGCATGAAGGGACCTGCAGAGTATTACACTAAGCAAAAAGCCAGTCAGAGAAAGACAAGTATCACATGGACTCAAATGTGGAATCTAATGAACAAAATAAACTAATGAACAAAATAGATCCAGAGACATAGACGCATGGAACATACTGTCAGATCTCTGAGGGAAGGCGGGCATGGGTGAGTGGGTGGGAAGAGATCAACCAAAGAACTTGTATGCATGTTTCCATAATGAGTGGATCCAGATAATAGTATGCTGAAGGTCTGGGGTAGGGAATGGGGGCAGGCTACAAGGGTTAATGGAGGATAAAGGGGACAAATGTAATACTTTCAACAATAAATTTTTTTGAAAATTTGTTATAAAAGGATAAAAACAGTAGCTTTGGAAACATTATCATATGCATTCTGATAACATGTACTGCTATATCGGCTATAAATCTAAGCCTGAAATATACATACAAACCACTAGTACATAAATATATACATATTAGTAGCCCTGCGCAGGAATCCGTGCGCCAATAGGTCGCTGCAGCCCTCCTGAAGCTCTCCACCTGCTGCCCTGCCCTCCTGTAGCTCCCCCACCCTTCCCTCTTGTTACCCTGCCCTCTCCTGTAGCTCTCCACCTCCTGCTTCCTTGCTGCCCTGCCCTGTCCTGTAGTTCTCCGCAACCCACTTGTACCTCGCTGGCCCAACTTCTTGCTGATCCGTGATCCGGTCATGACGCGCTTGGTCATTCCACCTCAGGGCCTAAAAGCTAATTAGCATATTCCTCTCTTATTATATAGGATACAGACACAGAAGGTAAACATAGTAAAATGTTAACCATTGGGGAATTGGCTGAAGATTGACCAGGAATTCTTAATATTGTTATTACAACTTTTCTATAACTTTGAAATCATTTCAAAATAAAAAGTTGAAAAATCTTTTTTCCCAGCTGGAGCAATGCCCAAGATCAAAGCAGTCCAGGGCATGACTGGAATCAGGGACACTGTCCCCTAGGACTCCAGTCCCTCTTACTCTTCTTGGACACACAGCTCCCAAAGGGCAGTTAGAAATTAGCCACAAGCTTGGGGACTTGTTTGCAGACTCTCATTAGTAGTTAAGTGTCATCTGTGGACTCATTTCTCTGGAGCTGGTTAAGGGAAAGGAAAGTCTGTAGAAGTGCCATGTCTCCAGATATTTTCTCTGTGTGTCTGATGTTAGGTCTCCTGAAGAAAAACTGAGCAGATGGGCGATAATCTGCAGCAGAAGGTGTCTGAACTCACCAATGAGCCCAGGTGAGAGGAGCTGGAAATCTGCTTTTGCCGATGGACCTGCCTGTGTGCTAGTGGATTCATGTGTGAGACTCTGTGTCCATGACCCTGTGTGTGTGCACGTATTGTATATGGTTGTGTATGTGCTATGAATCTGACTCACAGTCTCATTTTAGCATATGTGGACCAAGTTCTCAGCCTCCTGGTGTTAGGTTGGGACTCCTCATTCATGTCTGTCTGTAACACTAGCATCACAGCTAAACATCCGGAGTAACACTGTTGTCTGTGCTGCTGGACAAGAAGATGCCGAAGTCACCAGGAACCAAGGTCAGCTCAGAGAGAGCTCAGGCCTCTGCTCAGCAGTGTGTTGTGGTGCACATGTGAGCTGTGCCTGTGGGTGACACCTCGTGTATGAGAGCTGGAAGTTATGTTATTGGATTTTCTCTGTGTGTATGTGACCATGTGTGTGTGACCATATGCATGGGTGTTGGTGGTGGTTTAATGACTGACTGTGCCTGTGACTGAATAGGCTTAACTGCCCCATGCTGACTGCCCTCCCCCAGCAAGGGGAAGGTCAGAAGGAAGGAAGCTCATTAATACACTCTCATTAATAGGAGAGTGTATACTGTTTGTTGTAGTGAGTGTGGCTGGGTCTACATATGTGTTGTGTTGTGTGTTTCTTGTAAGATTTTTGAATTGTTTGTGGTCTTGTCTGCTTTTGGTGAAGTGTGTGTAGTGTTTGAGTTATGTATATGTGGAAAGGTGAGTGTTCACTAGGTAAATCATGAAACAGGAGTCTTGATGTGCATTGTGAGTGTGTTTTGGGCTTAGAGGTGTATTACTGTATGTGTGTATGTCCAACTTCTGTTAATTCTAACTTGTATGTATGCATATGAGTGTTCATGAGATGAACCACATATTGGCTATTCTTCCTTTAGATGGAAATTTGGTCAGAGACAATGTACATTATCAAAGCAGCTGATGTGTGTTTGTGTGTGTGTGTGTGTGTGAGAGAGAGAGAGAGAGAGAGAGAGAGAGAGAGAGAGAGAGAGAGAAAGAGATCAGTATCGATGACTCAAGTATTTCCTAAAGTGTCCTCCTTCTGGGGCACCATTACCTAAGATACTCAAATTCTAAGCAACACCCTGGTTCTTGAAATGGATTTGCTATCATTTTTATGTACATGAATGTGATTGAGTTGCTCAGGATTTTCCAATCTTTCTTTATTTTTACTAAACATCCCAGGGAAACAAACACACTAACGAACCTTAAACTCCAAGCATCATGCTGTGTGAAGGTATTGGGAACAATTACTGTTAAATAGTGATGAGACCTTGGGGAAGTTATATAAAATATTGGTCTCACTTTCACATCTATAAAATGGAAATAATTACACTAGTTTTGTGAATCTTGCAGAGGCCCTCAGTAAAGAGTTATTGTATAAATAGCTCTTAATGTATTTGAGAATTTTGTCACTTGGAAAGTAAATAAATATGAAGGAATAAAATTATCTAGTAAAGGGAATAAATAATTTTCCACAACTCTGGGTCCTCACAGCTCTAAAACAATATATTGTGCTTTGCTCCTAAGCAAGAAAAGGGAAGTTTCCCTGTGTAACAGTTAAGAGCATGGGTTCTGATCACACAGACATATTAGACAGAATCCCATAAAGTAGCTAAAACTTGGTGATTTTTAATTTATAGAAAATGGTAATACATACATATCAACTTATAAACAGTACCTATCACATATGTAGTAGATACTAATATACACACGTGTATTTGTGTGCCATTCTGTCCCTGCTGTACTGCTGTGTGCCCACAGAATTTGTGTCATTTATGTTTCTATTTCTTAAAAACTAATATAGGTCAAAGAATACAAATTCTTAGAGCAGCTGTGAAGAGGTTTTAAAATCTGGGAATGTAAGGCTGATGTGTGGGTTAAATTGGGAAATGTAGGTAAAGTCCTTATCTGGTACCCAAATGTGCATCTAAATGTTCAGCATTATTATGAAAGATACTTTGTGGACTATTGTGGTTTTGAAGATATTCTGGCCTCAGTGGCTTTCAATGGCCACCCATTTCCAGAGTGTCCCTGAGTTTACAGCTGAGGGTCAATGGGAGCCGGCAGGTTCACAGGAGGTCTGACAATGCTCCAACAACACCCACCCAGCACTGGAGTCTCACGTTACTTTAGGCAGAAACAACTCACACCACTTTTCAGGGGCTCACCTAACATTCCTGCCACAGTGAATCATTATGGTTTGGCTCTGGCCTGGTGTAGAAATGATGCCTCCATGCTCATCAAGATGTAAACTCACAGAGGTGGGCACCTTGCTTTTCTTGCTCACTGCTACACTGCAGTCCTTAGTAGAGGTTCCGACACAGCCATGATGTTAAAAGTAATATTTGAATAAACAGCAAACCCCTCTTCTATGTGATAAGGTCTTCTGATTACTTTGGAGGTTCAATGTTTTCCTGAAGCCAGACTGGGAGAGAGGAAAGAGGCATACATCCACAGGTGTGAGAAATTAATATGAAAATATTTAAAAATGAAAGGTTTTCCCAATAATGACAGTATGAGATGAGATGTCCTGTTCATCCTTTCTAGGTTCCTGAGACTCCCAAGCCTTCTTCCTCCCCAGCAGACAGAAGAGCAGCATGAGGGCTGAGAACCAGAGCAGCATGTCCCAGTTCCTCCTCCTGGGGCTCCCCATCCCGCCAGGGCAGCAGGGCGTGTTCTTCACCCTGTTCCTGGGCATGTACCTGACCACGGTGCTGGGCAACCTGCTCATCATCCTGCTCATCAGGCTGGACTCTCGCCTGCACACGCCCATGTACTTCTTCCTCAGCCACCTGGCCTTCTCTGACCTTTCTCTCTCCTCTGTCACTGTCCCTAAGATGCTCAGGAACATGCAGACTCGGCAACAATCCATCTCCTATGGGGGATGCATTTCTCAGTTGTATTTTTTCATACTTTTTGCTAGTCTTGACAATTTTCTTCTGGCTGTGATGGCATATGACAGGTATGTAGCCATCAGTCAACCTCTGCACTACACCACCATCATGAGGGAGGGGCTGTGTGTGGTGCTGGTGGCTGGCTCCTGGGTTCTCTCCTGTGGCAATGCCCTTTTGTACTCCCTCCTCTTGGTCCGACTGTCTTTCTGTGCTGACAATGCCATCATCCACTACTTCTGTGACCTCGCTGCACTCCTGAAGCTGAGCTGTTCAGACACCTTCCTCAATGAGCTGGTCATTTACACTGTAGGAGGAATGATTTCCTTTTTGTGTATTGGTGTTATTTTGGGCTCCTATATCCATATAGGGACGATCATCCTCAGGGTCCCCTCCACTAAGAGACTCTATAAAGCCTTTTCTACCTGTGGCTCCCATCTCTCTGTGGTGTCTTTATACTACGGGACATCTACAGGTGTTTACCTTTTCTCCTCATCATGGGGTTCCAAAGACATAATTGCTTCGGTCATGTATACAGTAGTTACACCCATGCTGAACCCCTTCATCTACAGCCTGAGGAACAGAGATATCAAACAGGCCTTAGAGGTGTCTATCATGAGGATTAAGTTCTTTAAGTGGCAATCACTAAATCCTCTGGTTGCAGTCAGGAGCACAGGGAAATATATCTCCTAAAACTACTGAATAGTCAACATCTCCATATAACTTCAATAGAATATGCATTCTGCTCTCATGTACAGTGTGGTTAATATGTAAACTAGGTCAAGTTTGCTACATGGATCATTAATAATTTTATATTCCCTATTAGTAATTTTTGCTTGTTCATCATCTCATAAGATATATGCAAAATCTTATGCAATACATATTGCACAATTATAGTTGTGGATTTGTCTTTTTCTCCTTTGAGATGTGTCAGCTTTTGCTTATGTATTTTTTATACTATGTTACTGATGACATACTGATTTAGCCTCATGAGTTGATTCTGGTGAGATTTGTTTCTACCTGATTCTTTGAGGCTGGCTTTTGATGGCTTCAAGTTGATTGTAAGGATCTATTCCCAACTGGCATTCAGTGACATCATGTTGGTAGATTGCAATCAGCCATGATAAGAAAAATTACACTATGAAAAATGGCATATGCTACAAAATAAGGCTTTTCAAACAAGAGGGCCAGACTTTTCAAAAATACATTCAAAAGCACACCACTGCATTTATGATTAGGAGATGTTTCTAGAAATGGGCTTTACCTTAACTACACATCTACTTCTAATATTACTATAGGTACTTTATATCTATTACTATGGATATAGGTACACATACAGATATACAAACAGACATATAGGTATAAATATACAGATAGAGAATAGATATTAGTATAGAAAAGGTAGTAAAATGCAGCTTTCTTGCGCTTAGAGTTTAAATGGTATATTTTTTCCATCATTTTAAACTTTTCTTTTTCCTTATACTTGTGAGGTGTCCATTATTAACAATGTAATGCTGGATATTGCTCATTTTATGTAGAGCAACAATTATTGTATTTCTGGAGAATTTTGTCTCTTGACATCTAATCCCATATAATAAAGAGGTGATATACAAATTGACTCTCACACCTTCACAAGATGGCTGCCTACGACCAGGCCAGCAGGGGGATTAGTGAGGGACAACCAAATGACTGAACAGCAGTCTGCGTGGGGCAACCAGGCCAGCGGAGGGGCCATGAGAGGCGTCCAGGCCAGCATGGGAGAGGAGCAGTTGGGGGCGACCAGACCAGCAGGGGTGGGGGCAGTTATGGGCTACGAGGCTGGAGGGGGGGGGCAGTTAGAATCAACTAGGCTGGCACAGGGGGCCGGTTGGGGGTGATTAGGCTGGCAGGGGGGCAACGAGGGGCAACTAGGCTGGCGGAGAGGGGCTGTTAGGGGCGACCACGCCAGCAGAGGGGTTAGTGAGGGATGACCAAACGTCTAAACAGCAGGCTGCGTGGGGCCATAAGGCTGGTAGAGGGGTTATTAAGGGACGACCAAACATCTGAAAAAGCAGGCTGTGTGGGGCGACCTGGCCAGCAGGGGGGTCAGTGAGCGATGACCAGGCTGGCAGAGGGGGACTGTACGGGATGATCAGGCCAGCAAGGGTGGCAGTTGGTTGCGATTAGGCTGGCGGGGGGGGGGGGGGGGCAGTGAGGGGCAACTAGGCTGGCAGAGAGGGGGAATTTGAGGGCAACGAGGCTGGCAGAGGGGCGCAGTTGGGGGCGACCAGGCTGGAAGGGGGTGCAATTAGGGGTGACCAGGCCATCAGTGGGCTACAGGTGGGGACAACCAGGCCGGCGTGGGGGGGGCAGTTAGGGGTGACCAGGCCAGCAGAAGGGGGTTGTTTGGAACAACCAGGCTGGTGGGGAGGGGCAGGTAGGAGTGACCAGGCCAGCAGCGAGGGGGCATTTGGGGGTGACCTGGCTGGCAGCAGGGGCCAGTTAGGGGCAAACAGGACAGCATGGAGAGGCAATGAGCAGTGGTCAGGCAAGGGGGCAGAGGCAGTTAGGGGCAACCAGGCAGGCAGGTTAGCTATTAGGAGCCAGTGATCCAGGATTGTAAGAGGGATGTCCAACTGCTGGTTTAGGCCTGATCCCCAGGAATGGGCCTAAACCTGCAGTCGGACATCCCCTAAGGGGTCCCGGATTGGAGAGGGTGCAGATGGGATAAGAGACCCGCCCCCCCCCTGCACAAATTTCATGCACCGGGCCTCTAGAGTAATCATAATTTGAATTTATATTTTCCATGTAACTATGTTTTTTATTTGATACATTTCACATATATTCTTTCTTGTCTTCCTCCCTTTTGATTAAATGTATATTTTAATCCATTTCCCTCTACAGTAGGTCCTCAGGTTACTTCGAGGACCTATTCCTATGGCACGGAACTCACCTACATAAGCACCTAGTCACTCACATGGAGCAGAGACACAGCAGTTGAAGTGAAACAGTAAAAAAAATTTGAGGAAAAGATAACAATTTTTGACCTTTACTTGTGGTAAAGAAATAATAAAAAACATAAAGCACATATGTACATATGTCAAAATGACAGAACTTTATATATATATATATATATGGGAGATGGCGACATAACCACGAAACAATGTACGTCGAATCCGATGTAACACGAGGACTATCTGTATTAACTTAATCTTACATTATTATAATTGTTATATGATTCTTCAATGCATTATTAAGAGATCACTTCTTACACTCTCTTTAATTTTTATTGTAGTTTGATATACAAAACATAACATTTACCATTCTAACCATTTGAACCATTTAGGACACCCATCAGCAAGATCTCATTTTATGACCACTAAAGTAGTCTCTATACAACATCAATTGAGTATTTTGCAACTGTGAAAAAAAATAAGAACAAGGATATCTATGAATTAATACGAAGAAATAGTAAGATATATTGCTGAATGAAAAAAAGCAATGTATAAAAGAGCATTTATGGTGTGCTACTTCCCATGTAAAAAGGAAGGAAAATAAAATATCCAACTGTCTGCCCATTGAGCAAAAAGAAGCACAGGAAGAATAAATCAGAAACTAATAGGATTTTTTATCTACAGGAGGAGGGGCAGAAGTGATTGGGAGTTGGGTAGAATTATTTGCACAGTTTTGACTATGTTGACTTTTACAAGTAAAACATGAATAGAAAAGGTGGCTAGTAAAGCAAAATAAAATAAAACAAATCAAATGAACATAACAAAATTTAAATTAACACCATAATTACACTAAAAGGGAAAATAAAATCAATAACCTAAGCAGTTCTTGAACCTAGAATTTTGTCTATATCCGTTCACAATTTTAGAAACGAATTCAAAACAAAGTTTTAAGCTGTGGTTTGTTATTAACTGTGGTTTGAGTTCAAGATTCTGAAACAACTCACCATGTATCCAAAGATTCAGTAAATAAGTAAACACCGAGGAAAAGATATTTACTCTCAGTCTCAGGGAAAGGAGCTCTGTACATGGAAAAGGAGAGGCTGGAAAAAAACTCAATGGTGTCAAACTAGAACTGGACATATCAATTCAAACTCATGGGTTTTAAAATGTATAAATAGGTTGCAATTTATTTTTATTTATTGTCTGTATATCAACAGCTATGTTGCCTCATTACCCATTATTTGTGTCCCACTCCTGACCCACCTCCTGTGGGTAAATTTCCTATTCAGTTTATTAGTTTCTAGTTTTTACTCCTTTTGTTTCTCTTATAAGTATTTCCCAGTTGGCTTCTCTGAGATCATTTAGAATCCTTGCAACCAATTAAAACACCTAAAGCTACAAAATAAATAGTTGTCATGGATTATAACTCAAGAGAATCAGTAAGCATCCATGAGACCATAATGATATGAAAAAACAAAGAAACATAAATAAATGTGGGAAATAGGGTAAGTCCCTTCTTACAGGAGAATACTAGTACACCTAATGAACATACAAGAAATAATAGAATTAGAAGAATCATCATTTGGCCACCACATCTGCAATAATTTTGTCATGTAAGAATCACCAATAAATTTTTACAGAGAATTCCTTATGACCTCAGGCTATTTTTATAGATGAGCCATATCTCTACACTCTCACATTCCAGGGAACAAGTTTGTTCACTTTTTCAACTATACGAATTTGAAGACAATGATTGTGTGAACCAACCTATACCAAATCTGTTCAATTCAGTTATTTCTACTTATATGCTGGTAAATAACAGATTTTCTTCTTTTTGTCAATTATATTTACTTTCAATATTATTTTGTATTGCTGTCAGGTATACAGCATAGTCATTAGACTGGAAATATTGAGAAGTAAACTATGTAAAGCATATGATTAGCTAAACACTATGATGGGTTTTCTTTTCCTTCAATTTTTTTAATTTTTTTTTTTACTTTAAATAATATAATCCTGAGGAGAACCAAGATATCGGCATAGGAAAACACCTATACTTGCTGCCTCTCACAACCACATCACAATTACAACTAAAAGGCAGAACTGCAGGAAAGCTGGCTGAGTGGACATTCTACAACTAGAGAGGTGAAGAAAGCACAGTGACACAGGTAAGAGATGCCGAGGCGCATAAAGTGCTGGCACCTGGATGTGCTGCTCTTTCAATCGGGAGGGAGATACCAGCTCCCGCTTGCTCTGAACTCCAGTTCCTGGCGAGACTCTGGGTGACACAGACAAATATGGTGAGAAACTGGACTGTCTGGACAGGAACGTGAGGGCGGCTTTCTCACAGAGGAGCTCACAGTGATAATTGTTCCTTCACGGAAGGCGGGGGACACAGAGACCCTTGACCTCTCTGCTGCAGGGCTGACTGGGAGCCATTGCTGTTTGTTCCACCCTGGTGATTCCCAGAGACCCCACACACACAATTTACAACCCCATCCAAGCTGTGCACATCGGCTTTACATATGAATGGCCTGTCCTTTCTCTGCCTAAAACCTGTCAAACTGCAACTGGGTCAGAGAGTCTCAGTGCTTCCAAAAGAAGGCCCAAGATCCAAGGCCAGGCAGCTGCAGCCTGCCTTGCTTCACAGCTGGGCCTCGTCTGGAGACTTCCAAACCCCATACAAAGAGGAATAATCTGCAGATGTCTCTGGACCTTCTGCTGGGCAACCTCAGACAGCGGCTGACCTTGAAACTCCTTGGAGATCCAAGAGCCAGTGTATCCAGCAGTCAGAGTGAGACCATACCGAATTACAACTCTTCACACCCATAAGAAATACCCTCAAGGGGCAGACTCAGTGAGCACCGAAGCAAGTCCTGCCCCATAAGAATGTCTCCTGTGCAACAGATATTCCAGTGTAGACACAGCTGGTCATCACAACCAATTGGCCTGGAGGTCAATTCCTCCCAGTGATACCAATGGCAATCAAGGGTTAACTACAACAAGACTGTGCAAACAGCATACAGAGGGGTGCACCAAGAGTGTCCACCTCAGGTGACTGGGGAAGCTGAGCCACTGGGCCCTATAGGACACCTGGCACACAAAGCCACTCTATCAACACAGGGAAGCAGCCAATATGCGGAGACAAAGAAACATGTAACAAATGAAAGAAATGGAGGAAAGCAAAATACTAGATATAGAGTTCAAAACCACGATTATAAGGTTACTCACGAATTTTATAGAAACCTCTGAGAAATTTAATGACACCCTCAAAAATATGAAAAGGACCAATCACAAATTAAGCATACACTGACTCATATAAAGAATAATATACAGAGATCCAACAGCAGACTAGAGGATCCCAAGAATCAAGTCAAAGATTTGAGATACGAAGAAGCAAAAAACACCCAACCGCAAGGCAAAAAGAAAAAAGAATCCAAAAATATGAAGATAGTGAAAGGAGCCTCTGGGACAACTTCAAGCGTACCAACATCCGAATAATGGGGGTGCCAGAAGAAGAGAGAGAGCAAGCTATGGAAAACCTATCGGAAGAAATAAAGACAGAAAACTTCCCCTACCTGTTGAAAGAAATAGACTGACAAGTTCAGGATGCACAGAGAACCCCAAACAAAAGGAACCTAAAGAGGACCACATCAAGACATATTATAATTAAAAGGACAAGGGAAAAAGACAAAGAGACAATATTAAAAGCAGCAAGAGAAATACAGTTACCTACAAGGGAGTACCAATGCGACTGTCAGCTGATTTCTCAACAGAAACTATGCAGGCCAGAAGGGAATGGCAAGAAATATACAAAGTGATGATTAGCAACAACCTACAACCAAGATTATTCTACCCAGTGCTGGGGTCCAGGGTCCAACCCCAGCGGGTCCAGGGATCCCCAAAGGTGTAGACGGAGTCGGCGAAGAAGGAAGGACACGGAGACAGTGTTCAGTTGATCAGCAGCCTAGCCAGGATCTCTAGCCCAGATCTCCAGCCAAGTTCTGGTCTGGAACTCCAGAGAGGTTCTGCTTAGGATCTCCAGCCAGGTTCTGTCCAGGCTCTCCAGTCAGGTTCAGTGTCCAGGTTCTAGTCAGGTTCTCTTGCCAATTTCTGTAGTCAGGTTCAGTCCAGGATCTTTTGCCATGTTCTCTCGCTAGGCTCCATCTCCAGGCTCCGAGGCCAGCCTCTGTCCAGGATCCTCTGGCATGCTCTCTCCAGTGAAGTTCTTCTGTCTCTAGAGAATGTTCTGTGTAGGTTCTGTGCCTAGGCTCTGTCTCTCTTGGTCCTGTCTTCCAAGCCCTGTGTTCTCAGTTCTGTCTTATAAGTTCTGTGTTCTGAGTTCTGTGTCTTGCTGTCTTGTTACATCTGTATTTATACCAGTTCATTTTAATCCTGTCAATCTCTATTACAAAGGTTAGGGCGTTTCTTATCTCCATTCCAGGGAGAAAAGATTATGTAGTTTAAGCATGATTGTTCGTAGTTAAAGGGATTAATTACCCGCCTGGCACTTAGTTGAGGGGTTTTATTCCCTCCCTAACTTCAGGGGAAAATCCCTACCTGGTGACCTTGGTTAAAACACAGCGCCAAGAAGGTGAGCAAACATATTAAGAACCGTATGCCATATATGCCAGGTCCCTTGAAACAGCAAGGATGGACCGGCTCCCGGCAACCCAGCAAAGCTATCATTTAGAATTGAAGGTCAGATAAAGAGCTTCACAGACAAGAAGAAGAGAAAGGAGTTCATCACCACCAAACCAGTATTATATGAAATGCTGAAGGGTATTCTCTAAGAAGAGGAAGAAAAAGAAAAAAGTACAGATAAAAAATTATGAACAAGTGACAACAAATACATATCTAACAACAAGTGAACCTAAAAATCAAATGAATAAAAAACCTGATGAACAGAACAGACTGGTGAACTTAATAGGACCAGGGGCATGGAAAGGGAGCAGACAGACAATTCTTGGGTGGAAAGGGTTGTGGGGGTGTGGGAAGAGATTGGACAAAGAGCTTACACCTATACAAGAGGTCAGTTGGGGAAGGGGGGGGCCTGGAGTGGGGTGGGAACCGGGTGGAGGGGAGCTATGAGGGGAAAAAAAGAGGATCTTCTCTAGTAATCTGAACAATAAAGATTTTTTAAAAAAAATCATATACCATGATCAAGTGAAATTTATTCCAGGGATGCCAGATTGGTGCAATATCTGCAAATCAATAAACATGATACACCACATAAACAAAATGAAGGATAAAAACCACATGGTCCTATCAATGGATGCAGAAAAAGCATTTGATAAAATCCAGCACTCGTTTATAATCAAATCTCTCATAAATATTCATTGATTAAATGGAAGTTAATGTATATGAAAATTTTTGTCAGTTGAAGGTATATACAGGAATTAAATTAGATAGTAAATGGGACTAAGAAAATTTTGGACAACTTTTGGCCCTCACATCTCTAAAATAATACATTGTGCTTCACTTCACTTCTCTAAACAACAAAAGAGAAGTTTCCATGTGTAATGATTGAGAGCATGGGCTATGATAACACACATTAGACTGAATCCCATGAAGTAGATAATACTTGGTCATTTTTAATTTATAGAAAATGATAACACATATATATATCAAGTTACATACATGTCACATGTATTATAGATACAGATATACACACGTTTGTGCCATTCTGTCCCCTACTGTACTATGTGTGCCTAAAGAATTTCTGTCATTTATATGTCTATGTCTTAAAAGCTAAAAAAGTTGAAAGAACACAAATTCTTAATGTAACTGTGGAGATGGTTGAAAATCTGGAAATGTAAGACTGATGTGTAGATTTAATTAGGAAATGTAGATAAAGTCCTTAGACCAGCACCCAAACGTTCACCAAAATGTTCAGCGATATTATGAAAGAGAATTTGTGGGCTATCTTGGTTTGGGAGCTATTTTGGCATCAAGTGGCTTTAAATGGCACCCATCACTGGAGTGTCCCTGAGTTTACAGGTGTGGGTCAATGGGACTGGGTTTCACATTACATTCAGGCAGAAACAACTGACACTGGTTTGCAGGGGCTCATCTCCGGTATCTACCACAGTGAATTATTATGGTTTGGCCTTGGCCAAACTAGAAATTATCTCTCTGTGGTCATTAACATGTACACTCAGCCCGGCTGCTGTGGCTCAGTGGTTGAGCATTGACCTATGAACCAGGAAGTCACAGTTCAATGCCCAGTCAGGGCACATAGCAGGGTTGTGGGTTCAATCCCCACAATTACTAATAAAAACCATACATCAGTTTTACATTGCCCTTACAGGAGGCAGCCCTTCAATGATTCTCTTGGCATCAACGATGTTGCTATCTCTCTCTCTCTCTCCTTCCTTCCTCTCTGAAACCAATAAAAAAAAAATGTAAAGACATAAACTCATAGAACTGGGTGAATGCCCTCTTGTTTCTGTGCAAGGAGGTCTTGCTGGTTGCTTTAGGGGTGTGATGATTCCTGGAGCCAGACGGAAATAGAGGGAAGACGCATGAAGCCACAGATATGAGAAACTAACAGGTATGGAGTTAAAATTCATGGTTTTGCCAGAGATTGACAGTATGAGATATGATGGTCCTGGTCATCCATTCTGCGTTCCTAAGATTCCCACACCTTCTTCATCCCCAGCAGACAGAAGAGCAGCATGAGGCCTGAGAACCAGAGCAGCGTGTCCCAGTTCCTCCTCCTGGGGCTCCCCATCCCACCAGGGCAGCAGGACGTGTTCTTCACCCTGTTCCAGGGCATGTACCTGACCACGGTGCTGGGCAACCTGCTCATCCTCCTGCTCATCAGGCTGGACTCTCGCCTGCACACGCCCATGTACTTCTTCCTCAGCCACTTGGCCTTCTCTGACCTTTCTCTCTCCTCTGTCACTGTCCCTAAGATGCTCAGGAACATTCAGACTCAGCAACAATCCATTTCCTATCGGAATGGCTACCATCAACATATCAACAAATGACAAGTGCTGGCGAGGATGTGGAGAACAGGGAACCCTAATACACTGCTGGTGGGAATGCAGATTGGTGCAATCACTATGGAAAACAGTATGGAGTTTCCTCAAAAAATTAAATATGGAACTGCCGTTTGACTCTGCAATTCCCCTCTAGGAATATATCCTAAGAAACTCAAAACACCAATCGGAAAGAATATGTGCACCCCTATGTTCAAAGCCATGCAATTCACAGTAAATAAGAACTGGAAACAGCCCACCTGTAGATGAAGAAAGAAGGATGTTTTACCCTTTGAGACAGCATGAAGGGACCTGCAGAGTATTACACTAAGCAAAAAGCCAGTCAGAGAAAGACAAGTATCACATGATCTCACTTAAATGTGGAATCTAATGAACAAAATAAACTAATGAACAAAATAGATCCAGAGACATAGACGCATGGAACATACTGTCAGATCTCTGAGGGAAGGCGGGCATGGGTGGGTGGGTGGGAAGAGATCAACCAAAGAACTTGTATGCATGTTTCCATAATGAGTGGATCCAGATAATAGTATGCTGAAGGTCTGGGGTAGGGAATGGGGGCAGGCTACAAGGGTTAATGGAGGATAAAGGGGACAAATGTAATACTTTCAACAATAAATTTTTTGAAAATTTGTTATAAAAGGATAAAAACAGTAGCTTTGGAAACATTATCATATGCATTCTGATAACATGTACTGCTATATCGGCTATAAATCTAAGCCTGAAATATACATACAAATCAATAGTACATAAATATATACATATTAGTAGCCCTGCGCAGGAATCCGTGCGCCAACAGGTCGCTGCAGCCCTCCTGAAGCTCTCTACCTGCTGCCCCGCCCTCCTGTAGCTCCCCCACCCTTCCCTCTTGTTACCCTGCCCTCTCCTGTAGCTCTCCACCTCCTGCTTCCTTGCTGCCCTGCCCTGTCCTGTAGTTCTCCGCAACCCACTTGTACCTCGCTGGCCCAACTTCTTGCTGATACGTGATCTGGTCGTAACTGCTTGGTCATTCCACCTCAGGGCCTAAAAGCTAATTAGCATGTTCCTCTCTTATTATATAGGATACAGATACAGAAGGTAAACATAGTAAAATGTTAACCATTGGGGAATTGGCTGAAGATTGACCAGGAATTCTTAATATTGTTATTACAACTTTTCTATAACTTTGAAATCATTTCAAAATAAAAAGTTGAAAAATCTTTTTTCCCAGCTGGAGCAATGCCCAAGAACAAAGCAGTCCAGGGCATGACTGGAATCAGGGACACTGTCCCCTAGGACTCCAGTCCCTCTTACTCTTCTTGGACACACAGCTCCCAAAGGGCAGTTAGAAATTAGCCACAAGCTTGGGGACTTGTTTGCAGACTCTCATTAGTAGTTAAGTGTCATCTGTGGACTCATTTCTCTGGAGCTGGTTAAGGGAAAGGAAAGTCTGTAGAAGTGCCATGCTCCGAGATATTTTCTCTGCGTGTCTGATGTTAGGTCTCCTGAAGAAAAGCTGAGCAGATGGGCGATAATCTGCAGCAGAAGGTGTCTGAACTCACCAATGAGCCCAGGTGAGAGGAGCTGGAAATCTGCCTTTGCCGATGGACCTGCCTGTGTGCTAGTGAGTTCATGTGTGAGACTCTGTGTCCATGACCCTGTGTGTGTGCACGTATTGTATACGCTTATATATGTGCGGTTTGATAGTTGTATGTGTATGTGCTATGAATCTGACTCACAGTCTCATTTTAGCATAAGTGGACCAAGTTCTCAGCCTCCTGGTGTTAGGTTGGGACTCCTCATTCATGTCTGTCTGTAACACTAGCATCACAGCTAAACATCCGGAGTAACACTGTTGTCTGTGCTGCTGGACTAGAAGATGCTGAAGTCACCAGGAACCAAGGTCAGCTCAGAGAGAGCTCAGGCCTCTGCTCAGCAGTGTGTTGTGGTGCACATGTGAGCTGTGCCTGTGGGTGACACCTCGTGTATGAGAGCTGGAAGTTATGTTATTGGACTTTCTCTGTGTGTATGTGATCATGTGTGTGTGACCATATGCATGGGGGTGGGTATTGGTGTTGGTTTAGTGACTGTGCCTGTGACTGAATAGACTTAACTGCCCCATGCTGACTGCCCTCCCCAGCAAGGGGAAGGTCACAAGGAGGGAAGCTCATTAACACACTCTCATTAATAGGAGAGTGTATACTGTTTGTTGTAGCGAGTGTGGCTGGGTCTACATATATGTTGTGTTGTGTGTTTCTTGTAAGATTTTTGAATTGTTTGTGGTCTTGTCTGCTTTAATGTTTGAGTTATGTATATGTGGAAAGGTGAGTGTTCACTAGGTATATCATGAAACAGGAGTCTTGATGTGCATTGTGAGTGTGTTTTGGGGTGAGAGGTGTATTACTGTATGTGTGTATGTCCAACTACTGTTAATTCTGACATGTAGGTATGCATATGAGTGTTTATGAGATGAACCATATATTGGCTATTCTTCCTTTAGGATGGAAATTTGGTCAGAGGTGATGTACATTATCAAAGCAGGTGTGTGTGTCTGTGTGTGTGTGTGTGTGTGTGTGTGTGTTTGTGAGACAAAGAGAGAGAGAGACAGAGATCTGTATCGATGACTCAAGTATTTCCTAAAGAGTCCTCCCTCTGGGGCACCATAACCTAAGATACTCAAATTCTAAGCAACACCCTGGTTTTTGAAATGGATTTGCTATCATTTTTATGTACATGAATGTGGTTGAGTTGCTCAGGATTTTCCAACCTTTCTTTATTTTTACTAAACATCCCAAGGAAACAAACACACTAACTAAACTTAAACTCCAGGCATCATGCTATGTGAAGGTATTAGGGCACAATTACCATTAAATAGTGATGAGACCTTCGGGAAGTTATAAAATATTGGTCTCACTATCACATCTACAAAATGGAAATAATTACACTGGTTTTGTGAATCTTGCAGAGGCCCTCAGGAAATAGTTATTGCATAAATAGATCTTAATGTATTTGAGAATTTTTTGTCACTTGGAAAGTAAATAAATAGGAAGGAATAGAATTATCTAGTAAAGGGAATAAAAAAATTTTGGACAAATCTGGGTCCTCACAGCTCTAAAACAATATATTCTGCTTTGCTACTAAGCAAGAAAAGGGAAGTTTCCCTGTGTAACAGTTAAGAGCATGGGTTCTGATCACACTGACATATTAGACAGAATCCTATGAAGTAGCTAACACTTGGTGATTTTTAATTTATAGAAAATGGTAATACATACATATCAACTTATAAACAGTACCTATCACATATGTAGTAGATACTAATATACACACGTGTATTTGTGTGCCATTCTGTCCCTGCTGTACTGCTGTGTGCCTACAGAATTTGTGTCATTTATGTTTCTATTTTGTAAAAACTAATATAGGTCCAAGAATACAAATCCTTAGAGCAGCTGTGAAGAGGTTTTAAAATCTGGGAATGTAAGGCTGATGTGTGGATTAAATTGGGAAATGTAGGTAAAGTCCTTATCCTGGTACCCAAATGTTCTTCTAAATGTTCAGCATTATTATGAAATATACTTTGTGGACTATTCTGGTTTTGGAGATATTCTGGCCTCAAGTGCCACCCATTTCCAGAGTGTCCCTGAGTTTACAGCTGAGGGTCAATGGGAGCCGGCAGGTTCACAGGAGGTCTGACAATGCTCCAACAACACCAACTCAGCACTGGAGGCTCACGTTACCTTCACGCAGAAACAAAAGACACCACTTTTCAGGGGCTCACCTAACATTCCTGCCACAGTGAATCATTATGCTTTGGCTCTGGCCTGGTGTAGAAATGATCCCTCCATGCTCATCAAGATGTAAATTCATAGAGGTGGGCACCTTGCTTTTCTTGCTCACGGCTGCACTGCAGTCCTAGGTAGAGGTTCCGACACAGACGTGATGTTAAAAGTAATATTTGAATAAACAGCAAACCCCTCTTCTAGGTGATGAGGTCTTGTGACTATTTTGGAGGTTCAATGTTTTGAGACGGAAGACTGGGTGAGACGGAAGCCAGACTGGGTGAGACGGAAGAGGCACACATCCACAGGTGTGAGAAATTAATATGAAATTATTTAAAAATGAATGGTTTTCCCAATAATGACAGTATGAGATGAGATGTCCTGTTCATCCTTTCTAGGTTCCTGAGATTCCCAAGCCTTCTTCCTCCCCAGCAGACAGAGGAGCAGCATGAGGCCTGAGAACCAGAGCAGCGTGTCCCAGTTCCTCCTCCTGGGGCTCCCCATCCCGCCAGGGCAGCAGGGCGTGTTCTTCACCCTGTTCCTGGGCATGTACCTGACCACAGTGCTGGGCAACCTGCTCATCATCCTGCTCATCAGGCTGGACTCTCGCCTGCACACGCCCATGTACTTCTTCCTCAGCCACCTGGCCTTCTCTGACCTTTCTCTCTCCTCTGTCACTGTCCCTAAGATGCTCAGGAACATGCAGACTCAGCAACAATCCATTTCCTATGGGGGATGTATTTCTCAGTTGTATTTTTTCATGCTTTTTGCTGGTCTTGACAATTTTCTTCTGGCTGTGATGGCATATGACAGGTATGTGGCCATCTGTCACCCTCTGCACTACACCTCCATCATGAGGGAGGGGCTGTGTGTGCTGCTGGTGGCTGACTCCTGGGTTCTCTCCTGTGTCATTGCCCTTTTGTACTGCCTCCTCTTGGTCCGACTGTCTTTCTGTGCTGACAATGCCATCACCCACTACTTCTGTGACCTCGCTGCACTCCTGAAGCTGAGCTGTTCAGACACCTTCCTCAATGAGCTGGTCATATTCACCGTTGGAGGAATGATTTCCTTTTTGTGTATTGGTGTTATTTTGGGCTCCTATATCCGTATAGGGACCATCATCCTCAGGGTCCCCTCCACTAAGAGACTCTATAAAGCCTTTTCTACCTGTGGCTCCCATCTCTCTGTGGTGTCTTTATACTACGGGACAGCTACTGGTGTTTACTTTTTCTCCTCATCATGGGGTTCTAAAGACATAATTGCTTCTGTCATGTATACAGTAGTTACCCCCATGCTGAACCCCTTCATCTACAGCCTGAGGAACAGAGATATCAAACAGGCCTTAGAGATGTGTGTCAATAGGATTAAGTTCTTTAAGTGGCATTCATTAAATCCTCTGGTTGCAGTCAGGAGCACAGGGAAATATATCTCCTAAAATTACTGAATAGTCAATATCTTCATATACCTTTAATAGAATATGCATTCTGCTGTCATGTACAGTGTTGTTAATATGTAAACTAGGTCAAGTTTGCTACATGGATCGTTAATAATGTTGTATTCCCAATTAGTAATTTTTGCTTATTCATCATCTCATAAGATATATGCAAAATCTTATGCAAAATATATTGCACAATTATAGTTGTGGATTTGTCTTTTTCTCCTTTGAGATGTGTCAGCTTTTGTTTATGTATTTTTTATACTATGTTATTGATGACATACTGATTTAGCCTCATGATTTGCTTCTGGTGAAATTTTTTTCTACCTGATTCTTTGTTGCTGGCTTTTGATGGCTTCAAGTTGATGTGAGGATCTCTTCCCAACTGACATTCAGTGACATCATGTTGGTAGATTGCAATCAGCCATGATCAGAAAAATTACACTATGAAAAATGGCATATGCTACAAAATAAGGCTTTTCAAACAAGATTGCCAGACATTTTAAAAATACTTTCAAAAGTACACCACTGCATTTATGATTAGGAGATGTTTCTAGAAATGGGCTTTACCTTAACTACTCATCTACTTCTAATATTACTATAGGTACTTTATATCTATTACTATGGATATAGGTACACATACAGATATACAAACAGACATATAGGTATAAATATACAGACAGAGAATAGATATTAGTATAGAAAAGTAGTAAAATGCAGCTTTCTTGCAGTTAGAGTTTAAATGGTATATTTTTTCCATCACTTTAAACTTTTCTTTTTCCTGGTGCAGCCACTATGGAAGACAGTATGGAGTTTCCTTAAAAAACTGAAAATGGAACTCCCATTTGACCCTGTGATCCCACTTCTAGGAATATATCCCAAGAAACCAGAAACACCAATCAGAAAGGATATATGCACCCCTATGTTCATAGCAGCACAATTCACCATAGCTAAGATCTGGAAACAGCCTAAGTGCCCATCAGTAGATGAATGGATTAGAAAACTGTGGTACATCTACACGATGGAATACTATGCTGCTGTAAAAAGGAAGGAACTCTTACCATTTGCAACGTCATGGATGGAACTGGAGAGCATTATGCTAAGTGAAATAAGCCAGTCAATAAAGGAAAAATACCACATGATCTCACTCATTCATGGACAATAGAGACCATTATAAACTTTTGAACAATAATAGATACAGAGGCAGAGCTGCCTCAAACAGATTGTCAAACTGCACGGGGAAGGCCGGGGTGGGTTGGGGGGCAGGAGGTAGGGGGGTAAGAGATCAACTAAAGGACTTGTATGCATGCATATAAGCATAACCAATGGACATAAGACACTGGGTGATAGGGGAGGCTAGGGGACTGTCTAGGGCGGGGGGATAAAATGGATACATATGTAATACCCTTTGTAATACTTTAAGCAATAAAAAAAAAAAAACAACTTTTCTTTTTCCTTATACTTCTGAGGTGTCCATTATTAACAATGTAATGCTGGATATCTGTCATTTTATGTAGAGCAACAATTATTGTATTTCTGGAGGATTTTGTCTCTTGACATCTAATCCTATATAACAAAGAGGTAATATGCAAATTAACCCTCATACCCTCACAAGATGGCTGCCTACGACCAGGCCGGCAGTGGGGTTAGTGAGGGACGACCAAACGACTGAAGAGCAGGCTGTGTGAGGTGACCAGGCCAGCAGGGCATTTAGTGAGGGACAACCCAACAACTGAACAGCAGGCTAAATGGGGCAACCAGGAAAGCGTGGGGGCCTGAGGGGCTACTAGGCCAGCGGGGGGGGGGGGGGGGGCGGGGGCGGGGACAGTTAGGGGCAACGAGTCTGGCGGGGAGATTGTTAGGAGTGACCAGGCTGGCAGAGGGGGGGCAGTTGGCGGTGACCAGGCCAGCAGGGGTGCAGTTAGGAGTGAGCAGGCTGATGAGGGGAAGTTAGGTGCAACCCCGCCAGCGGGGGGGGGGGGGGGGGCGGGGGGGGAAGGGGGGCAGTTAGGAACAACCAGGCTGGCAGAGGGAGGAAGTTGGGGGGTTGGGGGTGACCAGGCCAGCAAAAGGGTCAGTTGGGGGCAATTAGGCTGGCGGGGGGGATCAGTGAGGAGAACTAGGCTGGTGGAGAGGGGGATGTTGGAGGAGACCAGGCAGGCAGAGGGGGGTAGTTGGGGGCAACCAGGCTGGCAGGGGGGGCAATTAGGGGTGACCAGGCCAGCATGGGGGTGCAGTTGGGGGCAACCAGGCTGGCAGGGGGGCAATTAGGGGTGACCAGGCCAGCAGAGGGGGGGCAGTTGGGGGCAACCAGGCTGGTGGGGAGGGGCAGTTAGAAGTGACCAGGCTGGCAGGGAGGGGCATTTGGGGGCGACCTGGCCAGCCGGTGAGTGATTAGGAGCCAGCGGTCCAGGATTGTGAGAGGGACGTCCGACTGCCGGTTTAGGCCCGATCCCAAGGATGGGGCCTAAACCGGCAGTCGGACATCCCCCAAGGGGTCCCGGATTGGAGAGGGTTCAGTCTGGGCTGAGGGGACTCCCCCACACACACACAAATTTCATGCACTGGTCCTGTAGTGTAATCATAATACATTTGAATTTATATTTTCCATGTAACTATGTATTTTATTTGATACATGATTCACATATATTCTCTCTTATCTTCCTCCCTTTTGATTAAATGTATATTTTAATCCATTTCCCTCTACAGTAGGTCCTCAGGTTACGTCGGGGATCTGTTCTTACAGCACAGAACCTACCTACATAAGCACCTATGTCACTCACATGGAGCACATACACAACAGTAATGAAGTGAAATAGTAAAAAAATTTAAAAGAAAGATAACAATTCCTGACCTTTACTTGTGGTAAATAAATAATAAAAAACATAAAGCACATATGTACATACATCGAAATGACAGAACTTTATTTTTATATAAATAAATGGGAGATGGCGACGTAACCATGAAACGTATGTCGAGTCCGACGTAACCCAAGGACTGTCTGTATTAACTTAATCATACATTATTATTTTTTTTATGATTCTTCCCTGTGTTCTTAAGAGATCACTTCTTACACTCTCTTTAATTTTTAATTGTAGTTTGATATACAAAACATAACATTTACCATTCTAGCCATTTGAACCATTTAGGACACTCATCAGCAAGATCTCATTTTATGACCACTAAAGTAGTCTTCACAGAATATCAATTGAGTATTTTGCAACTGTGAAAAAAATAAGAACAAGGATATCTATGAATTAATATGAAGAAATAGTAAGATATATTGCTAAATGAAAAAAAAGCAATGTGTAAAAGAGCATTTATAGTGTGCTACTTCTCATGTAAAAATGAAGGGAAATAAAATATCCAACTGTCTGCCCATTGAGCAAAAAGAAGCACAGGAAGAATAAATCAGAAGCTAATAGGATTTTTTATCTACAGGAGGTGGGTCAGAAGAGATGGGTAGAATTATTTGTGTAGTTTTGACTATGTTGCTTTTGCAAGTAAAACATGAATAGAAAAGATGGCTAGTAAAGCAAAATAGACTAAAACAAATCAAATGAACATAACAAAATTTAAATTAACACCATAATTATACTAAAAGGGAAAATAAAATAAATAACCTAAGTAGTTCTTGAACCTAGAATTTTGTCTATATACGTTCATAATTTAAAAACAAACAAACTCAAAACAAAGTTTTAAGCTGTGGTATGTTATTAACTGTGGTTTGAGTTCAAGATTCTGAAACAACTCACCATGTATCCAAAGATTCAGTAAATAAGTAAACACTGAGGAAAAGATAGTGACTCTCAGTCTCAGGGAAAGGAGCTCTGTACATGGAAAAGGAGAGGCTGGAAAAAAACTCAATGGTGTCAAACTAGAATTGAAGCTATCAATTCAAACTCATGGGTTTTAAAATGTATAAATAGGTTGCAATTTATTTTTATTTATTGTCTGTATATCAACAGCTATATTGCCTCATTACCCATTATTTGTGTCCCACTCCTGACCCACCTCCTGTGAGTAAATTTCCTATTCAGTTTATTAATTTCTAGTTTTTACTCCTTTTGTTTCTCTTATAAGTATTTCCCAGTTGGCTTCTCTGAGATCATTTAGAATCCTTGCAACCAATAAAAACACCTAAAGCTACAAAATAAATAGTTGTAATGGATTATAACTCAAGAGAATAAGCATCCATGAGACCATAATGATATGAATGAATAAATGAATGAATGAATGAATGAATGAAGGAAATAGGGTAAGTCCCTTCTTATAGGAGAATACTAGTACACCTAATAAACATAGAAGAAATAATAGAATTAGAAGAATCACCATTTGGCCACCACATTTGCAATAATTTTGTCATATAAGAATCACCAATAAATTTTTACAGAGAATTCCTTATGATCTCAGCATATTTTTATAGATGAGCCATATCTCTACCCTCTCGTATTCCAGTGAACAAGTTTGTTCACTTTTTCAACATACAGAACTATAGGAATTTGAAGACAATGATTGTGTGGACCACCCTATACCAAATCTGTTCAATTCAGTTTTTTCTACATATTTGCTGGTAAATAACAGATTTCCTTCTTTTTTTAACTATATTTACTTTCAATATTATTTTGTATTGGTTTCAGGTGTACAGAATAGTCATTAGACTGGAAATATTGAGAACACTATGTAAAGTATATGATTAGCTAAATACTATGATAGGTTTTCTTTCAATTTTTTTATTTTTTTACTTTAAATAATATTTTCCAACTATAGTTAACATACAATATTGTATTAGTTTTAGGTGTACAACCCAGTGATTAGACATTATATAACATACTAAATGATCATCCCAATAAATCTCATAACCCATGTGATACATATGTAGGTTTTCTTTATGAGGACTAGAATCTGACTTGGAGAGCATAGACTCCATACAGGTTGGTGTAGGGGAGATGGAGCCCTCCCACTCCCATGCCCAGGAAGGGGGTACCAAGAGCAGTGCTCTCAGGATTCCCATGCCTGGTCACACTGAAACAAAGGTGCTCCTCACACTGCTAGGACTCAGGGATCCTGGGCCCAAAGGGGACAGCTGAAAGTTGGACATTTGCCACATCTTGTCTCTAACTAGGAGGTCTGGGATTGGGTCCCCAGAGACACTGCCTGTGAAAAGTCCACAGCTCTTCCTGGCTCCTATGCCTGAGCACTGGTTTCTCCAGCCCGGGTCTTCAGTCCTGTGCTGCTGTTACAGGGAAAAAAGAAAACTGCGTCTTGTAGGGAAGTAGGAAAGAAAAACCAAAGAGAAGAGCAGACCCAACACCTGGTGATGGTGATGGGATCTGAGGATGGTGTGAGGATGATCAGAATTTCCAGGTAAGACCTGAGGAGAGTAGATATGGGAGATACTGGTCTCTATACTGGTGTCTCTCTCTCTCTCTCTCTCTCTCTCTCTCTCTCTCTCTCTCTCTCTCTCTCTCTCACACACACACACACACACACACACACACACACACACACACATCTCCTATCTGATTTCTCCCTCCTTTCCTGCCCCTTCCTCTCTCTCAGCCAGGCATAACCTGGCTCTCTGAACCACCATGAAGAGGGTCTTGATTTAATATTCATGAACTCTCTAAAATTCCAGCCTGAAGTCAATGCTATCAGTCATCCCCAAGGACTTTCTTTGGCCACTGCATTAGAACTGTACAACAACAGTGCTCAGGACCCCTGTGCTATGCATGGACAACTCACTCTCAGCCCATTTGATCATGAGTGGCTTTCAGAGTCATTCTATGCCACCACCCAAGAAGAGTAACCATCTCCACAAAAATCCATAGTTCAGCAAGCCCTGTTCCATGTTTTTAACTTGAGTCTCAGAATTATTTGAGGTAGATTTATTTAAGCTCATTTTACAATTGAGATTCTGAGAAGTTAAACGATTTGATCAAGATAACCCAGCTAGGACTCAAACCTGGGTCTGCACATATCAAAGTGAATACTTTATCTTGGTCCCGCCAGGTCAGAGCCTTTGCCACACAAGGGTCATGATGATGATATTGGTGACAATGGCACTTACAATTCTATATATGAAACTTAACAGTTTTCAAAGCCCAATCTCCCACAGATGGTGACCAAGAGTCCAGTTTACCCAGGGCTGAGAAATGTCCAGTTTTAAAAGCAAGAAAGTCCTAGGCCAGTGGTTCTCAACCTTCTGGCCCTTTAAATACAGTTCCTCATGTTGTGACCCAACCATAAAATTATTTTCGTTGCTACTTCATAACTGTAATGTTGCTACTGTTATGAATCATAATATAAATATCTGATATGCAGGATGGTCTTAGGGCAACCCTGTGAAAGGGTCGTTTGACTGCCAAAGGGGTCGCGACCCACAGCTTGAGAACCGCTGTCCTAGGCAAACACAAAGGATTATTTGGTCATTCCAGAAAGCACCCTCCTTTTGTTAACACCATCAAGAAAAGACAATAATGGCAGAAAAAAACTAGTATCGGACCAGCATTGGATATAAACTAGTTCTAGTGCTGTACGATCCTTATCTGATTTAATTCTCACAACAATGTTACGAGTTAGGTATTGTTCTTATACCCTTCAAGCAGATGCAGAAACTGAGGCCAGAAACACTGAGCAAATTTGTTCGATGTTGCAGCACACAAGGGGGCTGGTGGACAAATGAGGGTTTGTCAGACCCAGAGGGAGTGTGTTTTATCACCGCATCAAAGAGCATGACATCAGTACAGGCTGACACCGCCTGTGTGTTCTTCCTTCCACACCACCTAAACGCATAAAATCTCCCATTTTGATTTTCTATCACAGAGTCTGAAATAAACCTTTAATTGATTCCAGCATTTTCACGCTTTCATCAGTCCTCTACTGTAGGTTTATGTCCACATCTCACAAATTAAGAAAATGAGGTACAGAGGAAGTAAATAATTTGCCCAACATACAAAAAGCAATGAGGATTTAGAGCTGTTTTCTGACAACTTCCAGCACATCAGGAAGCCCAGGTTCCATTTTATCTACCTAGCAATATTAATAACTGTTTTCACAATTTATTGAAAGCCTGCTCTCTGCTAGTGCTTTAAATATGTGACATCCTTGATTATCTACAATAAGTGTACAAAGTAAGCACATAATTTACAGGCCAGGAAGCTGAAGCTCGGGATAAGAGGATGTGTAAGTTGCTGAGGCTAACACAGCCAGAAAGGGTTCCCATCTATTCTACAGGGCACCAAAGCCAACACTCCAAAGAACTGATGACGATGACAGAAACTTTCATTTGCAAATGCCTTTGAGTTTATAAGGCAATTTTATCCACATTAACTCATTTTATGGGTCTTCAAAAGAAAAAGAGGGAAGATACTCCCATCATACCCAGAATATCTGAGTCTCGGCTATGACTTATCTATGTAATTACTTATTTCTTTTCTAACCTTACACATGAGACAGAGAGAAAGAAAGAGAGAGAGAGAGAGAGAGAGAGAGAGAGAGAGAGAGAGAGAGAGAGAGAGAAACAGAGAGACAGAGAGGAGACAGAGACACAGAGACACAGAGACACAGAGAAAGAAACCTGTGCTTAATAATTTTCTAGTAAATACATATCCCCAAGATATCTTTTTTTTTAATCTGCACCCAAGGATATTTTCCATTGATTTTTTTTAAGAGAGTAGAAAAAATAGGGAAAGATAGAGAGAAATATCGATGTGAGAGAAACACATCAATTGGTTGCCTTCTGCATGCGCCCTGACAGTAATCGAACCCAGGACCCTTAGGTCTGCAGGCCGATGCTCTATCCACTGAGCAAAACCAGCTAGGCCAGATATCTTATTTTTCAGATTTCACAAGCCTATCAAACTGATAGCTTGCCTATTAGAAAAGGGGCAGGTGGGGAAGACTAAAACTTAGGAAGTTTCTTCCCATCTGATCTCCAGTTGGACCTCATCCAGGTGGTCTACAGGACAACATACTAGACAGCTAACATGTGAAGGTCACACTCAAAAAGATCTCCCGTTACCACTGTCCATAGGCCTCACCTCTGTACATGTTTACATGCCTGCTGCCAAGAGACATCAGTGCATCTCCGTGACCTCTGAAAAGAATGCAGAAAACAGATGAAAGACTTTGAATGATATAGCTTTTTGGAGTCTATGTATATTTAAGCAAGATTTTCCTCCAAATGTTTTCCTTTAAATGGGGATTAGAAACCAAACCAGTGTCTCTGACTTCCTGCTCCTGGGCTTCTCTGAACACCCAGAGCAGCAGCCCCTCCTGTTCGGGCTCTTCCTGGGCATGTACCTGGTCACCCTGGTGGGGAACCTGCTCATCATCCTGGCCATCGCTTCTGACCAGCACCTCCACACCCCCATGTACTTCTTCCTGGCCAACCTGTCCTTCATCGACACCTGCTTCTCCTGCTCCATTGTCCCCAAGGTGCTGATCGACATCCAGACCCAGCACCACACCATCTCCCACGCTGGGTGCCTCATGCAGATGTATTTCTTCATGGCATTGGCCCTGCTGGACGACTTCCTGCTGGCTGTGATGGCATATGACCGCTATGTGGCCATCTGTCTTCCTCTACACTACACCAGGATCATGTGTCCCCAACGCTGCCTGGGGCTGGTCGCTATATCCTGGCTCTGCTCCCACCTCCTGGCCTTCTCACTCACTCTCCTGATGTCTCAGTTCTCTTTCTGTGCCTCCCATTCCATCCCACACTTCTTCTGTGATCTTCTCCCACTCCTCAAACTGGCCTGTTCAGACACCCATATCTTTCAGGTCATGATGTTCACTGAAGCAGCCCTTTCGGGTGTGGTCCCTCTCACATGTGTCCTGGTCTCTTATGCCCACATCATCCACACTATCCTCAGGGTCCCCTCTGCTGGAGGGAAACACAGAGTCTTCTCTACCTGTGGCTCTCACCTGTCAGTGGTCACTCTCTTCTATGGGACAGTCTTTCTAGTGTATTTCCAGCCCTCATCCTCCTACTCAGCAGACACTGGAAAGGTGGCGTCTGTGCTATACACAATGGTGACTCCCATGCTGAACCCCTTTATCTATAGCCTGAGGAACAGGGACATGAAAGGGGCTTTGTGGAGACTCTCGGGCTGGGGAAGATGTTCCACCCCATAAAAATCTTTCCCCAGAGTAGAAGCCCAGACTTTTCAGCAGGCCTTCCTCGCTGGACTTGACCATTATAAATTCGAAAGACTTGCATTCAAAACAGGATGGATGCTGAGTCTTACAAGCAGATGCAAGGAAATGAAGATTCTGATTTTGCAGGACTGCAATTGGGCCAACAGGCCAAGGACAGAGCTGCAGCCTGGAGAGAATGAGTGACCAGCAGTCCCTACGGGGTGACTTGATGAGTGGGTATATGTGTCCAAGCAGATTCTATCCAGAGTTGGGAAAACCAAAAATGCCAGCAAACCCTTGGCTTCTAGAAGGATACCCAATAGGAGCCTCATGTAGGACTGCGAATTCTTCCCCGACACAAGAAATGAAGTCAAGACGGGGCAGGTCAGGACCTCAGTCAAGTCACTGGGCTTCAGGGACCAATTCTGACCTTGCCTTGGAAGAAACTCACTCATTGGTCTTAATGTGGAGAATATGATACCAAGTACACAGAAACTATGTGTGGCCTGAAAGGACAAGAAGATTCTAGAAAAGGATGCTGGGCACAAAAAAAGATTAAGAAATTTATCTACAGTCACATATCTGGGATTGGATCTCTGCTTCTGACAGGTGATTTCATTTATTTGTTAGCTGTGACCAGCCTTTATTCTTTACTTTTTAAACTCTGTTTTTGTTTTTCTCCAACTGAGAAATCATTTGTGTCATTACAGTGAATGTTTAAATTATAAAGAAAAAATGTAAGTCCCTTCTTTTAAAAGAAAAACACTGTAATACTTTACACAAACTCTTATGGCCTTTGCTCTATATGTTTATCTGATACTGTGAAGATGCTGGTTTTTTCACATGATCTTATAAGATGAATGTTTCCACACTATTATTATTTAATCTTAATAAACATTTCATAATTAATACTATAGCAGAAGCAAGTGCCATATTGATATATAATCTTCCATTTTGAGTTATTAACTTTTTCTAATTATTCTTACTATTATAAGTAATAACACAATGGAAATCATTGTAAATAAACCATCCATATAGACTTCCCCGGGTGCTTACAATAAATTTTCAGACATGAAGTTGCTGGGTGGAACATTTTTCTGGCCCATGTTGCCAAGAGTTCATTAACTATTAATGATTTACATTCCAGTTGACATTCTGTGAGAGTCCTTCTTTCTCTGCATCCTACCAGTACTTTCTGTTTTAATTGTTGACTTAACTGCTGCAAATATAATAAGCCAAAAAATGTACCTCTTTTTTGTTTAATTTTTTTACTTACTAATTAATTGTTGTCTGTAAATAAATTTTATTCTTCTGTTAATTATTTCTTCATGTCATTTGATTACCTTAAAGACTTGTCTAAGTCTTCTCTGTATTAAAATTACACTTTCTTACATATGGTGCAAACTTTGTCCAATAACCTTTCATTCCTCAGTTTCTTTTTGATTTTTTTGACGTACATAAGTTTTCAATTTAAATAGATTAAACCAATTTTAAAATCTCGTGATTCTTCTGCCAGGGTTATTATTAGAAAATCCTTCTCTATGCAGAGTTTATATGAATTTTTTTTCCTTTCAGTGTGATGTGTTATTTTTATTGTTTTATTGAGATATAATTCTTATACCATAAAATTTGCCCTTTTGTTGTCGTTTTTTTAATTTGCCCTTTTAAAGTATACAATTCAGGGGTTTTTAGTATGCAATATGTTTCTTTTTTACTGAAATGTGACTTTTAGAATAATATCAAATATTAAAGTGATTCTCTCCCTCACATCTCTCATTTTCTACAAGAGTTTCCTCCCCATTTCAAGTCACATAATTATTTAAAAATGGGATGCTGACTGTGTCTGAACTCTTATTCACTCATATATACCATACACATATCTCCTCAGAGCCTTTTATTTGAATGCTATTTTCCCCTCTATGGCACCTTCCCCTACTCCAGGCCCACCCTGTTTAAGTCCCACATCATCTGCAAAAAAGTACCTTCTCACACCAGTCCACTCTAACCACCTGGATATGATCATATGATCTGCTTTTCTTGTGAGCTCCTCTATCCCTTTATCTAGCCTTCCTATTCCTTCCCTGATAAGATCAAGAATGACATTAAGATGACCACTCCTGTATGTATGTATGTATGTATGTGTATGTATATATATATATATATATATATATATATATATATATATATTCCATTAGCAATAAAAAGTAATGAAATCTTGCCATTTGCAATAACATGGATGGACATTGAGGGTATTATGCTAAGAGAAACAAGTCAGAGAAAAATAAATACTGTATGATTTCTCTTATACAGTATGTGGAATCTAAAAAAAAATGAATAAGCAAAACAAAAACAGACCCATAGATATAAACAACAAGCTGATAGTTGCCAAAGGGGAGGGAAGTGGAGTGGAAAAAAAACAATTTTAATTTAAAAAATAAAATATAATACTACATTTAAAAAGAATTCAGTTATTTAAAAAGATAATAAGAAAAGAAAGATGTCCACTCTTGCCACTTCTATTCAACACTGTACTAGAGGTTCCAGCCATAGCAGTTAAGAAAAAAGAAATAAAAGGCATCCAAATTGTAAAGAAAAAAGTAAAATGATCTCTATTTGCAGATGTCAGGTGTTATATATTTAAAGATTCCTAATAAACACCAAAAAAAAACCTATTAGAACTAATAAACAATTTAGATTTAATGCAATCCCCATCAAAAATTTTTTTGAAAATGACAGAATGATCCTACAATTCTATGTGAATGCAAGACACCCAGAATAGCCAAAACATTCTTAAAAATAAACAGCAAAATTAGAAGACTTGCACTTTCTGATTTCAGAACTTACTGCAAAATTGTAATAATTAAGACAATGCTATACTGGCAAAAGGCTAGACGTATAGATCAAAGACATAGAATGAAGAGTCTACAAATAAACCTTCACATGTATGGTCAATTTATTTTCAACAAGGCTGCCAGGGACAAAGAGCAGTGTTGCCAACAAATGGTGCTGGGACAACTGGTTATCCAAAGGCAAAAGAATGAAGTTGGGTCTTTATCTCACACCACATACAAAAATTAACTCAAAATGGATCACAGACTTCATGTAAGAACTAAAACTACACAACTCTTAGAAGAAAGCATGGGAGTAAGTTTTTGTGACCTATATTACACAATGGCTTCTTAGCTATGACACCAAAAGCACAAGCATTAATAGAAAACGTGGATAAATGGGACGTCATCAAAATCAATAGGGCCTATGCTTCAAAGAGATCATTGAAAGAATGAATATCAACCCAATGCAAGGTAGAAAATATATGCAAATCATATATCTGATAAGATATTTGTATTAGTATATAAAGAACTTTTACAACTCAATAAAAAGAAAACAAATAATCTAATTTTAAAATGAACAAAAGAAAAGACATCTGTATGACACTTACCAGTGCCTAGGAAATGGATGTCAAGCATAAATCTATTAAATAGATAGCATGGATTAAATGGTTCTTATTTTATAACATTAAAATAAATATGGACAAAGGATTTGAATAGACATTTCTCCAAATAAAAAATACAAATGGCCATTTAGCACATGAAAAATGTTCAACATCCTTAGTCATTAGGAACATGCATATCAAAACCACAATGAGAGACCACTTCACTTTCACTAGGATGGTTATAACAAAACAGCGAACAATATCAAAGTGTTCCCAAGAAATGAGAGAAAGGTGAACCCTTGCTATGTTGGTGAGATTGTAAAATAAAACAGCCACTTTGGAAAACACTTTGGCAGTTTCCCAAAAAGTTAAACACAGAGTTACCATATGATCCAACAGTTCCATTCCTAGGTATATAAACAAGAAACATAGGTCCACACAAAAGCTTGTACCGTAGCATTATTTGTAATAACCAAAGAACACAAAATAATAATAACCAAAGAAACAACCCTAAAAGCACACAACCATTGAAATTTTCTGTTGGCTATAGTATCAGTTCAGGTCCTACATTAAACAAAAGCCGAAACATAACTAGTTATAGGACAGATATATTGGTGGAAAGGCTCGTGAAAGGTAAAGGGAGCTCAGGTGGCTCAGTTGGTTGGAGCATTGTCCTGTACACCAAAAGGTTGCAGGTTCCATCCCCGGTGGGGGTGCGCACGGGAGGCAACCAATCTATGTTTCTCTCTCTCTCTCTCTCCTTCCCCTCTCTCTCTTTCTCTCAAATCAATAAAAACATATCTTGGGGTGGGAATTTTAAGAAAAAAAAGGTAAAGGGAGCCCGACCACGCTGGCTCAGCGGTTGAGCATCGGCCTATGAACCAAGAGGTCACGGTTCACCTCCTGGTCCTGGCACAGGCCCAGTGCGGGCTGGATCCCCAGTGCGGGCTGGATCCCCAGTGCGGGCTGGATCCCCAGTGCGGCTGGATCCCCAGTGCGGGCTGGATCCCCAGTGTGGGCTGGATCCCCAGCGCAGGGCGTGCAGGAGGCAGCCGGCCAATGGTCCTCTCTCATCACTGACGTTTCCGTCGCCCTCTCCCTTCCTCTCTGGGCCATGGGAGGCTCCGCGCCGCCCCTGGCCTTGGACTGGAAGTTCTCCCAGAGGTTCCCACTGCGGGAGCCATCCCTCTCTGAAATCAATGCAAATATATATATTTTTTATTTATTTATTTATTTATTTTTAAGGGGGAAAGACACCCCCACACAAAACCGTCCACCTCCATACAGCTGCCACAGAGGAGAGGAACAGAAAACCCACCTGTTGGTTCACAGACCGATTCCGGAACGCGGAGTTCAGGGGAGGTGAACAGGCACACGCGCCAGGCTGGTGGCGAGTGTAACAAGCGAGGCACTGACCTCGGGTCGGGCTCCTGCGCCGCCAGAGCCTTCACGTTTGCACAGAGGTTCTGAAGGGTCCGTCGTGTGCACCTTCCAGGTGGTCTCAACACCAGGCGAAGTTCCGTCGAGGCCGCGTCCTTGAAAATGGCGCCCGCAGGGGGAACCACGGGGAGAAGCGCGGTCCCAGGCCTGGGCGGGGCGGCGCCTCCCCTGGCCCCGCGGCAGCTCTGGGGTCAGCCTGCGGTCACGCCCGCCCAGCGCCCTCGCTTACAATCTTACGCGCCCCCCACACGGTGTGCCCTGAGCTGTCGGCAAGGGGTGCCACTGGCATGAAGGGTTGATCGTTTGGCGGCTGACTGCACTGGAGGGAGGTGCAACAGTAATAATATAGGCACATGCAAGAGAAAACACAGATGAAGATAATAATTCCCAAAATGAGTAACATTTTTTTCCACCTAGAGCCCCTTGGTCTGATCCAGTGGTTCTCAACCTTGACTGGACATTAGAATCACCTGGGAATCTTTTTAAAATCCTGATTTCTGGGCCTCATCCTCTGGAAATTCTGTCTCTTTGTTACTAATGTTGTGGCCCCACCTCATAACAAAGAAACAGAATTTCCGGAGGATGAGGCCCAGAAATCAGGATTTTAAAAAGATTCCCAGGTGATTCTAACGTGCAGCCAAGGTTGAGAACCACTGGCTCTGATCACTGATTTATGAAGTCCCCCAGGCTGGGGGCAGATTACTCAGGGTTTTCACCTGTGTCCCCACGTGATCTGCTAAAGAAGATGCATTCGCAGACTCATCAGGTCTGAACTCACAGCACCCTGCTGGGATCCTGGCAGAGATGCCTCCTATTTGGAGGACACCTCTCTCATTTGAGACACCTGTGGAGACAGGCTTTGCTGGCTATCCGGTAAGGCTTGGCGGGGGTTTTAGTAAGGGCTTCTATGTGTGCTATCATGCCCCCAGGCCCACAGAGAGAACAAAGCCAGCAGCCAGATGATTCTAAGTGGAAAACAGAATGTGTCCATCTGACCTTAAGGGGAGGGAGGTTGGCAATCTGTTACCATGGAATGAATGGCTTCTCCCCTGTATCCAGGGGAAAACCAGGATACAGCGACCCAACCACTTGGTTGGAAGCCATAGCCAAAGGTTGGATCACCTTTGCAGCTCCCCAATATATACCTGGGCAACACAACCAGTCAGTGCCAGACCTGTCACAGTCCTTTAATGTGAGAGAATGGCTACAGAGTTCTGATAATATCCAACTCATATCCCTGGACAATTGGGCTGGCTTTGTTAGGAGTGATGTTTTTTTCTTTTTTGAACATATGGGTACCCAGGTGCTCAAATGTCCATAACTCAGGGTGAGCCACATGAACCCATCCCAAATCTGAGCATAGCCACCCATGGCTCAGATGGTAGTATTTTTTTTAATATATTTATTGATTTCAGAGAGGAAGAGAGAGATAGAAACATCAATGATGAGAGAGAATCATTGATCAGCTGCCTCCTGCATGCCCCCACTGGGGACCAAGCCCACAACCCAGGCATGTGCCCTTGACCTGAATCAAACCTGGGACCCTTCAGTCCGTAGACCAACGATCTAGCCACTGATCCACACCAGCTAGGACTTCCCTGTGTTTTTATTTAGTTAATTCTGCCTCTTTCTCCCTATAAAAACCATGGAGGGGTGGGGGAGAGACCATGGCTATTTAGTTCATCATTAAGATCTTAAGTTTAAGCCCAGAACATGGTAGAGTGCAATAAACATTATGTCAACTAATGAACACTCTGCTAACATGAATGACAGGTTGGCTATAAGATACAAATAGAAATGAGGGTATTTCAGGTTGCAACTTCCCACTCCATAACCATCTACTCCAATGATGGCGAACCTATGACACGCATGTCAGAGGTGACACACGAACTCATTTTTTTTGGTTGATTTTTCTTTGTTAAATGGCATTTAAATATATAAACTAAATATCAAAAATATAAGTCTTTGTTTTACTATGGTTGCAAATATCAAAAAAATTCTATATGTGACACGGCACCAGAGTTAAGTTAGGGTTTTTCAAAATGCTGACACGCCGAGTTCAAAAGGTTCGCCATCGTTGACAGAGCAGCGGTTCTCAACCTGTGGGTCACGACCCCTTTGGCGGTCAAACGACCCTTTCACAGGGGTCACCTAAGACCATCCTGTATATCAGATATTTACATTACGATTCATAACAGTAGCAACATTACAGTTATGAAGTAGCAACAAAAATAATTTTATGGTTGGGTCACAACATGAGGAACTGTATTTAAAGGGCCAGAAGGTTGAGAACCACTGCCCTAGAGGCTAAGCCACACAGCCCTAACCTCAGGCTCAATTCCCATCTTTTGGGGAGCTGTTCTCAATCCTAGATGGACATCCTAAGGGGTTCTCAATCCTGGGAGCTTTTAAAAATTACCTCTGCCTGATGCCACCCCCAGGGGTTCTGATTTAATTTCCTGAGGGCTAACCTCATGCCTGGCCCTGGCCTCAGGTTTCTTCCAGTCTCCTGCAGCGACAGACTGTTACACTGCATTCCTGTTTCCAGCCAGGTGGTGGAGGCTGAGCCATGGCAGAGGTGGGTGGATGGGACATATTCCAACAATCGTGTCTCCTTGTCTGTGTTGGATCCATGTTCTATATGTATACGCATCTCCAAGATGCGCAGAGGGAAGAGTGGCTCTACCGTAGAGGCAGGAAGGCTTCAAGCTGAAGGTGACCTTTGAGCTGGTTCTGCCACAAACAGCGAGGGTTTTCCAGACAAGGAAGGGGCTGAACCTTTCAGCCGAGAGGGACTATGTAAAGGATTAGGAGAACCACCAGAAGACTTTGTGTTTGTGTAGATCCTAATGCATAATAAACGTATTGATTCCCAAAGAATGGGTGGAGAAAGTGAGCCAAAGGGGCTCCTCTCATCAAGTAGCATGGCTGTCTTCCCCACACAGAGCCTGGGGACCCGCTCAGCCAAACTTCCCAGCCTCTCCAAGCACCAAAGAGTGAGTCATCCCCGGCATTCCCCTGCCACTAGCTGTCCCCAAAGGATGTGGGTAGAGAGTCTCCACGGCATCCCAAGAGCGGAGGAGAGGGAAGGAGGAGTCAGGAGGAAAACAGTAAGAGGCCATTTCCTCAGGGACCAAGGAGAGTATAAGACCCCCCCTGTTCCTACCTCTGGGATGAGACATGTCCCTGTTATCTCCCCTTGCCGTCCTCACCCTGAAAGCTGGCCCGGAGCTGCTCTGTCAGAAGAAGTCCCCACCCACCTCCGTCTTCTAGGTATGTCCTACCAACCCAATAACCACACACCATCATGGGGTCAGCAGCTGGTGTCTGGACCAAGACATAGCAAATGTCTGTGTGCTGGGGAAGCATGAGCTAAGAACTCAAACTTGACAGGAAATGGGCAAGCCACAGATTGAGAAATACCAGGTCAGCCTCCCCAGACTTAAATGTGCTCATGAGTAGAGTGGAGCCTGGAGAGAAAGGATCGCTCCAACCCAGACTGCAGCAGAGAGAAGGGCTGAAAGGCTAAGAGAACCCCCTAGGAAGCTAGAAACCTAAGGTGTCAGAGCTGGAAACGCTGTCCAATATAACCTAAAGCATTGCTACTCAATCTGTGGTGCTCAAACAACAGCAGCAGCAGCACCTGGGAGTTTGCTAGAAATGCAGAAACTCGGGCCCCTGCCCAGTCCTTCTGAGACAGAATTTGCATTTAACAAGAGTCCCAGATGATTCCTATGCACATTGAAGATTGAGACGCTCTGCTGCTCGGGGTCTCAAGTCAAATGCATATCAGAAATCACCAGGGGTGGGGGGGATGGGAGATATCTGTAATACTATCAACAATAAAAAATGTGTGGGGGTTTTTTAAAAAAAGATTCACCTGGAAGATTTTTTTTTCAAGTACAGATTTCTGAGCCCTGCTGTAGGACAGCTGAATAAGAACTTCTGGACACTGTGCACTTTCTTTTTATAAAGCTCCACAGGTAATTCTAACAACAGGAGTCCACAGAGTAGACTGGGAACCACTGACCTGGTGTGTTTTTCTCAATCTAAAGATGAGAGGCCTGAGGCAAGACAGTGGCAACAACAGACTTAGTCTCTATTAAGAGACCTAAAATAGGGATTTTGCTTAGAGACAAAAAGTTCGATTTGGAGCCAGATCTGAGCTCAAGCCCTAATTCTACCCTTTCATCACTGTATATCTTGGGACAAGTCTCCTTCCTTCTTTGGAACTCAGTTTCTTACCTTCAAGGAAAGATACCCTAGATTGTCAGACTCACTCCTCCTGGGCAATAAGGAAACAGATAAATTAATGGAGAATTAACTCTATATGTTAATTCTCTCTCTCTCACACACACACACACACACACACACACACACACACACTTCATAACAGCTACTTAACTGAGGTTTGGAGGTCCTTGAGCTCAAATTTTCCATAGCAACTTAAAAGCCCTGAAGTCTAACTGTTCCCATTTTACAGATGGAGAAATGGAGAGGTGCTCAAACAGCTCCACCCATCACTTTGTGAAGGTAAGTAGTGTTTGCTTTCCATGTGGACAGACAGAAACACATAGGGGTTTGCCACCAACTGACTTCTGGATGCAGAATTCCAGCCAGTCGGCTGGCATCACTCCTGGAGAACATGTAGTTGGGTGGAGCTGGAACCCCAAAGTTTTCTCTTCCCCTACAGGTTGTCTGAACTCCACTAGGGACAACCCCCACCCCCACCCCGCCGCAAGGAAGAGGGAAAGACCCCTAAAATTCTGTGTTCCTAAGTATAGAGGAAAGAATTAGGCTCGGCCCAAAATGCTCGATGAGGTGAGGGACAAACACTTCCTTCATGTAACAAATACCTATTGAACACCTACTACGTGCCAGGCAGTGTCCTTAGAACTAATTCACTTTGGAATGCTTTAAAAGTAAAGTAGACAGACAGGGCTCCTGCGCTTATGAAGGTCAAATAGCGTGATGTCTCAGCGTTAGAAACTCAAGTTTTAAGAGGTGATACGCTTGTGGAAGGTCACACAGCAATTTTGTTGCACAATGAAGACTGAAACGCAAGTGCAGCTGACTCCCACAACAAAGTGCTTTCTCCTCCAAGGTGGTCATGACCTTTCTCTCCTTTCCCTCTTGCTGTGCCTCCCTTTCGTCTCTGTCCAGCAGGATGACTCCAGAGAATGTCACCGGGGCCAGGGTGGTCCCTGCTGAATTCATCCTCCTGGGCATCACAGGTCGCTGGGACCTGCGCCTGACCCTCTTCCTGGTCTTCCTGCCCGTCTACCTGATGAGCCTGCTGGGGAATGTGGGCATGGTGCTGCTGATCCGCGTGGATGCCCGGCTGCACACGCCTATGTACTTCTTCCTGGCCAACCTCTCCCTGCTGGACGCCTGCTATTCCTCTGCCATCGGCCCCAAGATGCTCGTGGACCTGCTGCTGCCCCGCGCCACCATCCCTTACACGGCCTGTGCCTTCCAGATGTTCGTGTTTGCAGGGCTGGCTGATGCCGAGTGTTGCCTGTTGGCGGCCATGGCCTATGACCGCTACGTGGCCATCGGAAACCCCCTTCTCTACACCACGGCCATGTCCCGGCGTCTGTGTCTGACCCTGTTGGGAGCCTCGGGCCTGGGGGGCGCAGTGAGCGCCTTGGTCCACACGACCTTCACCTTCCGCCTGAGCTTCTGCCGCTCCCGGGAGGTCAACAGCTTCTTCTGCGACATCCCTCCGCTGCTGGCCATCTCCTGCGATGACACCAGCCTCAATGAACTCCTCCTCTTCGCCCTCTGTGGCTGCATCCAGACGGCCACGGTGCTGGCCATCGTCGTGTCTTACGGTTGCATCGCCGGGGCCGTGATCCGCATGCGCTCGGCCGAGGGCCGGTGGCGGGCGGCCTCCACCTGCGGCTCCCACCTCGCGGCCGTGGCCATGCTGTACGGGACGCTCACGTTCATGTACCTGCGCCCCAGCTCCAGCTACGCCCTGGACACCGACAAGATGGCATCTGTGTTCTACACCCTCGTCATCCCAGCTCTCAACCCACTCATCTACAGCCTCCGCAACAAGGAGGTCAAGGAGGCCCTCGGACGGACCTGGACCCGATTCTGCTGCCCCCGGCGGGGTCCCCCGGGACAGGCCCGAGGGCGCTGTGTAGGACGGACTGTGACCAGGTGAGGAGGACACTTTCTCGCCCCTGTCACTGTGAGTAAAGGCAGATGTTCCTCTGGCCTGAGTGTCCCTTGTCCTTATTTGAGGGACTGAAAAGGGAGAGAAAAGGAAGCTTACAGAAGGGAGGCAGGAACCTGGGGGGTGACCCAGGGCTACCCCTAGAGCCAGGACCAGCACCGTGTTAATGCTGCCGCTGAGCTGCCTCGGGTTCCTCGGTGTTCAAAAGCTCCCCGATGAGCAGTGACAGGTTTGCCACCGTACTTGTGTCTGGTTCCAAGAAATACCAGGGAAGAGCTGGGTTGGAAGCAGGTGTGTCTAGAGCAGCCGTGGGCAAACTACGGCCCGTTTGAAAGGAATAAAACTAAAATTAAAAAAAGACCGTACCCTTTTATGTAATGATGTTTACTTTGAATTTATATTAGTTCACACAAACACTCCATCCATGCTTTTGTTCCGGCCCTCCGGTCCAGTTTAAGAACCCATTGTGGCCCTCGAGTCTAAAAGTTTGCCCACCCCTGGTCTGGAGTCTCGTCCTTTTAAGATTCTTCGTGACCAGTGAGTCTCTCCTGCCCTCTCTGACCCCAAGAAAACATCTCCAGAACCCACCTGCCAAAGAATGGACTGACTCCGATGAGGCAGACATCCCTCCCGGTTAGTCTGTCTTGCATCTCTTGGGGAAATGGCTGAACAGCACCCGAACACACACAAGCTCCTTCCTAAAATCCCAACAGTTGGTTTAGGATTTGGCCCACGTTAGATAAGCTCAGGCCTAATGCAGAGGTCAGGACAGGATCAGAATCATGGGTGTAGTGAGAATAGGGTTAGGATTTAGGGTTGAGGTGATGGCAATGACTAGGGTTAGGGTTAGAGTGGAGCCAGGGTTAGGTTTAGAATTTAAAAGCAATTGGGAAAATTTAGGATTGGGCTGACATTGTGAAAATGTTGGGATTTGGGTTGATTTTCATTCATAGTAGGTTTGAGGTACATTTAGGAGTCACCGTTTGGATAAACTTGAGCTCCTATTAGAAATATTTTAGGGTTAGTGTTAGAGTGCAGGACTAATTAAGGTTGGAGTTCAGGTTTTAGTTTTATTGCTAGATTAAATTTCAGCTAGAGTTTAGTTCGTGTTAGTTCCATTAGGCTTAAGTTAAGTTGGCATGTGGATAATGTTTGTGATAAGTTTAAATCAGAGTCTAGTTATTGTGATGGTCACCCTAGTTCAGAACTAGATGAGAGTTGGGCTTACAAAGAGCATTTTAAGTGTCAAATTGACATGTTTGGAGCCTTAACTCAAGAATTATGTAAAATTATGGATAATGGTTCATGTTTCCTCACGCTTAGGGTGGAGTTGGTTCCCTGTGGGTTTCAGTTTCGGCATTATGAGCATGCTTACATGCGCGTGTGCTCAGGTAGGGTAAACTGCACGTGTGAGGATGACAACACCCCGAGGCAGAGGTGGGGTTGGGAGAGGGAATGCCACAACACCGGCTTCTTGGGCAAAGTGCCCAAGCCTGAGGCCACACTGGACCTTTCAGACCCACTGCTCTTGCACCTTTCATCCCCGAGTTCACAATTTTGACAGATTGTGTTTCCGAGTCAGTTCCATACAAATGGGCCCAAGGCTCTGCGTTCTGCCTGAGAAGCCCTTCCATGTGGGACAGGATGGACCCTGGGAGTTAACGGCAGGCTTTTCCAAGGGGACGTGGAGCATGGCCAGAGCCAGAGGTCAGCTCCTACCTGGTCCCCTGTTCAGTTCTCCAGATGGTAACTGAGATGAGGCTAATTCTGATAAGGTTTTCCCATTTAAACCTCCTTGAACACCACTTACGAAGACAGGCAATAAAGACAAAGGCAGTTTAGGTGGGGAAGATGGGAGTCTGATTTGGGGTACTTGCCCCTGTAGTGTGTGGGGGTGGGCTTTAGGGAAGAGGCATTCCATGGATGAAGGACCACACACACAATGGCATGGAGGGCAGATGAGCTCGGCTTGCGCAGCAGACAAGGGAAACCCACTTAACTGGCTTGAGAGGGAAAGAAGTGGAAGGAAGTTTGAGGATGGAGGATCTGGGAACAGGAGGACAGCACATGGGTTGGATATCAAGTAGTGGATTTTGGACTCTATTCAGGAGGCAATAGGGAACCATGGAAAGTTCATATGGTAAGAATTCCTTCTTTTTTACTGCAATGTAGTATTCCATTGTGTAGATGTACCGCAGGTTTTTAATCTACTCATCTGATGGGCACTTAGGCTGTTTCCAAATCTTAGCTATGGTAAACTGTGCTGCTATGAACATAGGGGTGCATATATCCTTTCTGATTGGTGTTTCTAGTTTCTTGGGATATATTCCTAGAAGTGGGATTACTGGGAGTTCCATTTTTCTTACCATTTGCAACAGCATGGATGGAACTGGAGAGCATTATGTTAAGCGAAATAAGCCAGTCGGAGAATGATAAATATCACATGATCTCACTCATTTGTGGACTATAATGAACATAAACTGATGAACAAAAACAGATCCAGAGACAGAGAAGCATCGATCAGATCGTCAAACCTCAGAGGGAAGGTAGGGGAGGATGGGGGTAAGTCGGAGAGAGCAACCAAAGGACTTGTATGCATGCATATAGGCCTAACCAATGGACACAGACACCAGGGGGTGAGGGCATGAGTGTGGGGGGCGGTATGGGAGGCCAATGGGGGGATAAGAACACATATGTAAGACCTTAATCAAGAAAGAAAAAAAGGAAGTTCATATGTTCAAAATCAGCCTTCATGCTTGTTTGACACTGTGTCAGGCAAAGCCGTTCCCACTCACAATGCTACACACAGGCACACTCCCTTATGCCACAGTGCACACACAGCAAACCCCCCACACACACACACACACACAGACCCAGTCCCCTGTCAGAAACACTCATGCACACAGAAATACTGTCATAGGGACAGCCACCCACACAGACACAGCTGCACAGGTGGACACTTGCTCAAGCTCATGGATATATTTGGTTGTAGTGACATGATCACTCTCTCTACACCAAGAATACAATTTTACAAACAGGCACAGTCACACACACAGTCACAGTCACTGAGAGTCACACACACACACACAGTCACACACATAGTCACAGACACAGTGACAGTCACACACACAGTCACACGCACAGTCACAGTCACAATGACAGTCTCACACACACACAGTCACAGTCACAGACACAGTGACAGTCACACACACACACGCACATGCAGTCATACATATTGCCACCGTCACCAGAGGCACAATCCCTCCCACATTCTTACACTTCCTATAAGTCAGCAAAAGCTGAGGGACAGGAGGGCTGGCCCCAGAAGCTACTGCTATAGACCCTGGGCCCCAGTCCCTCTACTTAGGGCAGCGGTTCCCAACATGGGGCACACGCCCCACAGGGGGGAGCAACTTGATTTTTAAGGGGGGCAATTCGAGAATGAGTTAACAGTGAATTTTTTGCATTTCTTATGGTTCTAGGGGCCTCATATACAGTATACAAATATATATTGTGACATATTTATGCATTTCAGTTCTCTATTGTTTTGAAACTTTATTTACTAATTTTTCATATCACTTCGTATTATTATTTTTTAACAATTTCTTGGTGATTTCTTCCTCAGTACTTCAACTGTCCTTTCGTTCTTTTCTTTTTCTCTTTCATGGATGCCATGTTCTTTGGAAGCTTGTTTTAGACCAAGTGAATGGCCTTTTAGGCTTCCTCTATGTGAATAGTTCACTTTCGGAATAATAAGAATTATATGTCAGGGGGTGGGGGGGAGCATTAGGATTTTAGAGATGCTTACGTGGGGCATGGCCAAAAAAAGGTCGGGAACCACTGACTAGGGTTAAGCCTGACACTCACTCTAGACTTCACAAGGAGTCAGTCTGACACTCTCTCTCGACTTCACAAGACTTGAGGAGCAACTGCCTCACCATTCATTGGTCTCTTAAATGTCCCAAGTTGTAAGCAGCACCAACCACCCTCTCCCCCATCAAATTGGGCCCTAGAGAGGAAGATAACAGCCCAGCTGTCTCCTGCCCCAGGGGTGAGGGCCAGGGGAAGGGGGATGTTGCCTCTGCACAGAAGGTAAGGTGCTCCCCAGGTCCTCAAACCCCTAAGTGTGGCCAATAACTCCCTCCTTGGACCCTCCAGTGACAGGCTACACCTGCCCCCTCCTGCTGTCACCTCCTGTGATGTGGAAAGGCCACCGAGTACACTTGGAGCCAAGGGCCAGGCTGGAGAGTCTGCAGATCTGTCTTCCTGTGTCTGCCTGAGAGCAGGAGTCATATGTGTGAGTGTGAGAGTATGTGCTGCTTGTGTGAGGCTGCGATTGTGTGTACAATGATGCCTTTGAGGGGGTAGGACCATGTGAAATGGATGTGCCTCCCTCTAGGGTGGCACTTCTCTGTTGTGATCCATCATGAGCCTATGTGAGGGTAGCCATGTGCGTAAAGGTGCAAGGCGGTGTGCCCCCAAGGCTTTGCACGAAGATGTGATGTGACCAGAGAGAGGATTGGGCATGACTAGTTTGCATGAATTAGCATAGGGAGAGTGTTTAACAGCCTACGTGGTCACTGAAAGCATGAATGTGCATGACAGGTCGCAGTAGCTGTCATGGTGCTGTGAGCTTCCTTGAACAGGGGTATGTGAATGATCGTCACCCTCTGACCTCAGGGATATTTTGTTTGCAGTTGACCATCTGATTATGTGTGTGATGAGCTGGGTCTGTGGGTCTATGGTTATGCTGTCTGCCTACTTAGGGGCGAATGCTTGTATTGGGTCCACACTTCCGTATTTGATTGCTCGTGCCCGTGTATTTGCAGAGACCATCTTGAAGCTGCACAGGTTTGCATGCCCACGTGGATGTGTTTGTGATAACATAGGAATGTCCTGCAAACAGCTCAGGGAATTTGAATGATTATTGGAACCAATTTAGACACGGGTGAGAGCAGGTCCAGTTTCCAAAAGCCATTTTACAAGCAGGCTTCCCCGACGCATCCTACCCACTCACCTTGATCCACTTTCCCTCCTGGAAGGTGGAGCACAGTTGGGAATTTCAAAAAAGATGTTCTACTGCAGTGGTTCTCAACCTGTGGGTCGCGACCCCTTTGGCGGTCAAACGACCCTTTCACAGGGGTCGCCTAAGACCATCCTGCATATCAGATATTTACATTACGATTCATAACAGTAGCAACATTACAGTTATGAAGTAGCAACGAAAATAATTTTATGGTTGGGTCACAACATGAGGAACTGTATTTAAAGGGCCAGAAGGTTGAGAACCACTGTTCTACTGGGAGCCAAAGTCAGAGGATTCTTCTTACCCAATGGAGGCAGAAAAGGAAGATACTAGAGTAGGAAGGCCATTTATATTTTTAATAGAGAAGGACATGGAAAGAAATTAGGAAATTATTCCCCTGTATGGATGGCCTCAGCATAGCCTTCAGCAAATCGGTGTCTTAAAACCCCTCTCCTTTTAAGAACCCCTGCTGGAGAATTGTCCAAGATTTCTGCAATGAGACCCAGACAGAAAAAAATGGAGGCATTGAAACAAGGTGCCTTGTTAACTCCTTAGGAGTTAACACTATTGCAACTCCTCCCTTACTAGGGTGCTATTCTCAGAATGTCCACAACAGTGCGCTATTGCAACGCTTGCCTTCAAAGGCGAGAGTCAATTGGTTTTCTTTTCAGACTCCTAGAAATGTTTCCATATTAAAAAGATTAAGGACACACAAAAAAAGTTTAAGGACAAAAATATGAAAAACCTCTTTGCAAAAATCAAGTTCAAGCAATTCTGAGACTCTGAAATTCTGAGTTTTTATGAGTATCAGGGAAACGTTACTGCAGATTCAGTAACTTAGAAACTGGAGCTTTCAGACTCTTTCTGGTTAATTGGAGTCCTGTACACATACTAGTACATAGGAATATTACACATCACATAACCAAAGATTATTGGATGATTTCGTGGATGCCATCCTCAAAATGAACCATTTCCAGAGACTGACAGGGAAAACTAGGGGCACAGCAGGGGTTCCCTCAGGTCAAACTCTTCCTACAACTGGAAATCTTTCAGAGCTTCCGAGAGGAGATAAAGTGACCCAGAAAAAGTGCCAAGAAATATTTCTCCCCATCCCAGAAACAGAATTTTTCTTTTGATTAAGCAGCAACTATGTTTAATTATGAAATTATTCTGGTCCTAATGGAAGAGAAACAATCCAAGTTTAAAAGGAGTGACGCTCTTTCTTCCTCACTTACCTTAGAGGCAAGTAAAGGTAAATGAAGAAAACAGAATCCATAAGCCCAGGCCCTGGTAAAGGCCCCAGGGAGAAGTCCCCACTCCTTTCAGGCCTGTGTCCAAGGTCACAGTCCTAAGATCTCTAAGCATCCTGCTGTGGAGTAAGGCTGCCCCAGTGACACCTTCCACCTATGTCTCCGGAGTCACTTTATTCTGCAACCCAGAGAGTTGGTTCTCCTCAGCCTCATTATCAGCAGTCTGAAAAATCCTCATTATATGGAGCTCAGGATTCCAACTTGCTCTAGATATACTGGATGAAAGGTCCTTGGAGGGCTCCTCTTGGGCTACTGGCACTTCCTCCATCTGAGGACCGAAGTCCTTGTTAGTGGATTCTGTCTTGGATAATTCAGGATCTAAAAGAAGACCAGCCATTAATTGTATCTGTAGCCTTCTCCCAATTAGCTGTGACAAATGGAGGACAGAAAAGGAAGGACTTGGGTGTCTTCGGGACCCTTCTGAAGGATGAAAACTGTGTCATCCAGGGATGTGAACCATCCTGGTCAACACAGGTTCAGCTCTCCCTGTCCTCAGACACTTCCTAAAGTTCCTCCACGCTAGTAACTCACTCTGCTTACTGGAGAAGGAATCCAGGTCGTTCTCAGCATTGCCCACCTGTGGTCTCTCTGTGGAATCCTGAAATTCATTGGAGTAAGTATAAGGAAACTTGAAACTTTAGGAAACAAATGATTTTTTCTAAATGAGGCTTTTCTTAGAAAAATTAACATCTAATACAGGACAAAATCCCACCTCCTGAGACTAGAGAAGCTTGCATCACATGTTCTTTGCCCTCCAGACTAACCAGATGAAGCCAGAACCTACTTTTACCCATTCCCAGTTGTCAGCTAAGAGGAGATTGCCTCCAAAGGTAGCTGCCACAATTCCTCCCATTCCTGTAGGCACATACTGTTCCTTCCATCAAGAGAGGGAGTCTATTTCCTCTTCTCTTGAATCTGGGCTAGACTTGTGATTTTTTTGACCAATAAAATGTGGCACTATGACACCGATCCAGTTCCAGGTCCATCCCTTAAGCAAGTGCTCGCATGAGATTATGATGCTGTCAAGAAGCCCAAACTAGCTACATGTAGAGAACTCATTACGAGAACCAAGGCAATTTGGCCAACAGTCCCAGCCCAGCCTCCGGCTGAATGTGGCTCCATGAGTGACATCAAGCAAGACTACACAAACTATCCAGTCAACCCACAGAATCATGAGAAATAACAAACGACTAAGGTTTCAGCTTCGGGGTGGTTTGTTAAACAGCAGATAACTTAAACCCGGGTCCTAGCAGAAGAGCGCTCAGACACTCACCTGTTTCAAGATGGGCCCATTCTTCTCCATCTGCGGCTGCTGATTGTTGTCACTTTCCCCGCCCGGTAGAGTTCTGTGACCTAGTGACCACAAAGACAGCTCATTTCTCTTCTTATTTGTATTTCATATCCTATTATTGGGCCTCTAGTTGGACCCCTAGTCTACAAGTCACTCCCTATCCAGGACAAGACAGGACCTCAGAGGCAGCTAACAGGGAGTTAGGCTTCCTGAGTTCTAGCTGTGATTCTGCTCACCTGTGACTGCCCATCGCTATTACAGAAGTAGAGATTAAGGTAAAGTGAAAGACCCAGGATTCCTCCAAGAAACCTAAGGGGCAGCTATCTGCACAGCACAGCAGCAAGAGTCCCTAGCTCTACCTTTCCGTTTATGAATACTCCTCTGACCTTCTTGCACCATACCTAATGTACCCATATTGGCTTTTGAAAATGAAACCCCACCCCCCAAAAAGCTCAAGTTCCACAAGTCTTTTGTATCAGCTTTATCCCCAGCTAGTTCTGAAATGTCTTCTTTCCAGTGAACACCTCACCTGAGCCCTCCCAGGGCCCCAGGTTGGAGAGTGAATTCTAATGGTTAAACAATTACTTTCGCATTACAGTTGGTAGTGTCCAGGTTTAGGGGGATTCTTCCTCCCTTCTTCCCTCCCATTCTGCACTCAAGCTGAGAAATGTCAGAGGGACAGTGGTAAGTATATCTTTCAGCTCAGACATAAGAAATCCAAAAAGATGAGAGACACATTCTATCACCAGCATGAACACTAGAGGAGAAAGACCGCCTGTCAAGAATCTGCTAACTGCCTCCTAGGGAGGGTTAGATATATGTTGATCTCAACCTGAGGCTGCAGAGACTAACTTGTGGCAGAGGAAGCAGAGGGTCCTGGACTCTGCTTCCTTAGAACACTCTTGGGCTTCAGTGAGGGGCCCCGGATCTCTGCTTCATCGACCAGTTGACCCGCAGAGGTCTTCTCTCCAGTAACGTGGGCTTGCTCATCCTCCTCACACCACTCTGCCTTTTCTAAAGCAGGACCTGAGAGATGGCTCTGACTCATGCTCACGGCCCTCTCTCAAATCCCATGGGAAGCAGACACCTGGCCCAGCTTGCTTGCTTAGTAAATATTTGATGGAAGGGTGACAGCCAAGCCAAAGGCAGGTTCCCAAATGACAAACACAGTCAGCTTTTCCTGCCCTTGGCCTTATCCTCGGATCTGTCACTCTCAACCCATATTCTCCTTACCATAGCATGGGTCACACCCCACAGTACCTAAAGATTTATGCGAAGTGCTCTGGCTCCTTGGACCTTTCTTGGATTTCTTTTTAGCCTCCTGAAATCCACATGAGGACTGAATTAGAACTTTTAGAAGTGAAGAAAGCATTTCAAAAAAAAGTCTAAAAGAAGGAAGTTAATATCCACAACCAAGTAGGAACTCTGTATCTACAAAGTTCTACAACCAGACAGAGAACAGGGAGAATCCCGCCTCTCATACATCCCTGCCCGTTCCAGGCTGCACCCACGTATCGCAGTCCCAGCAAGTCCTAGGTGTCCCCCCACTGCCACTCTACCGGTTTCTTCGGTTTCTTCGTAGGTGTCTTCAACTTCCTCTGCTGCTGCCTCTGCTGCTGCTTCCGAAGACCTGGAGGTCAGAGAACCCGCTCAATGCTCTTCTCCCTGAGAGCTCCCACCTCCCGCTGGGCTGCTGGCTGTGCCCTGCTTTACAATGGCGACTCTCTCTCCCTGGTCAGGACCAAGCCAAGGCCGGGGTAGTGGTGGTGGTGGTGGTAGTGGCTGCTTCTTGAAATTGCTGTTTCCTGAGTTCTACATGTGACACTGTATGACTGGCCACAAACATAACTGAATTTGGCCCAAGAACAAGTATGAGAATCGTGGGCTGAGGAGGAATGGTACCTGGAGATCTGACAGCACTAGAAAGCCTATCTTCTATGTTCAGGTTATAATATAATTTCTTCAAATGTGCAGGATATTTCAGTGATGGTCTCTGGAGAGAAAAAGGAAAACACAGGTCTTTCCCCAAATGGATCCCCCAAATGCATTTACCTGTCTAATCATCATGCAGTGTTTGAGAACCTGGTGTGTGCGGCATTGTGTCAGGGGCTCTGGAGAGAAGAAAGGTACAGGAAAGGAAGTGCAGAAGAAATAGAGACCATTGCTCTTCCCAGACCCCTCCCCATACATTTGCTTCCACCCATAGAGAGCCCAGCCCTTCTGTGGGGCTTGTGTCCAGAGTGGAAGGATAGGAGGGAAAGCAGAAAACAAAAGCCAACTGTTCCCGCCTTGCAGATGGATGCGCTTGGGTTTGCACGTAGACATCTTGCTCTGGGGCTCCCTAACTCTTACTTGCAGGGTGAGGCGGTGCACAGATAAAAACATCTGGGCAGAAATGGCGCTCTCGGGTCGGCTGTTTTTCAGGGGGTTCTTTTCCCTCGTGGCCAATCGTGTCTTCGTCTCCAGACAAGGCGACCTTTCCCCTTCATCTAACAAAAGACTGAAGGGCACAGAGACAGCTGGGCAATCAGCAACAGCTTTTCTGGAGAGTGTGGCTGAGGTGAAACATGAAAAGGGCTCCAAATTTGAAGAAATGTCCACTTTGGGTCTGAATGGTCTGTACCAACAGGTACTCATTCACTAACAGCTTTCCGATGCGGCTATGATCATTACAGCTACATGGATGAAGTGTTTGCAGTTGGTCAGGCTCGTGTGCCTTATACCAGTGCATCTTCACAACACCCTCAGGACAAGTGTTATTGTCCCCATTTTGCAAATGAGGAAAACGAAGCTTAAAGAGGCTAAATAAAGTACAAAAAAATTCACAGAACCGGTAAGTTTTCCATCCTGCCTCCCATTTATCCATAACTCATCTATAAAAAGAGAAGAGTAACTGGTCTACCTCCAGTGGGGGGTTAAATGAGAGACTATATGTAACGTGCTTGCTTAGCACAGGGCCTGGCAGACGGTAAGCATTGATTAACGGTGGTGAGTGCTGTCACCACCGTGTCCCGGGAAGTCTAAGGACGCAGTGAACAAGTAGGCTGACGGTTTCCCCCTCCCTACTCAGACCCTTCACAGCCTCAAACAGCAGGCAGGCGCTCACATCATACTTACTCGTTCAGGAGATCCTGAGGTAATGCGTCAAACTGGTTCAAGAAAGGTAGGATTTCTGGACTTAGTTGCTCAAAAAAGCGTACTGGGGACGGGGGCGGCACAGTTATCCCTGGAGTGCTCAGCCTTGTTTCTCTGTCCTGCTTTCCCGAGAGAGCCACGGACGACTGGAGGAGAGACAATGGAAAGAGCTCCCTGAAGCACTCTGGTCAGGGCCGCTCTTCCCACCCACCTCCCAGCCTCCCAACACAAGCGGCACATGGAACGCCTTGTTAGCAGGCCTCGTCCAGCAGCCCCTCCCCAGTCTGCACTGTGAGGGCCACCACATGCTTCCCTCTGGCCCCCACCCTACTACCAAATTCAGATCATCTGGGAATTAGTTGTTTTGTTTGGGTTTTCCCCAACATGGTTATTCACTTATTCACTGAACAAACCGAACAAATATTTATTGGCAAACTATGCGCAGGCACAGGGCTAGGGCCAGGGTTCAGCATTGAACAAAATGGACCAAGGCATTATTCTCATGGACATAGCAACCTTCTAGCTCTGGCTCTTCAAGGCTACCTTTACCTAATAAATGGTAGAATTAGAAGTGCAAGCCCAGACCTGCCGGGGTCCAACCCCAGCAGGTCCAGGGGTTCCCAAAGGTGTAGACGGAGTCGGCGAAGGAAGGAAGGACACGGAGACAGTGTTCAGTTGATCAGCAGCCTAGCCAGGATCTCTAGCCAAGTTCTGGTCTCGATCTCCAGAGAGGTTCTGCTGTTTATTGTCTCTTGCTAGGTTCTCCAGTCAGGTTCAGTCACCTGGTTCTAGTCAGGCTCTCTTGCCAACCTCTGCAGTCAGGTTCAGTCCAGGATCCCTTGCCATGTTCTCTCCAGCGAAGCTCCTCCGTCTCCAGAGAAAGCTCCCGTAGGTTCCATGCCTAGGCTCTGTCTCTCTTGGTCCTGTCTTCCAAGCCCTGTCTCCTAAGTTCTGTGTCTTTCTGTCTTCTGAATTCTGTCTCCTGAGTTCTGTCTTCTGAATTCTGTCTGTTGTTGTCTTGTTGCATCTGTATTTATACCAGTTGATTCCAATCCTATCAATCTCTATTCCAAAGGTTAGGGCGTTTCTTATCTCCATTCCAGGGAGTAAAGATTATGTAGCTTAAGCATCATTGTTCATAGTTAAAGTGATTAATTACCCGCCTGGCACTTAGTTGAGGGGTTTTATTCCCTCCCTAACTTCAGGGGAAAATCCCTACCTGGGGATTCAACCTTTCTCGGAGAGGTGACCTTGGTTAAAACACAGCGCCAAGAAGGTGAGCAAACATATTAAGAACCGTATGCCATATATGCCAGGTCCCTTGAAACAGCAAGGATGGACCGGCTCCCGGCACAGACCCATTGTAACTCCTAGGCCCCTGAGTACCCAACAGTTCCTCCTAACATCTCTTCAAGGTACTCTCCACCTTCCTACAGGGAGGAGGTTTGGGAAATGAGTCTCTGAATACAAAATAACTTGGTAGTTATTTCTTAAGGGTTTCTTTTACAAATTTTTGTTCATTTAAAGAGAGAACAGGGGAAGGGGGGAAATATCTGAAAGGAAATGAACTCTTCAGAGTAATATCATAAAGCTTTAGCCAAAACTTCACACTTACCACTGTAGATGTCTTTCTTTTCTTCTTCCCATCCTGGCTGGGAGCAACACACTGCTCAGCTGGACTTGAAATAAGAATAACCAAAACTTATTTGTAGACATCGTAAACAAGAGGACCAAGGATATTTGTGAATGATGTCGATAAAGATTTCTAGTCTATTCAGTATTCAAAAATGGTCATTAGGAGCCCAGAAACTGCTAAAAAAATACCTCCATCCTCACATCTAAATTAGGTTCCCCACCATTCATTCTCTCACACAATCCAGTTATTTACTTTTACTGCATTAATCCAATTAGCAATTATATGCCCAGAGTTGGTGATGTTGATAATGTCTGAATGCCTACCTCATAAGACTGTAGAAGAACAGGGACTAAATCTATCTGGTTCTCCACTAAATTCTCACTGGTTAGCATGAGGAGGTGCTCAAGTATTTTTGCTCTCTTTCTTCCTCCTCCTTTTTACCTGAAACATGGAGATGATGACTGGATCCCTAGCAGTCACGTAGACCTTAAAATCCCCCATGTAGCATCTTAGAAGATGGAAGCCATGGATGAGGATGACGACCCAGAAAGCTAGAAGGAACTCTGGTTTCTGATTACCTCATGGACCTGACATACTAGCCCTGGCCCACCTACATCTGAGCTTCTTTTATATTAAAGGAAATGAGCTCCTATGTTTTTTTTACTTGTTTACACCATACACACAACACACACACGCACACACACACACAATGCATATGTAAAGAAGCATTTACAGGATCAATCTTTATGAAATTAAAATAAATTCTTAAGTTTTATCATCTCTAAACAATCGCTTAACAAGAATCTGAAAGCCTCAACAGTCATGAAAGAAAAACCACTTTCTTCCAAAGTATTAATATTAGCCAGGCTTCAGGCCTTTGCCAAGTGATCTTTGTCATGCTCTGTTTTGTACACAAGTTCTATATGCTAGGCCTTGAAGTTGAGACCGAAGATTTATGTGCTTCACTGTAAACTTTTTCACTCGTTGCTGATGGCTATAAGTATAACTAAACTCAGAAGAATTTGTTTCTTTTCTTTTTTCTTTTTTAATCCGCACCTGAGGATATGCTTTTCATTGATTCTGGAGAGGAGAGGAGGAGATGGGAGTGGAGGAGAGGGGATGGAAGGAGAAGAGAGGAGAGAAAAACTTTGATGTGAGAGAGAAACATCGATTGGTTGCCTTCCAAATGTGCCGCAACCTGGGATCAAACCTGCAACCTGGGTATGGACCCTGATTGGGAATTGAAACCACCATCTTTTCATGCATGGGACAATGTTCCAACCAACTGAATCCCACTGACCAGGGCAAGCGTTTGTTTCTTAATCAAACTTCACAAATACAATGGGCCCTATCTTGTATGCTATTTACTGCCACCTAGAATTTGATGTAGAGAAATCCCAGGACACGAATCTCAAATTGCATTAAAACAGAATTTCAGTGTAGCAGGAGGCAGATGTAAGAGACTACGCCCTTCTCTGCTTGGCCTCCTGCTACTTACATGGAGGCTGCTAAAAAGAAGATCACAGGAAGGAGGCCTGCAGAGAACAGTAGGGCTTTGTAGAATGTAAGAGCTGAAGACCCCCAAGTTCTAGACATGACACTCACCTCACAGACGCCCCTGGTTCTTTTGGGATCCAGACTACAACCATATTGCTAACACCTTGAGGGCGAGGAATGTGTGTCTCATTCAAATTTAGCACTGCAAGCTAAGAGAAAAATATAAAGCCTATGAATGGTTTGAAGATACCGGCTCCTGATGGTACTCAGTATAAGACCAAGGACTAAATTATCTTATTAACCAAAAGAGTACAGTGGCTCACAAGATAATAAATACAGTGCTCCAACCCCCAAAACATCTTTATAATATTCCAAGAAACCAGGTATCAGTACAGGTACTGGAAGAGTGCACATTTATCAGTGAATGGTGTCCCCTGCTTCCCTGGGACATGAGGGTGGCATTTAGCAACTCCCAACCCCATCCCATAGGAGGGTACCTAGGGGCTTACCTAAAGGAATACTACTCATTCTAGCCATTCACTCCAAAGACTTAGGTCCTCTGGGGATATTACAATACAATGTGGGAGCAGGGAGGGAACTGACAGGCAGAGCAAGTGTTCTACTTCTACAGCCTGTCTACTAATATAGGCATCTACACAACAGTGAAAGTCCTAACTCTTTTCACATTTAGCTACTTAAGATACTAGAACACTGATGATGCTCAAGGAAACCTTGTAAGTCATCTAGTCCATATCCCTAGTAGGAAAAAGGGGGTGGTTCAAAGTAAGGTTGTCCCCATGAAAATGAACTGATTGACTCAGGGGAACAGGGGACACTTCTTTGTACCTTAAATCCTTTTCTGCCCTTTGGATTTAGAACCATATATGTGTATTATCTATTCAAACAGTTAATTTAAAACTAATTTAATCTAACCCTATTGTTCTGAAGTGGTCAAAGAGGTAAATGCTTTGTTCATTCATCCATTCAAACCTATCCCCCCTCTCTTAGTTCCTTACATTCTCCACATGACACTGAAAAGTGAAGTATCTCATAAGAAAGGGGTGGGCATCAATAGGACTGCAAAGAATAGCAAATTTCTGCCCTAGCCGGTTTGGCTCAGTGGATAGAGCATCAGCCTGCGGACTGAAAGGTCCCAGGCTCGATTCCGGCCAAGGGCATGTATCTTGGTTGCGGGCACATCTCTAATAGGAGGTGTGCAGGAGGCAGCTGATTGATGTTTCTCTCATTGATGTTTCTAACTCTCTATCCCTCTCCTTAGCTCTCTGTGAAAAATCAATACAATATATTTTTTAAAAAAGAATAGAAAATCTCTCTTATTGTAGATAAGTAAAAGGGATTCTCTTCCTAAACTCTAATTTAGTTCTGCCCCTAACTAGTGTGCTTTAGCAAATCACTTCCTATCTGGGTCTCAGTTTCCTCAACTGTAAAATGTATAAAATAGACCATAGTAATATTCTTCAAACTGTAATTGCAACTAATTCATAGGTCATCTAATCAAACTTGAGTGAATTGCAGCCTACACTGTTTAAAGATGAAATAGAATAGGACAGAGGATATCAGAGTGCATCACCCTTCTCGAGGGTAAGGATTGTTCCATGATGCTTTTGTTGTAAAATGTATTTCTTTCTATAGGTGATAGCTAAAAATGTTTGAAAGGCATCAGAGTAGGTGATCTTAAGGCCCAATTTAGGTTTGCCATTCCAGCACCCTAATATCCTTGTATTATGAGATGACAGTGTTTACTTAGTAGCTAAACACGTTCTATGTAGGATAAAGACAAAATTCTCACCTATGCCCAACTGCCACAAATCAAACCCACTTGTATCTGGGATTTCTGAAAACAGTATAGCATGTAAAGCCATTAGCACAGAGCCTAGTATATAGTAAGGGCCCAACGATAGATAGTTATCATCATTATTGCAGTCATGCCAAGGAACAGTGCAAAATAAAGGCAAATATTGTATTCTCATTAGTGAAGAAAGATGCAGAGGAAGTACCTTTTTCAATATGTGACTTCCTTTGGGAGATCCATTAGTATAGTTGATCAAATCTTTGTCAGGTAAATCCTTGCAAGGCCTGAAAATGAGAGTTTATGAACATGAGACAGAGACACAAAAGACTTCTTGGGCTGATAAAATGAATGCTATGAGGAAAAGCCTTCTTCTTAGGTATAGAAAGCCTTGGGCCGAATGCTTACTGAATAAACGTAGGATCTCACCATCTCCTTAAGTTTTGTTTGTTTTTCCTTGGAACCACTCCCAAACGGACATTGAACATTGCAAACACTTTACAACTATTTGTTGGATCAAACTGAATGCTTAGCCTATGCTCCTCTCTCTCCAGCTATACATCACCATTAATAAAGTTTATTAAGTACCTATGGCATATATGTCCAAAAACATGACAAATAAATAAAATGTGGTACATATACACAAAAGAATATTTTTTAAAGGAATGAAATTTTGACATATGCTATAACACAGATGAACCTTGAAAACATTATGCTAGATGAATAAGTCAGACACAAAAGGACAAATATTGTATGATTCCGCTTATATGAGGTACCTAGAATAGGTAAATTCATAGACAGAAAATGTAATACAGATTATCAGGAGCTGGAGGGAGGAGGAAATAAGTATAGATTTCCTGTCTGAGATGATGAAAAAGTTCTAGAAATGGATAGTGGTGATGGTTGTACAGTACAGTGAATGTACTTAATACTACTGAATTGTACATTTAAAAATACTTAAAGTGGCCCTAACCGGTTTAGCTCAGTGGATAGAGCGTCAGCCTGCAGACTGAAAGGTCCCAGGTTCGATTCCAGCCCAGGGCATGTACCTTGGTTGCGGACACATCCCCAGTAGGAGGTGTGCAGGAGGCAGCTGATCGATGTTTCTCTCTCATCGATGTTTCTAACTCTCTATTCCTCTTCCTTCCTCTCTATAAAAAAATCAATAAACTATATATAAAAAAATAGTTAAAGTGGTAAATTTTATGTCATCTATATTTTATACAACAAAAAAATACTATCCTCTTACATTTTCATATCACTTGCTACTTTACTTTTTAACATGTTAAATGTATAAATGAGTAAATATAAAATATAAGATAAAGACCCAACTCCTTCACCTGACTTATGAAGTCCTACATAATGTAGGCCCCTGCCTTTTACTCCCACTCCCCCATTGGCCATCTCCCATTTCTGCTCTATGTTCCAAACACACTGAATTTTTTTCCTGATACCTAGATTTCCTCTTGCCTTCTGGATTTTGCATGTGCTATTTCTGTAGTCTAGAACTCTCTTCCTGTCCTCCTTCCAACTAAAACCCCCCCCACTTCACTAAACTGCTCTAATTTCAGAGGGCAGTGCCCTGGGTTAGGAGTCTTTCATGTGTGCTGCCACTCACCTAGGGGGCACTCTTCTTACCACATGCATCACCATCGATGGTTCTCTGCCTCCTCAACTAGGCTGAAGGCCCTTCTCTATTCAAACACTGTATCCCCGGTGCCCAAGAAAGTGGACCCCACTATGATATATCTGTGAACTTTAATGAGTGACTAAGCAAATGATAGCCCAGGCTTTGCCCTGACTGGGAGAAGCTGCTGTTTTCCCAGGGTTTGAGTCCTAGAGAACCTGAAAGTTGCCCTATCCTGTTCTATACTATCTTCAGCCTAAGAGAAACCAAGAGCTGCTTAAATCAAACAGGAGACAAGACATCACTGCAAGGGCACCGGTGCTTTGGTTCCAGGCAACAGGGTCTTCACATTTTAAAAATCTAAGTTTTCCAGATACCTTTCCCTTAGCTTCATACATCAGCGAGCGCTATTTAAGTACCTAAACTTTGTAAGATATTCATAAGGAAAAGCCATTGCTTCTTCCTTCAGGAGCTTATAATGTCATACCTAAACATAAAAGATAAGAAAGAAAAGTATGTGTGAACAGTCTTCTGCTGACCCACAGAAGTTAATGAGATATTCCCTGATATGGGCTGAATTGTGTCTCCCAAAATTAATTTGTACCTCAGATTTTGACCGTATTTGGAGACAGGGTCTTTAAAAAGATAATTAAGGTAAAATGAGGTGATATAGGTGGGCCCGCACCCAGTATGACTGGTGTGCTTCTAGGAAGAGGATATTAGGACACAGACACACGCAGAGGGAAGACCATGTTAAAACATAGGGAGAAGATGGCCATCAACAGCCAAGGAGAAAGGGCTTAGAAGAAAGCAGCTCTGCCAACACCTTAATCTTTTTTTTCTTTTTTTTTTTAAATTAAATCTTTATTGTTCAGATTATTACATTTGTTCCTCTTCCCCCCCCCCATAACTCCCCTCCTCCCAGTTCCCGCCCCACCCTCCGCCCTCACTCCCCACCCACTGTCCTCATCCATAGGTGCACTATTTTTGTCCAGTCTCTTCCCGCATCTCCCACATCCCTTTCCCCCCCCAAGAATAGTCAGTCCATTCCCTGTCTATGTCCCTGATTCTATTATAATCACCAGTTCATTCTGTGCATCAGATTATTTATTCACTTGATTCTTAGATTCACTTGTTGATAGATGCATATTTGTTGTTCATAATTTGTATCTTTACCTTTTTCTTCCTCTTCCTCTTCTTAAAGGATACCTTTCAGCATTTCATATCATCCTGGTTTGGTGGTGATGAACTCCTTTAGCTTTTCCTTATCTGTGAAGCTCTTTATCTGACCTTCAATTCTGAATGATAGCTTTGCTGGATAAAGTAATCTTGGTTGTAGGTTCTTGGTATTCATCACTTTGAATATTTCTTGCCATTCTCTTCTGGCCTGCAAAGTTTCTGTTGAGAAATCAGCTGACAGTCGTATGGGTATTCCCTTGTAGGTAACTGAGTTTCTTTCTCTTGCTGCTTTTAAGATTCTCTCTTTGTCTTTTGCTCTTGGCATTTTAATTATGATGTGTCTTGGTGTGGTCCTCTTTGGATTCCTTTTGTTTGGGGTTCTCTGTGCTTCCTGGACCTGTAAGTCTATTTCTTTCACCAGGTGGGGGAAGTTTTCTGTCATTATTTCTTCAAATAGGTTTTCAATATCTTGGTCTCTCTCATCTTCTGGCACCCCTATAATTCTGATGTTGGTACGCTTGAAGCTGTCCCAGAGGCTCCTTACACTATCCTCGCATTTTTGGATTCGTTTTTCATTCCGCCCCTCCGGTTGGGTGTTTTTTGCTTCCTCGCATTTCAAATCATTGACTTGATTCTTGCGCTCCTCTGGTCTGCTGTCGGGAGTCTGTATAATATTCGTTATTTCAGTCCGTGTATGCTTAATTTCTAGTTGGTTCCCCAATATAACATCGAGGGTCTCATTAGTTTTCTTGTAGATCTCATTAAGTTTATCGGCGGCTTCTAAACAGTTCTTGAGAGACCTTAAAAGTGTGGTTCTGAACTCTATATCTTCCATTGACAATTTTGTCCTGTTTCTTTGTCTCCGAATTTTGTTATGCTTCCTTGGTGCACCCCCTAGTGGTCTTTGTGCGCAGTCTTGTAGTTAAGCCTTGATTGTTGTAGCTAATACCAGGGAGGGTTTGACCTCCAGGCCAAGTGGCTGTGAAAATTAGCTGTGTCTGCAGTGAGAGAACTTCTGTCCTCTAGGGAGGTGCTAATCTAGCCTTTGCCTAAGGCTATCCGGCAAATGCCTTTGTGCAGGGCTTGGGCGGGGCGGGTGGGTCTCACAGGATCAACAGGGCGGGCCGGAGAGAGCAGTTATGGCGGCTCTCAGTCCTGTCCCCAGGGGCTCTGCCTCTCTGAGTCCCAGCGACCGCTGCAAACCTCGGAGAGAAAGCTGCACTCGCTCTGACCGAAGCCAGACAGTCCCACTTCTCCCGTTTGAGTCTGGGTCCCTAAAGACTCGCCCGTATCTGGAGCTCAGAGTCTGCGACTCCCTCCCGATTGAAAATGCCAACCACGCCCTCCGCCGCCAGCCCGCTCCGCGCACTCCGCTTTCCTCCTAGTTGTAGGACTTCCACTCAGCCAGCGTTCCTGTGGTTCTGGGTGATGTCCGTTCCGTCTTTTAGTTTCACTTTTGAAGTAGTTGTTCAAGGCAGCAAACTCCAGCGTTAACCTATGCCGCCATCTTGGTTCCTCCCTTTTTCCTTTTTTTAAAGAGGGAAAGCTAGTCCCCAATGGATGACCCTAGCCCAGAATCCAACATCTTAATCTTGAACTCCTAGCCTCTAGTCGTTGAGAAGATAGATTTCTATTGTGTAAGTTACTCAGTCTGTGGTACTCTGTATGTATGGCACCCTAGCAAACTGCCCATTTTAACAAATTCTTAGACCACAAATAAGCATGCTTTGTTTTTTCCTAGCTGGCGTTGCTCAGTGGTTAAGTGTCGACTTATGAACCAATCAAGGTTCAATTCCCGGTCAGGGCACATGCCCAGGTTGTGGGCTCGATTCTCAGTGTGGGGCGTGCAGGAGGCAGCCAGTCAATGATTCTCTCTCATCATTGATGTTTCTATCTCTCCCTCCCTCTCCCTTCCTCTTTGAAATTATATATATATATATATATAGATATAGATATAGATATATATATATGCTTTGTTTTCGTTTCCCACTGCCTATTTACCACTTCTTTATCTGAATTGGAGTTTTTATTTTAAACCCAGCTTTCTCCAAATCTTCTACACGGGAAAAGGAAGTCAACCCAGAATTTTGAGATAGCAAGCTCTTAAAGGTGTATTCCATGATAATTTACCTGCCTTGAAATTTGGAGTCAAACTTTGAACGCTGAGACAATAAAGAGTGAGGCTTAGTGAAGGTAAGTCCTGGTAAATGACCATGAGGACGCCTCCTGGCCTGGAAGCAGGAATCTGAGAGGTTTACAATGGTGAGCACGGGGAGTTTGTCTGAGAAAGCAAACAAGATGAAAACATGTGACATGTTAGAAGGGAGCCAAACAGAAATAGTTCAAAGATCTTGTAAGGGAGGAGACGGGCTGGCTAATTCACCGTTAACGTCCAGAGAAGTTTTGCAGGATGAGCCCAGGATTCGAGGGTGGCCCCTCTCAATGCGGCGGATACTAGCCCAGCATTGCGGGTGCTGACAAGCAGCCAAGTTGCAAGTGGTTTCATCCCACTGGCTCTCATCTGGCAAGTCCATAGTTATAAATGGTTTAGGATAAAAGTCAACCTTGCAGCTTTCTTGCCCTCTGGAGAAACAACCACATAATTAGTGAGTATTATATACGAGCCAGATCTTAATTTGGACTCAAAGCATCAAATGTGTCTACTGAACTCTTATAGGTAAATGGTGGTCGTAGAATAAAACTTGGGTAACAAATAAGTATGAAACTATATAGTGTGAAGTCAAGTAGCAGGAGTTTGGGAGCAGGCTAACTTCAGAAGGTCTCCTAATTCACTATTAAAAGATGGATTAATCCGGGCTTCATTTCCTCATCTGCAAAATGAGGACAAGCCTATTTCACAGGGTCATTACAAAAATCAGTTAATGGATTTTAAAAGGTCCGGCAGAGAGTTCAGAATAAACATCAGCATCCTTCCCTTTCCCCCTTTATTAATCACTAGGGAAAATATATCACCGTCTCCAAAAAGCCTTATCAAATTACAAATACAGATACAGAAGTGCTTTAGGTGGCTCAAAACTTTAAAAGACATGCTTCATTTTTCAATATGCTCCAGTTCTCAGACAGGCAGCTTAACTGAAAATTAATGGGTTTGCTCAAAAAGCAAATCAGTAAACTTAAACTTGCACCAGAGGCCATTGGCTTTTCATTTACTGTCTGTAAGGTCTTGGGCAAGTGATTTAATCTGTTTTAGCCTGTTCCTTCATATAACGTAGGGGAGGGGGAATCCCTAAGTAGGACTGTAGAAGCATTAAATGAGAAAATGTACTTTTACGGGTGGTAATATAACAGGTGCTCAATGAATATTATCATCTCTCTCTAGAAATGTCTTATGCAATCACCACCACTTGATCCATAATAATTTTGTAAGGAGACACTTTCTTTTATTCAACACATTTATTGACGACCAAATATGTGAGGGAACCTGTTATAAGTGTGGAGAACAGTAGTAACAAAATAAGGCCCTATTCTAAAAGACTTTTTAGACCAAAGATAGCAAAATATTGGCCGAAGATTGCACCAGGCCTATAACTTGCTTTGTTTAGCCTGTCCTTTGAGCCATTATTTTAAATGGAAATAGTCCGTAATGTCCAGATTTCTGGGTCATTTTAGAGATCAAAATATCTGACAACGTGGGCCCAATTCTAACAGGACAGCCATTGACTGAAGCTGAGCATCTCCTGACATCTTGAAACCAAGTCTGTTCCATCCACGTGGAGTTTTCCCACCAGACCCTACAGTTTACCATTGAAGCCGTTTCATTTGCTTTTTTAGCCTCAAATTGCTGTAGCTTTTCTTTTTTTTTTTTTTTAAATATATTTTATTGATTTTTTACAGAGAGGAAGGGAGAGGGATAGACAGTTAGAAACATCAATGAGAGAGAAACATCAATCAGCCGCCTCCTGCACATCTCCTACTGGGGATGTGCCCGCAACCCAGGTACATGCCCCCGACCGGAATCGAACCTGGGACCCTCCAGTCCGCAGGCCGACGCTCTATCCACTGAGCCAAACCGGTCTGGCTGCTATAGCTTTTCTCATAACACAGAAATATTTCTCTGAACTCATTATCAAAAGCAGGAAAACCAAAGGGTGGCGAGTAACGTTTCAAGAAGCAGCATTAGTACTGAGTGGCAGCGAGGATAATTTCTAGGTACGTAATATGGTACCATTTAAAAAGCCCCCGTAATGGTGATGTTTTTGACTGGGAAAGATGCTCGACGGACCATTTTATGAACTAAAAAATACATATACAATTTTAAGAGGGTTTGTTTTTGAATGACAACGTGACGTTGCCTTATTCTGACAATCGGCTCGCCGCCCTTTCATTACCTGACCATCCCGAATGGAGTCCCGACCTCTGGTCATGCCCATCTCTATGGCACTGGCGCTTATGCGGGCAAAGTAATGTGCGTTCGAAAATTCTAGGGAACAGTTATCCTGAATACTATTACCAAGCTGGGAGGAAGGGGGTGTAATTATTAAGGACAGACATCAGCTCCGGTGAGAGCTGAAAAAGGATTCCCCGCTTCGTTCTGAAAAGGGGAAGTGGGAGAATCCGGCCTCGGGGGCCGCGATTGCGAGAGGTCCAAGCAGACGCCCGGGCCTGGAGGCCGAAGCCCTCGGGGCAGAGGTGGGTCTGAGCGGGGCCGGGAGGCGGTCTGCAGGCCCCGCACACCAGGCCCCGCCTCGCCGCCTCCGTCGCCTTCTTCGTTCCCCAGGCAACGCGCCACGCCTCGCCGGGCAGCAGCGCACAGCACTATGGGGAAGAAACGGAAGCCCCAGCGAGCCCAACTTAATGTGGTGCGAAAGCTCCAGACGTGGTGGGGACGTAAACCAGGCAGACGAGCTCGGGGAAGGGCACCGGGTGTCGGTGGGGGCCGAACGGGAGCCCAGGAGGGCCGAAACCATCGCGGCGTGGAACGTCGGGCGCTCCGGCCACTAGAGGCGGAGGCGGGGCTGGTGGCGGAGGAGGAGGCCCTAGCGCGCGGGGCAGTATGGGACACCACCGGCAACGTGGGGCGGGACGGAAGCCTCCTTGGGTCAGACCGTGGCGACGCGGGAAGTCCGGACGCTGAAGCTGCCTGGAGAGGAGGCCTGAGTGAGGCTCAGGTCGGGCCCCGGCGGCGGCCATGGCGGAGCGGCCCGAGGACCTGAACCTGCCCAATGCCGTGATCACCAGGATCATCAAGGAGGCGGTGAGCAGCTAGACTGGCGGACGGGCCCGGGGCGGGCGAGCGGGCCGCGGGGGAAGCCGGACCTGGGCCGGCGGCTGAGCTCACCCCCGCCCTTCTCACAGCTCCCGGACGGCGTCAACATCTCCAAGGAGGCCCGGAGCGCCATCTCCCGCGCCGCCAGCGTCTTCGTGCTGTACGCCACGTCCTGGTGAGGCGGGCGGGCTCGCCGGAACTGAGCTGGGATGTGGCCTGAGGGAGGCGCCGGGAGGACCCCTCGGAGTTCGAGGCTCGGAACCCACACACCCCAGGAACTTCCTCGTGGAGGAAGGTTCACATCCCTCACCCCATGTTTGCAAATGATGAGACAGCAGAAGAACTTGGCTTTAACCCTGTGTTACAGGGAAGTGGGACCGGGGGGCGAGGCGGGGGGGGGGGGGAGGGGGGGGAGGTGAGAGTTACCTTATCGCAAACACCCGTGCGTCTCAGATGTGGGCGCTCCCATCCATCCCACCCCCGGGTGCCCCCGTCTTCTGCACCCACAGTCGGCGATAGAGGGTCTGACGGCCCCTCCTCTTTCTTCTCTCCACGTGTCAGTGCCAACAACTTCGCGATGAAAGGGAAACGCAAGACCCTGAATGCCAGTGATGTGCTCTCGGCCATGGAGGAGATGGAGTTTCAGCGGTTCGTGGCGCCGTTAAAGGAAGCTCTGGAAGGTGGTGACCTTTTTCTCTTTTCTCAGCCGAGTAGATGCTTGTCCTGCGTGACCTGCCTGCCCCCCTGGTCCTGCGTCTTTCTCCGCGGGGGTCCCTTCAAGTCCAGCGGGCAGGCGTGGGATGTGATGCAGACACGGGTCCGTGGGCGCCGCCCGAGGTCTGTTCTGTGCTTCCCCGCGGGGGTGTTTCCCCTGCGCCCCGGTTTTCCCCGCTACACCTTCCCGGTGGAATGAGCTGCTGGTGGGATGAGCTGCCTCCTAACCCCGCTTCCTCCCCCCGCAGCTTACAGGAGGGAGCAGAGAGGCAAGAAGGAGGCCTCGGAGCAGAAGAAGAAGGACAAGGACAGAAAAACGGATTCGGAAGAGCAAGACAAGAGCCGAGAGGAGGACAATGACGAAGAGGAGGAAAGGCTGGAGGAAGAAGAACCGAATGAGGAGGAGGAGGTGGACAACTGAATGAACGGGGAGGAGACGGGCCGCGGAAGGGACCACCCGGAGCTGCAGTCTGGGGCTGCGGGGGGCCCTTCCCTCCCTCCCGGGCAGAGCAGTCAGGCCGAAGAGCCGAGAAGATCGAACATGACTTCTGGCTAGAAGTTAGCAAAGCCAGCGCCTGCCAGACTCGGAGCATCTGAGGAGCAGAGCCCTGTTTTGCTTAACCGGTCTGAAGGTTATGGCTTTTTTTGGACAAGAGAGGCTCTGAACTGATCATTCAATCAGCCAGTGTGATCTCATTTGCTTGTGTGTATGATTAGGCCGTTTTTGATTCCCGGGTCCCTCCCACCCCCACCAAAAATAGTAACTTCCATGCCCCCTGCTGTGTTCCAGGTCACAGGGGGCCGTGGAGGCTCAGGAAAAACGGGGGCTTAGATCGCGGCCGCCTGTGTGTACAGTATTTGGCAATCCTGGCTCATTACAGTGATCAAAGCGGCTTCGTTTCAGGAAACGGCCGAAAGGCTGTGGAAGAACAATGAAATCTGTGGTCGCTCCACGTGACAGTAACGTTAATTCTGGTTTCTACCAGCCCGCTTGGCTTGGGGCCCTTCTGTATTGTTGCCTGTAGGCATTTGACCTGTTAGGGGCTGCTCTCCACACATAGGCTTGCTAAGTCCTCAGGACAGCGTGGACGGAGTCAGGCAAGTATGCCAGTGCCTCGATCTTACAAAACAGGTGGTTTCGTCTTCGATGCACCTCCCTGCCTGCCACTGCACAGCTTGAGGATCTGTTGTCACCTCCTGGAAGGTATAAAATCCCAGGCTTTCTCTTCTTGTGGTCCGTGTCCCAGACCTGTGACTGCGGCTTTTCGTTCTTCCAGTTCATGACAAGTTCCAAACTTTATTTCTAGGCACAACTTTCTCCTTCTGTGCGCCTCACTTCCTGTCTCTCCTCTGCTCCCCATCCCCATTCTCCCTCCTTTTCTCCCTCTGCCAGTCCAGAAACTTGGATAACCTAATCTCGTATCTTTGGTGTGTGTGTTTTCTATTTTTTCTTTTTTTTTAATCTCATGTCTTTTAAAAATGGTTTTGTAAACCTCTGTGAAACGTAAAGGAAATCTGATGGTGCTCAGGAATCTAATCCTCTCCCTCCCCTGTCTCGCCCTCCTCCCACCCGCTTTTAACTGCTCCTGAAGTACCTCTGTTGACCTTTCTTCAGTTTGGGGAGTTTTTTCTCTCTTTCCATTTAGTGCTCCAAGCACTTTTTTGCTTGTCTCTAAGGCAGCTGACAGGTAGTGAAGTGTAGTTTGACACTGTTAATTTGTTAAATTAATACAGTGAAAATTTTGTTGATAAATGAGAGAAGAATGTTGAGAAAATTATAAGGCTTTGTACAATAAAAGAGCACTCTTGTTAAATGTGATGACTCCTGTTTCATCCTCCTTGTTTGTAGCGTGCTTTTGGGGAATACCTCCCGATCAGGCCTTACACAGTTTTGGGGCTGTGGACTGGGCCAGACCTTTGTAAATACGGGATCGTTCATTGCCTTGGACGACCAGCAGGTGCTGCTCGTTTGCAGGCCAGGGAGCTGCTCTTCAGCCACCGCAAGAGCTTTCATGGCTCTGCTGACACCCTTTACATCGGGGGTTCCCAGCATGGGGGCGTGTGCCCCACAGGGGGGCAATTCGAGAATGAGTTATGAACAGTGACTTTTTTGCATTTCTTATGGTTCTAGGGGCCTCGTATACAGTATATAAATATATATTGTGACATTTGTGCATTTCAGTTCTCTCTTATTTGTTTTGAAACTTTATTTGCTATTTTTTATATCACTTCATGTTACTATTTTTTTTAACAATAGTACTTCAGCTGTTCTTTTACTTTTCTCTTTCATGGATGCCATGTTCTTTGGAAGCTTGTTTAGACCAAGTGAATGGCCTTTTAGGCTTTCTCCACGTGAATAGGAGGTCACTTTTTGAATAATAAGAATTTTATGTCATGGCGGGGGGTGGGGGTGGCATCAGGATTTAGAGATGCTTAGGTGGGGCATGGCCAAAAAAAGATAGATGCTTAACAACTCCAAAATGTTTATTGAGTGCTGTGTGTCTGGTGTTGTATTACCTAATCTACATAGCTTTCTCAAATCATGAATTTATAAATAACATTTCACAAAGATACAACCCCAAAAGTCATTAGATCCAGTGTGGGTTTTTTTCCCTTCTCCACAGCAGAAATATCATTTATTAATTCCCATGAGCACCACTTGGCTAAGACCTCAAGTCCCATCTGGACTCCTGTGACTTCCTTTGAGTTCAGTTTCCTGCCTCGTCTCAGCTTGCCCTGTATACTGCTTGCCAAGTGGATCTTCCGAGAACATTGCTATTACAGTCACTTGATGTTTCCTATTAAATCCATACTGAAATGTTATTTCATAGCCTGCTTAAAGAAGGCTCACCTTACCATCTATTCTAATCTACTTCTACTCCAACAGAAGGCTGCAGTCAAAAATGAATCCCCAAAGAACCCCACTTCCACATGGCTTTAGTTCTTACCAAACTTTACCTAAGAGAAGTCATGTTTCCTGAGAGTAAGGACTATGACTTAAAACAAGAATTTAAGAATTGGGAAGAATACTTGAGGTAATCCATCAGTTTTTCTCATCTCTTATCATTCCTGTAGCGGTATCTGGATTTTGAAGATTCCTTACTAGGCTAAGGTAATGTTTCTCTCTCTTTTCTTATATATATATATACATATATATATATTGATTTCAGAGAGGAAGTGAAAGGGAGAATGATAGAAACATCAGTGATGAGAGAACCATTGATTGGCTACCACCTGCCCCACACTGGGGATCAAGCCCACAATCCCCAGACATGTACCCCAACTGGGAATTGAAATTCAGCTTCCTGGTTCATAGGTCTACCCTCAACCACTGAGCCATGACAAACGGGCTCTCTTTTTTCTTCTTTTTTTTAACCACAGCCCTTCATGCCTAAAGATTCTAACCTGGATTTGGAGGGTGAGAGGGTTACCATCCTTACCCATGCAAAATTACTTTTGCAGCCTAGTCTATTTTTTTAAAAAAAATATATTTTATTGATTTTTTACAGAGAGGAAGGGAGAGGGATAGAGAGTTAGAAACATCGATGAGAGAGAAACATCGACGAACTGCCTCCTGCACACCTCCCACTGGGGATATGCCCGCAACCAAGGTACATGCCCTTGACCGGAATCGAACCTGGGACCTTTCAGTCCGCAGGCCGACGCTCTATCCACTGAGCCAAACTGGTTTGGCCTATTTTTTTATTTACAGAAAAATTGCAAAGTATGGAGAGGTCCAATTAAATTGGCCAAACTAGTTTGTATTTCATCTGTTTTTCCACTAACATTCTTTGTCTGTTCCAGGATCCAAGCCAAAATACCACATTGCATTTGGTGAACCAATTTATTTTTTTAATCCTTACCTGGGAATATGGGCTTTGTTTTGTTTTTAATTGATTTTAGAGAGAGGAAGGAAGAGAGAGAAAAACATTAATGTGAGAGAGACACATCAATCAGTTGCCTCCCATACTCACCCCAACCAGGGATTGAACCTGCAACCTGGGTATGTGCCCTGGCTGGAATTGAACCCTCAACCCTTCCATGCACAGGATGACACTCTAACCAACTGAGCCACACTGGCCAGGGCACCAATTTTTTTTACATTGAAATTCACAGAACATACAATTAACCATGTTAAATATATATTTTATTGATTTTTTTTTACAGAGAGGAAGGGAGAGGGATAGAGAGTTAGAAACATCAGTGAGAGAGAAGCATCCATCAGCTGCCTCCTGCACCCCCCCTACTGGGGATGTGCCCACAACCAAGGTACATGCCCTTGACCAGAATCAAACCCAGGACCCTTCAGTCCACAGGCCAACGCTCTATCCACTGAGCCAAACTGGTCAGGGCAAAATTAACCATTTTAAAATGAGCAATTCAGTGGCATTCAGCAGATTTAAAATGTTGTGCAACCACTTTTATCTAGTTCCAAAACATTTTCATCAATCCAAAATAAAAACCCTTACCAATCAAGCAGTTACTCCCCATGTTTCCCTCTCCCAGCCCTTGGCAACCACTAATCTCTATTTCTTTAATGGTCTTCACAGCATTTAGCACAATGCCATGTACCTTCCTAGGAAGTACAATAGTGTAGTGGGGGGGGGGGGGGGGGCGCGGGTTGTGGGGTATTTTTATTTTTTAAAAAAATTATACATACTAAAAGATGCAGATAAATTTAGAGGTTGATGAATTTTCACAAACTGAACATATCCATGTAACATACTTAGATCAATAAACAACATGACCAGCACCCTAAAAAAAAGCCCCTTTGGTCTCCCAGTCACTCTCTATCTCCCCAGTAGTAATAGCTATACTGACTTAAAACAGCACAGATTAATTTTGCCTGGGTTTGTATTTCATATAAACGAAATCATAATATGTACTCCTGTTTGACTACTGTTCAATATTATGTTTAATATTTATTCATATTGTTGCATTCTCACTTTTTTATAGATCAGAGTGAAAGATTAAGGTAAAATTTGCAGAGGGTGGGGGTGGGAATAGGTCTTCCAGGCAAAAAAAAAAAAAAAGAGAGACACATGGGAAAAATAGATAACACCAAACAGCAACATTTTAAAATTGTCACCCTGTTTGGGCTCCTAGAGGTAAGGTAGATGGTCCTAATTATTTTCAGTTATCAAACTCAGAGTTGAAACAGGTGTCATGAAAGAAATGTTGGGCAGGGGGTCAAATTAAGGGGGAGGAGGGAGCAGTAATTATCCCTATGAGTTGAGGAGTGTGTTTAGCAAACATTGCAAAGTAAGCTGTGTGTGGTGGGACGAATTTTTTAATCTCCCTGGAAATTGTTTTCCCAATTTGTAAAATGAGGATAGTAACTGTTGTCAAAATCAGATAAGTGAATATAAAATGTATGGTACTGTTTCTGACTCTAATGCACACACACACACACACACACACACACAAAACACATTACTTCCTGTCAACGGGACGCAAATGAATCAGGAGGCTTTGCTAAAATAAATTTTTATTCAAGTGTCTAGGTTTGCGAACCTGAAACACAACTAACACAATAACGAGTTTTGCCCTGGGGCACATACCCAGGTTTCCAGGATTTCTATCTATCTTCTCCCCACCCCCCATCAATTTTTTTTAAAAAGCTTGAGTTTTTGAGTAAAAAGCACATTTTTTTTACAAGAGTCAGTTCTGCATTCTTAGCCTCTGGGTTGATCCAAGATGGTAATCTTCCAGGTCTGGTTTATTAACTGAGTTGCTCAGATGGTTATCTATGGAGGTCATGTATATCCAGGCATGGATGCACAACTAAAAAGTTTTAAGTTCCCAGGCTAGTTAGCAAGAATAGAATCGTTTCCCTGTGCCTCAGCCTACTTGATTTTAGTAATTTAGCACCTTGACCACACTGATTCCATTTTATTTCTTCACTCTTCCTCATTCCTTTCTACCACCTTCCTTATTTGAACACAAATCAGAACTCTAGTAGCTAGGAACTAAACGATGTCCTATTTCCTTAGCATTAAGCCTCTCTACCTCTTTAGCTTGAAGTATAAAACAGGTTTGGGTTACAGATTATGAGAAGCAAAATTTGAGTGTAACTGTAGTACAATCGACTGGCATCTTCACGATTCAAAGTTAGCTTTTCCATGATCCCTGATTCACCTTTATAAAAGCATTCCTTTGCCCTAACGTTTGCCTCAGTGGATAGAGCATTGGCTAGTGGACTCAAGGGTCCCGGATTCAATTCCGGTCAAGGGCATGTACCTTGGTTGTGGGCACATCCCCATGGGGAGTGTGCAGGAGGCAGCCGATCGATGTTCCTAACTCTCTATCCCTCTCCCTTCCTCTCTGTAAAAAATCAATAACACGTATTTTTTATTAAAAAAAGCATTCCTTTGCTAGGGTATTGGTCCCGACCACCACTTCACCCCAGCCCACAAAGCCTCACTAGATTCCTCCCCCCCTGCACGCACTCTGTCCCAACCCCCCCAACCCGCGCCCACACACACCTTTGGTCAGATCTCCCACTGTACTCCTCCTGAGGCCTCAAGTGCCCATGTCATTCAAATCACATCTCCCAAGCCACGGCACAGAGTAGATCCTCGGCAACTACGATGGATTACATTTTCTCTTAAAACTTGGAAGGCGGCTGGTGCTGAAATAAAAAACTTTCAAATGCTCAGTCCGCAAAAACGAACTTAGCAATTGCGTTGGGCATCACGGTGTTGTCTTAACGTCCTTGACGTCGCACTATGTCAACAAATAATTAACCAGCGCCAAGTGTGCTGTGCATTGCGAAGACGAGGACTGCAAAGAGCCCCGCGGGGCTGTCACCGCTCCGGAGAAAGAAAGGTTCACTCCCCCACACCCCTGAGCCTCCCCCGCGCCGATCCCCGCCCACGCTGGTCCCGCCTCACACGCACGTGAGCGCCGGCGCCTAGCCAATCGGGTGTGCCGGAGGGTTGGCGAGCCCGCCCGCCCCTCGCGGGGCTGCAGCTGGTCAGCCCTCCAGCCAAGAGCCCCCGGGGGTGTGGCCTGCTCGCTGGCGGGGCGGGGTGTGAATTGGCCGCCGCTTCCGGGAAGCAGCCCGCCCCTCGTGCACCGGGGAGACTAGATTGAGAGCGAGGGAGCGGTGGCGGGAGCGTAGGCTCGCAGCTCCGAGGAGGTAAGGTAAGCGGGGGCCGGACGCGGGGAGATGGCGGAGGCGGAGGCTGTGGCACCGCGTCCCTAGACCCAGACTGTGCTGTGCTCCTGAAGCGCTGGCAGCGCAGCCGGGGATCCGTCCTTTGGGGCCGGTATTTGGGCTCTAAGAGGTGGATTGCCCGGCTGCAGCCGGGGTAGGGTCTCCGCGGGGCCGTAGTCCTGGAGGGCACGTGTCCAGTCCTTGGTGTTTACTCCCTTGGACACCCCTGGAGCAGACTCGGTGCAGAGCGCGAGGTACTTCGCCGATGTGGGAGAATGGTGGAACTGTATCAGCCGTCTTGTGCTAGGCTTGTACGTACGTGCATTGGCCCATTGAGTCTTTACAACAGCCCATTGAGGGCGATTCAAGTCCGCATTTACCAGATGAGGCAACTGAAGTCACACAGCTGGGAAGTGACAGCTAGAACAGACTCCAAAATCCACACACTTTATTATCATGCTGCCAGCTGCATCCAGGTCCAGAGTCACGGGTCGGCTTCCCTCCCCCACCCCTTCACCCAGAGTTCTCCACAGCCCAACTCTGCTGTGGGCTTTGAAATCTGAACTTAAAGTATCAAGGGGTAATAGCGGGCATTGAAAACTGGGCTGCTGGAGACCTGAATTCTAGCCCTAAATTTGCCACTACCCCCTGCATGATCTTGGGCCTGTGCCTGTCCTTCCTTGAACCCAGTTTCGCCATCATTTCGGTGATGTAATCAACAAGCTTTAAGGACCCTCTTAGCCAAGATGTCTTAGGAGTCTGTGGACCTGGCTAATTCTCTTCATAGCTCCAAATGGCTAAGCCCGGAGGAAACGGCTCTTCAAAGCTCTAGGTCATGGCCCGGGTCTCATTCTTCTCTTTAATTCCTGTGTGTAGCACTGGGACAGGCCTAGAGTAGACATTCAGGAAATGTGAGTTGAATAAACAAGTCGGTCCCTTGTCATAACTGCCTAACAGCTGCTGTCCTGGGCCCCTCAGGGGCTTTGGATTTTTCAGCCCTGGCCACCTTCTACCTAGCTGGCCCCTGACTGCCTCCTCCCCAGCTGGTGGCAGAGGCTGCCGGAGCTGGCAGTAGCTCCCAGCCCTCTGTGCCAAGACCATAACCTCTGGAATCCTCCCCTGAGCACAGCATGGGGGGCTCAGACCCTGCAGCTCTTTCTCAGTCCCTCCTGGTAGCAGCTCTTAGGGCCCAACTTAACTTACTCCCAGGTTGGGGAAGCTGCCTTCTAAGAAAGGAGATACCTTTACAACCAGTTTGAAAAGCTACTTATTCCTCAATGTCCCCTCTTCCCTCAAGCCATCCTTGACTCCCAGAGAACACAGATCCCTCCCACAGCACCTGGTCCACCCCTCGGTTGGAGCATCTGTGTGGTGATTATCCCCCCCCCCCCCCACACACACACACACTGCTGGAAAGCAGCGATCCCACCCCCACCCCCACCTGGGATGTCTTGGAAGACCTTGGAGCCCACACAGGTTTGAATGAAAGTTCTCCCTTCTGGGTGTGTGCAGAGGCACGGGTGTGATGGCACGCCTGGAAATCTAGTTCCAGATCAGTTCTATTCCTAATATAAAAGTAGCTACGTGTTTACTGTGAGACTAGGCACATACCTGTTCACTATCTCTAATCTCTGCAGCTTTGCCAGTTTGATTAACTCCCATTTTATAGAATCTGAAAGGCTAGCAACCTTTCAGAGTCACACATTGAGCACAGACCAGACCTGGGGCTCTTTGACCCTGAAATGTAGTTTTTTTTGGACCACCCTCTACTGCCTTCTAGTTAAAGCTAACCTGTTCTAATATGGCTGAGCATAGGTAGGTGCTGGGTCCCATGGTGACTTGCTCTTGACTTCAGTGAGGTGTGACAGGATTTAAGCAGTGACTTGCAAGCTCCCTTGATTTGAGAGAAGTGCCCTCCCAAGTGTATGAAAATCTCCCAAACCTCCACCTGGCTTTTGCTCTGCAAACAGAGATGCAACTCTGTTGCTCAGGGGTGTTTTTCTACCCCACACATATTGATTCAGCACCTGTTGTGACAGAATGACCATGTGTGGTGCAGGGTATGGCACTGGACTAGAAGCCAGGAGATCCCGTGCTCAAGCCCAGCTCTGTACCTGACTCACTGTGTGATATCAGACAGGCCCTGTTGCCTCTGCATCCAATTTCCACATCAGAATGAAAGCGATAAACAGGATTGGTGATTTTCAACTTAATTTTTTTATTACTGATACCCATTTCTCAAATCAAATCTCCCTCAACCCTAAAATTAAAATACAACAACACACAGATATTAAAGCGGAACTGCCCTAGTGAGGCCTCTCCCTCCCTCGACACTCTCACCCTCCCTTGTCCCTCACCTCCTGCAAAGCTCCTAGGCAGCCCTGCCCTGTTGCTGCTGATAAACAGAAGGCATTTATTTGCTCCCTCAGCCTTCTAAAGTAGAAGCGAGAATGAAGCCAGTGGAATGCAGCTCTGGATTCCAGAAGCTGGGAGCTGCCACAGAGGTTGCTGCTATCTGAGACCTGTGTAGACCCAGCTTCAGAATCTGATTTGACTCCAGAATGACATTGAGCAAGTTAAAGTTACTTAACCTCTCTGAGCCTACATTTCCTTATCTCAATTCTTGTTTCCTTGTTTTCTCAGCTCTCCAGCCACTAATGCAAAGCAAAGATAGTCGAGGCAGAGAGGTGCCTGCTGAATCAAGTGTTTACCAGGACTAGTAGATAAAACCGAGCACTCGTCTAGAACAAATTCAAATTCTGGCTGTTACTAACTAGCTGTGTAGTCTTGGGCAAGTGACAACCTCTCTGAGCTAGGCTAGTCCCTGGCAGACCTGGGAGCAAAATCTTTTTTTTTTTAATATTTTTTATTGATTTTATAGAGAGCGGGAGCGGGAAGTAGAAACAGCAATGAGAGAGAATCATTGATAGGCTGCCTCCTGCACGCCCCCCACTGGGGATCAAGCCCACAACCTGGACATGTAACCTGACTGGGAATCAAACTTTGGACTTCTTGGTACACAGAACAACACTCAACCAACTGAGCCACACTGGCCAGTCTGAGAGCAAAATCTTGCACAAAATAGTCACTCAGGACTTTGTAACTGCTGAATGATTGCTCATTTGGGAGTTGGGACATTTCGGGGAGGCCTGGCTTGCTCCTGTGTCAGATGAGATATGGTGGCTCAAGGGTGGGGTGGTAGGATGGGGCCCCGTGTGGCTCCTGATAACCCCAATCCTGACAGGAAGGCGGGTCAGATAAAAAGAGGCCTGGGAGACTGGGGAGAAAGGCATCATCCGTGTACTAAAGGACTCCCCAGGCCAAGGGAATGTGTAACTTCAGATAAGTCCCTGCCTTTCTCTGAGCCTTGAGATCCCATTCACACAAGGAGAGAGGAGTGGCTCTTGATATTTTTTTCTTCCCTACTTGGCTACTGAGTGTCCCCTCAAGCACCTTGCCTGAAGGTGGAGTGCAAGTACATTAACCACCAATCTGTAAAGGTGTCTTCAGACTGACAAACGAAGCAGGCAAGTTCATTGACTATAACAGAATTTATTATAGGGTCATTTACTTACTGAAGTTTGGGTCAGAGCAGAAGAGACAACCCATCTGACCCTGCAGATTATTAGCTAGACTAATAAACCTTTTGTAGTATAGCTGAACTACTAATGATTGACAAGACTAAAGGACAAAGGATGCAATGAGACAGGTCTTATGATTGCCAACGCATAGTTTGATATTTATCTTGTTTGATGTGCCATTTTGGTCACTTACTGACAGGAATCTATGGTTACAGTATGTGAATTTATAGGACACAGCTAATCATTAACTGTGAGGCTTTGGTGCTGGCTGAGACGAGTTAGGTCAGAGTTCTCAGCATGGAATAACAAAAGCAGGGATGCAAAGATGGAGTCACTTTTGCTCACATCGACATCTGCACACGCCTCCAAAAGGACGTCTCTAAAACGGAGCTCTCTACCTCCTCTCCGAGGTCTGCTCCCCACTACCCTCTTCCTGCCTGGTCCCTGTCTCCATTGCCCTCCAGGTCAGGAAAGCGTCCCCCCCACGAGACTGCCTCTTGGCCGCCTTATGATGGCCCTTCCTTCTCCACCCCTCTGGCTCCGCATCCTCTGTGCGCCTCTGCTTCCCACCTGCTGTGCTCAGGCGGTCAGGATTTTCTTCCTAAAGCCAGGCTCTGACCAGGCCACCCACCCACCCCCATTAGAAACCTTCCTGTCCCCAATCTGCCCCCCTCCCCTCCATACACACCTGGTTCCATTGATTGCCTCCTTAGGTCCTAAGAACAGTCCATAGCCATCCCTCCTTCCCTACCTTGACTCTCTTCTCTTCCTGAGGGAATATTCTCCCCTTTCCTTCTAACTACCTGAACCCACTCATCCTGCAAAACCAGTTCAAGTCCTCATCTTCTTTCAACAAGCTTTTTCTGACCTCCAAACTCACATTGGAACTCATAGTTCTTTTAGGGTAGGTTCCACCTCTCCGAGATGCACTCAATCAGCCCAGGACTGTAGTGCCAACTCAATGAGAAACCCTGTGTGCAAGTGCCCAGTGTGGCCTGGCACACAGTAGGTGCTCAAGAAACAAATGCTACTGCCCCAGCTTCCTTCTGTCTTACATTTATTTAGCATTTAGTACATATTGTCTGGTATTTCATGTAATATTTACTATGTGGCAAAATGTGTGGGGAAGACAAAAAATGAACTCACTATAAACCTGAGAAGCTCTGTCTACTGGGACAAGACAAGATATAGTCACAAAGACCTGTTATATAAGAGAAAGTGTGACCTGGGCAAGAAGAGAGGCTTTAGTGGGAGAGGGAAGGAAGGAGTGCCTTGTGGACAGCCAGGTAGGATTTGGGGCTGGAGGAGTGGAGAGAGCACAAGCCTTCTAGATAAAGGGAACAGGGTGAGCAGAGCCAGAAGCTAGCCACATGTGGCTTGTGCTTGGGAGTAGCAGGAAGTTTGAGGGCTGGAAAAGACGACATCAATGGCCACTCTACAGGGTGTGTGTGTGTGTTGGGAACCACTATTGTTTTTTTTTAATATATTTTATTGATTTTTTACAGAGAGGAAGGGAGAGAGAGAGATAGAGAGTTAGAAACATCTATGGGAGAGAAACATCGATCAGCCGCCTCCTGCACATCTCCTACTGGGGATGTACCTGCAACCCAGGTACATGCCCTTGACCGGAATTGAACCCGGGACCTTTCAGTCCGCAGGCCGACGCTCTATCCACTGAGCCAAACCGGTTTCGGCGGGAACCACTATTTAATCCTCTTAGTGTGTGTCCTGCCTGACAAGTCCACGTATGAAGGGTAGAATTACAGGGAGTTTTTTACTTTGGTTTATCTAAACTTTCTGCCAAGTAGATGGACATTTTTCATGGAATAAACAAAGTACAAATGTTGGCTAGATCAGTGTTCCTCATACTAATTTCCATCCAGCCCAGATTGATTTTTTTTATAAAATAAAAATGAATTACTAGAAAAATATTATTTAAAAAGAAAAAGAGAGGCCATATAAGTATGAGCCCAAATTTTGTATTACTGGGTTCAAATTGCTATGAAAGTTTCTTAAGGCCTACTTTCATTTCTCTACTTATCTTATAGACCAGCAAGGACTGGTGAGCCACACTCAGAGGACACTGAGGTAGAGAGCAGATGCAGGAATCCAGAAGAGCTTGGGAGGTATATGACCACCTCCTGGGGACAGGGACCATGTCTCACCTTCCTCCTGTTGTCCCCACATAGCTGAACACCCAGCAGATACCCCAGGAGCCCTCAGTTCCAACCAGCTGGCTACCCTGTACCCTGACTGCTCACCATGCAGCCTCAGTCTGTTCTCCACAGCGGCTACTTCCACCCATTGCTTCGGACCTGGCAGGCAGCTGCCACTACATTCAGTGCCTCCAACCTCATCTACCCCATCTTTGTCACGTGAGTCCCCAGAATGAGCCGGGTCTCTGATCCACAGGGTGTGGGTGGGACCAGAGCAGGCATCTGTTTGCGGGTGATAAAGTGAGGTGTCAGTTTGGAGCTCAAGGTATGGGTTAAGGACAGCTGTCTTAAGAATGAAACAAGCCTTGAGAAGAATTCAATCTTCCCCTTTGGAAAATAAGAATAAGTCTTACCTGCCATCCTGAGCTTTTGCAGTAGGACAGAAGCTGGGAAGGTATTCTGTAGATTGCAAAGTGCTATGTACATGTAAGAGGTGGTAGTCATGATTATTAATAACTAGAGGCCTGGTGCATGACATTCGTGCGCTGGGGAGGAGGGGGGTCCCTCAGCCTGGCCTGCACCCTTTCACAGTCCAGAAGCCCTGGGGGGGGGGGGTCCTGGTTCACGTGGGAAGCCGACTTAAGCCATCATTCTTAGTGCTGCCTTCTGGCTGAGCGGGGCTCCCCCTGTGGGAGCGCACTGACCACCAGGGGGCAGCTCCTGCGTTGAGCTTCTGCCCCCTGGTGGTCAGTGCGCATCATAGTGACCGGCCCTTCAGTCGATTTGCATATTACTCTTTTATTATATAGCATAGCAACAGCTGACATTTATTGAGAACTCACTATGTACCAGGTACTATGCTAAGCATCTACATCTGTTATCGTTCAGCCCTGACAGCATCCATATGAGGAAAGTATGAATATTATCCCCTAGGTCAAGGGTGGGGAACATGCAGCCTGCAGGCCTACGAGACCTGCAAAATCGTTTGGTCTGGCCCTGCCAAGGCATTAGGGGTGAGTTAATTAAATGTTTGACCAGATCTAGCAGGCTAATTTTTAAATTGATAATTTTTTATGGCCTGCAAATGATCTTATAAATATCCAAATGGCCCTTGGCAGAAAAAAGGTTCCCACTCCCACCCTAGATTGTTATCTCCTTGAGGGCAGGGATTTTTGTCTGCTTTGTTCACTGTTATACTGTCAGAGCCTAGAACAGCACCTGGCACATAATAAGTACTCAGTAAATATTTGTTCTATGAATGAATGAATGAATGAATGAATGAATGAATCCACCCAGGACATAAAAAAAGGGCCTGAGGCTCAAAGAGATGGTACACCCTCATTTAGGCCCTGTGGCCACAGGCGAAGGGACATGGCACCCATGTAAGGTCAAGAAGCTAAGAAGGTCACCCAGTCAGTACTAGTAAGTGACTGTGATAGTAAGTGAGGACCTTCTGACTTAAGAGTCCAAGTTCTTAACCACTTGAGTGTTTCCTATGATTGCTTGTCTTTTAGTAAGGTTGCTCTTGCTGTCACTGTTATTCTTGTTGTTCCTATTATTATTTCAGGCCCTGGGCTTGGCCAGGCAGGGGGACCAGACACTGGACCCTATCCTCCTCCCAACATCTCCACTTCCATATTCCTTCCCAGCTCCCCAACCATCCCCCCTCGTCACCCCCCTCACCACTGGCCCTTTCCACAGCTACCAATCCGTAGCCCACCCCCACTCTTGCAGGGATGTTCCTGATGATGTACAGCCTGTTGCCAGCCTTCCAGGAGTGGCCAGGTAGGAGACATGGTGGGGAGGGAGGGGGATGATGGAGGGAGAGATTTTACAGGTGGAGATGCCAGGAAGCGGAAGCAGAAGCAGAGTCAGGAGGTAGAAGATCCGGAGAGTGTGACTTCAGCTCAGTAGAGAGAAGGGTTTTGTCAGGGTCAAAGTTGTTCCACAACAGAAGAGGCAGCCTTGTAAAGTAATGGGCTACCCATCACCAGAGGCATCCTAGCAGAGTCTTGGAGAGGAGAGCTTAACTTCAAATGGGAGTTCAATAAAAGAACCTTGGAGGGGCCTTTTGCAGCTGAATCCCATAGTCTGCCACTTGGTGCCTCAGTTTACCCATCTGTTTGTTGGGTACGTTTCTGCCCCCACCCCCAGTACTATGGGGCTTGAGCCCTCCTGGTACCAAGTGCCACTTGGCTCTTAGTAGAGGCACAGTGTGGCAGGGTGGGGAGGACCCTTGCCCGGGGCCTGCCTCACTGCAGCCCCTCCTCGCAGGTATGGTGTGAACCGGCTAGAAGAGATGCTGAGGCCCCTGGTGGAAGAGGGCCTGCGCTGCGTCCTGGTATTTGGTGTCCCCAGTAGAGTTCCCAAGGTGAGGAATCGGGGGAGGTATTAGAGGGGCGGTGAAGGGGAGGTTGGGTGAAGGTGAGCTGAGGTTCCACGCTGACCACACCCTCGTGTAGGCCTTGTGCTGGCCCTGGGGCCACAGGCGAATGGACATGGCCCCTGTTATTAAGACAGCACCCATGTAAGGCCAAGAAGCTAAGTGGCACTATGACACCCTGACTGGGCAAGTCTAGTCCCCTGTGCAAAATGGGGAGAGTCCTCACTGTGCCTCCTTTGTCCTTTCCCTGTCACTAGGATGAGCGGGGCTCTGCAGCAGACGCTGAGGACTCCCCGACTGTCGAAGCAGTTCGTCTGTTGCGCAAGACCTTCCCCAGCCTGCTGGTGGCCTGTGACGTCTGCCTGTGCCCCTACACCTCCCATGGTCACTGTGGTGAGTTCCCTCCCTCCACCAGCCCTGCTGCCACCTGCACTCCCACTCCCCAGTTCTCCCCACAGTGGGACAGGCCAGATGCTCCCTAAAATCCAGCTGTCTGACATGCAGGGCTTCTGAGCGAGAATGGGGCTTTCCAGGCCAAGGAGAGCCGCCAGCGGCTGGCAGAGGTGGCTCTGGCCTATGCCAAGGCAGGTGAGTAAGCCACCAGCAGGGATGAGAACCTCTGGGTCAGGGAGGTGGTGGAGTAGACAGGAGGGTCCCAGAGTCCTGAAGGCCATCCTCCCTCCCTCAGGATGTCAGGTGGTAGCCCCGTCGGACATGATGGATGGACGCGTGGAAGCCATCAAGGAGGCTCTGATGGCACATGGATTTGGCAACAGGGTAGGAGCAGGGGGTGGGGGAAGAGGGGGGAATGTGAGGAGAGGAGAGAGGCCTACCCCCACATCTGCCAAGAATCACAGAACTGAAGATGGACAGGACAAGGTCTTTGGGATTGTCTCACCCTCTGCTCCTGAGATAGGGAAATCAAGGCCCAGAGCTCCAGTGGGACTAGAACGCAGGCACTCTGCTTCCCAGCCTAGGTCCCTTTCCTGTACGTGACCCTAGAACAACTGGAAAGGGCTGACTGAGCGCAATCCCCACGTTCTCTCCACAGGTATCGGTGATGAGCTATAGCGCCAAATTTGCTTCCTGTTTCTATGGGCCTTTCCGGTGAGTGGGGATGGGCTAGGGTCTGCTGTTAGAGCCCTGACCCGTTAGCCCAAAGCTGGAGCCCTCCCTGATGTTGCTGCTTCCCAGGGACGCGGCTCAGTCAAGCCCAGCTTTTGGAGACCGCCGCTGCTACCAGCTGCCACCGGGAGCACGAGGCCTGGCGCTCCGAGCAGTGGTGAGTGACCAGGGCTTGAGCCCCGGCCAGCCTGTTCCCCTCTCCCCCCGCCTCCCAGGCACTGCCCACACCCCACCTCATCCCTTAGGACCGGGACGTCCGGGAAGGAGCCGACATGGTCATGGTGAAGCCGGGATTGCCCTACCTGGATATTGTGCGGGAGGTGAAGGACAAGGTGAGCACAGAGCAGAGACAAGGGGGGCTCAGGGAAATGAGAGAGTGTGTCCGCGGGCTCTGGGACCTTAGACTGATGGACTGCATAATCTCAGAGTTGGAAGCAATCTGCCCCTGGACAGGAATCCTCCCCTCCCTGTCCCTGCCCAGGAGCCGCCAGTGGGCAGAAGCCTTTGAACAGCTCTGCTCTAACAGTTTAAGAAGGGGTCCGCAGCAGTGCCCCAGGGCATGGGGCTCAAGATGGTCAAAGGTTGGGCAGGGAACAAGGGACACTCCCAGGGGTACACCCACCCTCCACTTCTGCCTACTGCTGCTTCTCTGCAGCACCCAGAGCTCCCTCTGGCCGTGTACCACGTTTCTGGAGAGTTTGCTATGCTGTGGCACGGAGCCCAGGCTGGAGCGTTTGATCTCAAGGCCGCTGTACTGGAGGTCATGACTGCCTTCCGCAGAGCTGGTAAGCTGGCAGGGGTGGGGTTTTTGACCTGTGACACAGACTAATAGGCAGCTTGCCCAGAAATGGAAATGAAGTCCTGAAACAGCCTGGAGTCTTAGGCCCAGAGGTAACAGTGATCTAAACAGACACAGGCTGAGAGGAAAAGACATGACTGTAGAACGGAACATGGAACAGTGAAGCAAGCAGAGCTCTCTATTATTTTTTGGTTGTGAGACCTTGGCCTAGCCACTTCTCTGAACCTCAGTCCTGTCTATAGTAGAGATAAGATACCTGGTAGGTGGTTGTCATGTGGGCTAAATGAGATGATACGTGTAATTGGCATATGTTCATCACTCCATAAATGCGAGCTGGTTTTATTGGTATGGCACACAGTGTGGAAGGGAACTTACAGCTTATCTGCTTCCCCACTGTGCATTTTATTCATTGGCAAATTGAGGTCCAGAAAGAGAAAATGACTTGTCCACAGTCACACAATCTAGAGAGCTAGGATTGACTAGCACTGGGCTCAGTCTTACATTGTGTCGCCCACTAACTGTGCCTCTTCATAGTAGCTGCCTTCCTCCCCGCTGGCCCTCATTTCCCAGAAGGTATGCCCAGAGCTGATGCCCCCCTGCCCCCCCCCCCCGTTTCCTGTTTCTCTCCCACAAAGGTGCCGACATCATCATCACCTACTACACACCTCAGCTTTTGCAGTGGCTGAAGGCATGATGGAGAGAGTGTGCACGACCCAAGAACTAGAACTTTACAGAGGCCCCGGGGCCTTGGAGAAGTGAAAACCAAAGTAAATGCTGCTTTTAGAACTGTGCCCTTGTGCCCTTTTCCTGCCAAATCTTACCACTGTCAGCCACATCTTCCTGGGCTCCACCAAGCTTCTCCACCCTCCCCTGTGTCAGCCCTGAGGCCACCTCTGCCACCCTAGCTCCTTCCTCTGGTGTTGCTTCCGTTTGAAAGCTCTCGTGGGCACAGGTTTGTGGGGCCTGGGAGAGGAGTTTGGAGCATTAGGCGAAGAGGAAGACAGTTGGATCGTGGATCCTCAGAAGCTGTGGAAAGCCCACGGCCTCTGGCAACATGCCACATCTGCTGGACATCGGGCCTGGGGGCTAGACTGACATTCCTGAGTTCAAAGTTGAGACTTGCTGCGATTCCACAGGAAGGCGATTCCCACACGGCCAGCAGTTGCCAGGCTGCCCGCGATCTGCTCTACTCTGAGCCATAAACCCCAGACAAGAATTACTCATTAACGAGCAGAAACATTGCCAGGGGATCAAAATTCAGAAGCAAAGAGAAAGTTCCTGATTGTTGAAGATGCCACCCATCCAAAAGGCTTTTTATTAAAGAGATATTTTTTGAGAGCGTGTTTTCTGTGCCCAGGCACTGTGCTGGGTACTGAGGATCTAGCCGGACAGCCCTCAGCTTGTCTCTCTGCATGGAAACAATTCCAAGAGAATGGGAGAGACAGGCCACAAGAAAACAGACAAATAAAGCAGTTACAAATTCTAATAAGTGCCTGGAAGAAAATAAAGGGTCTGAGACAGAGAATAACAGATGGGGGAAGAGGGGCCTCCCTGAGGTTCAGGGAAGAGGAAGGGTCCTTACAGAGCAGAGGGAAGCGCCAGAAACTGTGAGGATAACACCAAGTGTGCAAAGATCCCGCAGTGAGGAGCCTGGCCGCACTGCTGCGAGCTGGGCGCTGAGAAGGGTGGTGACAGGGCTAGAGGTTAGAAAGGTGGGTCCCACACCCCTTGGGAAGCTTGGGTTGTATTTTGCATCTGATCCAAAGACAACTAAAGCAGCTCAACCTATTATGTATGGTCCAGTTTCCCACATTCTGCTGCTATGGGAAAAACCGAAGGGTGCGAGAAAAAGAGCCTTGTTAGGCTACTGCAAACCCCAGGGAGCAACGGCGGTGACCTGGACCACGGTGATGGTGGAGAGGGGAGGAAGCCAAGGTATTCGGGATACATTCTAAAGATGAGCATGAATACCTTCTTTTCTTTCACTGAAAAAAAAAAAGGCAGGGGGGCAGTTAAGTTACTACAGAGGACTCTGTCCTCAGCAAATTGTCCTGAGTTAGGTAAGTTTCCAACTGAAAGCAATTCCTTCCTGGTGCCGACAGGGGACGCAGTCCAGAGAGGAGCTTTGCCTTGCCCAAGTCCACACGGCACTCAGCAAGCCTCCCGGGTCCCACAGCCCCTCTTCCCTAGTCAGCCTGAGCCCCTCCCGGGCGTGTCCCAACCCCAGGAAGACGGAGGGGCTGGGAGGGGGAAGCGGGGGTGGGGGGGCAGAGGCACAGAGGGTGCAAGGTGACGGTGAGACGCGGGTTGGGGGCGGAAAGGCTTAAGGTGGGGATCGGAGAGGGGGTGGGAGTTTCCTAGGGGCGGAGAGGGGACCTAGGAGCACGGTGAGGGCGGGTGGCCGAGGGGCGGAGGGTTCAGCGGGCGGGGCGCAGGAAGGAGGGGGAAGGGGCGGGGCCGGAGGGGCGGGGCCGAGGAGAGGCGGCCCAGCGCCGGGCAGAGCTGCGCGCCTCCCACGCCGGCAGGGCCTGCGGTTTCCCTCCTGCGCTTCCCTAGGAGCAGGTGAGTCCTGAGCCCCCGGGACGCGCTCCGCGCTGGAGGTGAGCAGGGGCCCCAGATTGCCGCCGCAGGAGCGGCCTGCGTCCCTAAGACCCTCCCGCCCGGGTCACGCTGTGGACGGCAGCCTAGAGGTCTCGCTCTAACGGCTGGCACACCTGTAATTTGCCGCCACCGAGCCCGAGAGTTGGGGAGGAAGGGTGAGCAGTTCATGCCTGTAGCCCAGAGTCCCCAGCTCCGGCTTCCAGAAATGCAAGACGCTATGGGTCGGGAGCCAGAGCCTTTGTTCTCGGCTCAGCTGTGCCAGTGTCCCTCGCCGGGCCTTCATCTCCCTTCCCGCAAAGTGAGCAGGGTCTTTCGGTGGGTCCCCCTAAGTTCCAAACAGACTTAAAGTCATGTCCTTGACCAGCTTCCTCTAAGGTATGTCCCAGATTCACCAGCCACGTCCCTTCCTCGGCAAACACGTGGCTGCACTCTGAATTCTGGACCCTCAGATCCCTGCAGGAACCCTGACTTAGCTCTGGGGAAAGAAGCTGCGTCCAGCCTGTGGACGACAGGTGGAGGAGTATGTTTCCTGTGCGTTAAGGCAGTAGTTCTTTCACTGCTGTCCACCCAGGCAGGTAGGTGTTCCCTCCATTAAAGATGAAGCTGGGCCCAGCCGGTGTTGTTCAGTGGTTGAGCATCATCCTATGAACCTGGAGGTCACAGGACACACGCTGGCATTGCTGGTTCAATCCCCAGTAGGGGCCATGCAGGAGGGAGCCCATTGATGTTTCTCTCATTGATGTTTCTCTCATTAATGTTTCTCTCATTGATGTTTCTTTCGCTCTCCCTTCCTCTCTCTGAAATCAATAAAAACATATTTAAAAAAAAAAAAAAAAGATGAAGCTGGGGCTCAGAGAGGCTTAAAGGCAGGTAGGACCAGGCAGCTCTGGTCTGCTTTTTGTCCTATGCTGTACAGGTTTGCCAAAAAGATTTTCTTTTTAATTCAATATGCCTAAGCAGTGGAAGGAAGCACTGGTCAAAGAGTGGAAGTTTGGGTTGTAGTCCTAGCTATGCTGCTGACTCACTGTGATCTTAGGTAAATATCTGCTCCTCTCTGGCTCAGTCTTCCCTGCTGAACAGCCAAGGGTTTGGTCAGATGGTCTGCAAGGACCCTTCTGTCTTTGGCATTGCTAACAATAGGAATAGCAATCATAATTGTTTCCTTATCTTGACCTACACAGCCCTGCCTGAGCTGGCCCCTCTCTACCCCAAGCACCAGACTCCTTGCCCTGCCTCAGGACCTTTGCACTTGCTGTTTTCAGTGCCAGGAACACTTAACCACCTCTCTTTCTGCATAGTCATTCTTCAGATCCCCACTGAAACTTCACTTGCCTTGGAGTTTCCCTGACAAAGACCAGATAAGGTCCTTGGATTTATAACTTCACGGTTCATGCTGCATTCATTAAGCCCAAGTGTCTGTGTAGTTCTTTGTATAACATCTGTATCCCCTATTATTTAATGCTATAAATGCCATGAGATCCGGAACCCTGTCCTGTTCCCAGCATCTAGCACATAATCAGTGTTCAGAAAATTGTGCAATGAACGGATAATCTCATTTAGTCCAATAATCTTGCGAGGTTGGGTCCTTGTGTTCTTCCCCATGAAGAGACAGGGCTTCCAAGAGTGATACGCCCAGGGCCACACACTGAGTTGGCAGCACCAGAATTTGAATCCAGTCTAAAACCTGAACTCCCACTTTACTTGCCGTCTCATTCCAGGATCTTCTGCTGTGAAGACATTCCCCAAGTACCAGAAATTCTGACCCACGCAGCCCAGAAAGAGACAACCATTAGGTTGTAGAAGGGTGTGGTCCAACTCGGTTTCCCCTTGGCCCTTGGAACGTAAGGTGGATCTGGAGTAGACGTGGCCCGTCCTGCAGACCCATGACGCACCAGCTACAGATCCGACTGCTGACGTGGGACGTGAAGGACACGCTGCTCAGGCTCCGCCGGCCCGTGGGGGAGCAATATGCCTCCAGCGCTCGGGCCCACGGGCTGAAGGTGGAGGCCCCAGCCCTGGAACAAGCCTTTGGGCAGGCGATCAGGGCTCAGAACCACAGCTTCCCCAACTATGGCTTGAGCCAGGGTCTCACCTGCCGCCAGTGGTGGCAGGATGTGGTCCTGCAGACCTTCCACCTGGCGGGTGCTCGGGATGCCCAGGCTGTGGCCCCCATCGCTGACCAGCTGTACAAAGACTTCAGCAGACCCTGTACCTGGCAGGTGTTGGAGGGAGCCGAGGACACCCTGAGGGGGTGCCGAAAACGAGGTCTGAGGCTGGCAGTGGTCTCCAACTTTGACGAGCGACTAGAGGGTATCCTGATGGGTCTCGGTTTGCGGGAACACTTCGACTTTGTGCTGACCTCTGGGGCTACTGGCTGGTGCAAGCCGGACCCCCGCATTTTCCAGGAAGCCTTGCGGCTTGCTCATGTAGAACCAGCAGTGGCGGCCCATATTGGGGACAGTTACCACAATGATTATAAGGGGGCCCAGGCTGTAGGCATGCACAGCTTTCTAGTAGTTGGCCCGGGGCCTTTGGACCCTGCGGTCAAAGACTCTGTACCCCAAGAACGTATCCTCCCCTCACTGCCCCATCTCCTGCCTGCCCTTGACCGCCTGGAGAACTCATCCACAGGGCTGTGAGTCTGGTGAGGGAAGCGGCTGGGCCCAACAAACATTACAGACAGGAAGCCCTTTCCTTCCCAAGATCTGACCTTTACCCCCTCCCTGTAGACTCCATCATGCATTCTGACTATAAAGCAGTGAGTGTGAGGCTTTCAGCCCTGCCCCACTAACCAGCTCCTGGTCTCTGAGATGGTTCATTCATCACACCTGCGTCCCTTTTTTTCACAAATCTGCCTCACCTCCAACAAGATTTACTAAAGGCCCAACTAGCTTCAAAGTCAGGTATCTTGAAACTTGGTTATAGCAGCAGGGTCCTTTTGTCATGGGAGATCCTATGTGGAACCCCAATATGCAAAACAGGAAAAAAGGAGACACTGCGAGGGTGAAGCAAAGGTCCTAGGACCCCTCATTCAGGCCCTGAAGCCAGTGGTTCTCAACCTTCTGGCCCTTTAAATACAGTTCCTCATGTTGTGATCCAACCATAAAATTATTTTCGTTGCTACTTCATAACTGTAATGTTGCTACTGTTATGAATCGTAATGTAAATATCTGATATGCAGGATGGTCTTAGGCGACCCCTGTGAAAGGGTCGTTCGACCACCAAAGGGGTTGTGACCCACAGGTTGAGAACCGCTGCTCTACAACTTCCCCCACCTGCAAAGTCTAAGGTCAGAGGAGCTTAATTTGAAAATCAGGGTGCTAAATTGTGCTTAAGGACATGTCCTCTAAGACAACATAGTCTAGTCAGATTTTAGACAAAGAACGCCATAATCCCAGTCATGAGAAGAAGCTTGATCCACACACACACCTCCTCCATTGTTAGGTACTCTGCTAGTCCTTGATAGGCATATAGAACCCTCAAAGCTACCTAGTGGGCTTAAGCAGTATGTCTTCCACTTGACAAGGGATTCAGAGGTTTAGCCTGCCTGAGGTCACAGCTAGTACATGAGGGAGCCAGGGTTCCAGTCTAGGCCTGTCTGACTCCAAAGCCCATTCATTGGCTTGACCACTAGTTTGCAAGTAGAAAGGGATCCATGTCCCATGAGACATAGTGCAGCTGAGGTCCTGGAAGAATAGGGATGGTGACCTAAAGGGTGTCATTCTTAAAGGACACCCCAGTCATAGGGGGTTAACAACGGGCAGGAAAGCACAGGGGACAGGGACCAGAGCACAAGGTGGCAGGAGTGTAAATGTGGGGAGAATTACTGGGAATTGAAGAAGTTGTGTTTTAAAAATTCCATGTCTCTTCCTGCCTCTCCCTCTTCACACACCTCTCTACTTGGTAGTTACTGGACACCTCTGTGCCTCAGCCAGTGCCAAGCACAGGGGATACCACAGGTGAAGAGCATGTAGATGGGCACATGCACATTATGTTCTAGTGCCAACAGCCAGGGAGGGCTCTGGAGTGGACCCTGAAGTGGGACTGGCATTTAGGTGGGCAGAATAGGGAATCCCTAGCAGCAGGCCCATGAACTGTGGTCTGAGGGCTGCTACGGGGAGTTAGATTGGTGATTTGGGGAGTGTGGTGTAAGGGCCTTCGGGTGCCATCTAGAAGAATCTGGTATTGACCCAGGTTTGGAGGCAGGAAAGCTCTTCTCAGACACCTTCCCGAGTGTCAGGCGGTGAGGACAGGGTCATGAGCTGTAGTCTCAGAGCCATAGGGGCCTCAGAAGTCATTGCAGTCATAAAAGTTGCCAGTAGGTCTGTGGACTGACTGGATTTGATCCACCCAGTGTTTCAAGTAAATTATTGAGCAAACAGTGGGGAGGGCTCTGGCCTCATCTTTGAGCCCAGGAGCCTGAAGTTGTAGGTAAGATTGCCTTTGAACTATGTTCCCCAAAGAATAAAAATGTGAGGAATACTGCTCTAATGTGACCTCCTTAAAGATCAAAAAAGACCTGCCCTTGGTCCCAGCAGTGCAGGGCACAGAACCGACTCCAGGCCCTTTTAGGGTGTGTATGCTGACCTCAGTCACCCCCTTATATCTGAGAACATGAAATGAGGAAGACATCAAATTTCCAGTAAACACACCTCTAAGATTTGAGCTGGCCCTTGAGGGAGGGGAGGCGGGGCGGGGCGGGTGTTGCCCAATTACCAACAAAGAACATGGAAGAAAATTGTCAATCTTTTAAAACCTTTAATAATGTACACGTTCTCTAAGGCTGGCCCTCTTACCCCCTCAGCTCTTTCTGACTCCAGGTTCTCCCCCCAGGTCCCCACATTGTGTCAGAAGGGGCCACCAGGCGGGGCACTCATCAGCTGCAGCTGGGGGGAAATTAATCCCGGTTACCGCAGTGGGCACAGGCTGGAGGTCAGCCGCCAGGTCCAGGGCAGAGCTGCTGACGGGTGTGTTGCAGTCAGGTTACCTGGAGACAGGATTTTCTCAGTCTTCCGAGTGGCCAGGTAGGCCCTGGTTTAGGCCACAGCCCCCCAGCCAGAGTCCTCTGACCAGGAGCAGCTGGCAGGAGGTCTAGGCCCCTTCCAGGTTGTCCTTGTGTGCTAGAAAAATTCTTTCCCTGTGTGTCATGTCATGGGAAGGACTGAAAGCACTCAATTGAGATGAAAGGACTTCAGCCACAGGCTTTTCTGCCAGAAAACCACTTCTACACGCTCAGAGCTGGGGGCAGGGGGCTGAAAGGCAGTGCTTCCCCAGAAGAGTCTACCACATGGACCCATCCACCCGTCCATCCATCCATCCATCCATCCACCCACCCGTCCATCCACCCATCTCTCCATCCATCTATCCATCCACCCATTCGCTTACCAAATATTCGCTTACCAGGCACCATGCTGGATGCCAGAGATAAAATGGTGAACAAGACACCCTTAGAGGGTGAATTTGAGAGACTAAGGCCCAGGGAGTGGCAGGTTCCCCACAGACACAGCATTTAATGGTTATACCGGATCTGAAATGGATCCCACCCCTCCTAAAGCTGCCCGGTGGGCATGGGCAACATTTGGGAAAAGGATACTGGGTAGAAATGTGGCCTAAAAGGATGGTGGGCAGGCAGATCTAGCCTCCCCAGTGCCGAAGGTCAGTGGACAATGGAAATGGTCTGGTCAGCCACAGCAAAGACTGGGAAGAGGGGCCCAGGGAAGGACGCATGGTGGGTGTGGAGCACCGTGCCCGAGGCTGGATCGTAGAATAGCAGCTCCTGGGCCTGCAAGTCCAAGAGCACACCCAGCTGTGCTGGGCAGCGCAGCAGCCCCAGGGGCACATGCTGCCCGCCGTGTGAGAAACAGAACTCTTGGTCATAGCGGGAGAAGACCCAGGAGTAGGCATTGTGGCCCAGACGAGAGTCACTGCCAGAACCCTTACGGGGCAGCTGGCCTAAGGCCACGCCCACCTTGTAGGCACAACTGTTCTGCACATTTACCATCCACGCATGCAGCCCAGACTGGAAAGAGGTGGCGGCCAGGGCGTTGGGCCAGTGGTCAAAGCGCTCTGGGCCATCTGCACAGGCCTTGGACTTCTTGGCGTTGAAGGTCAGAGTCCTTCCATCATCTGACAATTGCAGGAAGGGGCTGACAGTCCTCTCATCGATGCGCACATCCTCTGTGCCTGCCAGAAAGAACCTCAGAGTTGCCCAAGGTCCACACTCAGCCCTACCCTGGTCCTGCCAGGTAGTGAAGGGCTTCCTTATCACTCACTGGCAGCCATTTACTCTCTCTGAGCCTCAGTTTCCTCATCTGTAAAATGGGGATCAAAATAGGACTTATCACAGGATAGATGTAAGGATCAAACGAAATGATACATGGAAAGTACCCAGCAATAATATGTGTTCAATAAATTGTGGTCATAACAGTCATTATTACTATTTGTAAATAGTAATATTTTCTATCAATTAATTACTATTGATAGAAATAAGGCCCAGAGAAGCAAATTGCCCAAGGTCACACACGAAGTTGGTGGCAGGGACAAAATTAAGACCCCGCATGTTGTTCCTACATCCAGCGTCTAGCACCGGTCATACTGCATTCCAGCTGGGCAAATCTGCAGCCTCCAGATCAGACTTGTCCTAGGGACACCGTGCCCCGGAAGCTGGGAAGCATCAGGTATGCAGTTTCCAACAACCAACTACGTGGGACTGCCAGCAAATCGGGTAATATTTGACACCAGACTCTAGAGCAGTGGTTCTCAACCTTGGCTGCACATTAGAATCACCTGGGAATCTTTTTAAAATCCTGATTTCTGGGCCTCGTCCTCTGGAAATTGTTTTTTTGTTACTAATGTTGTGGCCCCACCCCATCACAAAGAAACAGAATTTCCGGAGGATGGGGCCCAGAAATCAGGATTTTAAAAAGATTCCCAGGTGATTCTAATGTGCAGCCAAGGTTGAGAACCACTGCTCTAGAGCAGGGGTCCTCAAACTTTATAAACAGGGGGCCAGTTCACTGTCCCTCAGACCGTTGGAGGGCCGGACTATAGTTTTTAAAAAAAAACTATGAACAAATTCCTATGCACACTGCACATATCTTATTTGGAAGTAAAAAAACAAATGTTTTCGGCGGGCCGCATGTGGCCCGCGGGCCATAGTTTGAGGATCCCTGATCTAGAGACTCCTAGTGTGTACTAGCATTTTAAGGAGAATGGGGAATGGGAAATTGGGAGGTGGGGAGGGTTAAAATTGAGAAAAATGTCAATTCACTAATTAACCTGTGAATTGTGCAACTACCACAACTGGGAGAATGGAAACTTCCAGCCTGCTCTGAGAACCCCCGCACTAAGTGGGAAAATGTGGAGGCAGGAGACCGTGTCACATTCACCTCTGTGGCCCCAGCATGCAGCACAAGGCCAGGTCCACAGTCAGCCTGAATCAATGTTTGTTAAGTGAGATGAATCCAGGAAGCTCAATTCTCGCTCCCAGTTGGCCATCAATTATCTCTCTTCTCAAAGCGAAACCAGGTTTCCAAGAAGTAATACTGAGCTGTCTCAGTAGGGCAGGGCATAAGGAGGACGTGGTTTACCAGAACAAGATTTATCCTAGACCCAACTACAGAGCAGGTCGGTCTGCTAACGGGCAGGACCTGGCCCAGGTGCCCCAGGCCTTTCCTTGGCTCCATTGACAAACCTGCATCCAGTATCACTGGTTGTTTAAGCTACCATCCCGAATGCACCAGGCCCCAGTGTTGGCCACAGCAAACCACAGACAGACAGACAGACAGATGCCCAGTTGCTCCAACAGGTGCTGGGCTCGAGCTTCTAACCTGAGAGGGAGCCGAGAGCTGCTGTTGCCCAGAGCTGGGTCAGAAGTGGGCTCCAAGCACACGTCTCATTAAAGTTTAACTTTTTCGACTCCTGGGGATCCAAAATGCCCTCTGCTTCCTCAGCCCTTGTAAGAAAGAAAACAAAACAGATTCAGAAAGGTTCTGGAAATGTATCTGGATCAATACAGGGTGATGGGGGTGGGGGGGGGGAAGGAAGGTGACACAAAATCCTCTTCCCACAAGGGTGACACCAAGATTGGCCGCCAGCCTCAGACAGGAGCTGCCTAAAGGGTGCTGGAGCCAAAGGGAAGGTGGAAGTTCCCCCTGTGCACCCTCCACTCCCCCAAGCCTTAATTATGCATGGCAGATGATTGACAAGGCGGTAACTACTTGGCGCCAGTATCATAACTTGGAGTCATTCTGCTCTGTGGACGAAGCTACTCACTCGTCCAAGGATCTGGTACGGGGCAGAGCCGGGGTTAGGACTTGGGCACCTTGGACCTCTGTGCAGCAGTCTTCCCACGCCACCTTCCTGCCCAGAGAAAATTTCACCTCCCTCCAAAACCAATTGCAGCAGTAATGCTGTCCTCGGTTTGATTAGCTGGTACAGCCAACTCCTCTGCTCTTAAAATGCCAACACCCCTGTGGGGTCACACAGGAAGGGACTATCGGTTATTTCCCCAATCACAAATTATTCACAGCACTTTGCTCCCAATAACTACCTCTCCTCAGCTCAGGGCCGGGGACTGAGTTTGGTTGGAGAGGGAATTTGGGAACAAGGAGAACCGCCACTTATTAAGCAGCCAGGCTCTGGGCCTGCTCCTTTCTATACAGAATCTCACGTCATCTTTGGTATAACCTGGGAGGTACTTGTTACTCACTTGACAGGAGAGAACAGAGAAGACACTCAGCTAAAACGGGGATCTGATTCAAGTCCTACCTCCAGGCACCGTTCAACATAATTCTTTCCTTGACCAGAAGTGAAGTCTCAAAGGGAATAGAGCAAAGTGGGGATTTGTAGCCTTTTGAACTGGGTTCTGAGAAAGAACTTCCCACTGCCTCTAATCCTGGTGGCTCTGAGATCAGGCAGCAGTTCTGAGAGTATACACTCTCTGCCCCAAATCTCCCAGCTCTGCTCATTAATGAAGGGGGGAGGGGGCATGTCTCATGGATGCCTGCTCTTGGCAAGACTGTCACTGACTATCCTGGCTTGGGAAGAACGAGGTAAGCAGAGCCCTAGAAAAGCTGAGCGCTGGCTCTAGTAAAAAGAGTCTTTGTGGTCAGGACAACAGAGGGTCTGATGCCTCTTCTCACAGCAGTGAGGCTGGGTCTTGAGGGACCCCAGCCATCAGGTGGGGAGGAAAGAGGACCAGTGTCTGCATGGCTAAGCCATCATCCCAGGGCAAATCTGAGGCCAATCATAGTCACCAGAATCTAGAAAATCAGCTGGTCCATGTGCCTTCTGGTACAGAAGGGAAAGTTCCTGGGAGTGAATTGGGGTCCGGACACAGCAGGGCCCTGGCTGGGATCTGAAGGCCCGGTCTCTGCACAGGACCTGCTGCCATGTGACAGGCTGCAGCGGAACCCAGACGGGGATGTGGAAACAAAATTAGATCCAAAAAAGGCATTTCTCAGACAAGTGAGTTCCCAGCTAGAAGGTGCTTGACAACTTCTGAACACAGTACTTTCTAAAGGCACAAGGAACCGCAAATAAATTTTGACTTCTACGAATGGGTTTGTCAGTAGTATTTTTTTCCCTAAATATATTTGTATTGATTTCAGAGAGGAAGGGAGGGAGAGAGAGAGAGAATCATCAATGATGAGAGAGACTCATTGATCGGCTGCCTCCTGCACACCCCCTACCGGGGATCAAGCCCGTAACCGGGCATATGCCCTTGACCAGAATCAAACCTGGGACCCCTCAGTCCGCAGGCCGACGCTCTAACCACTGACCCAAACCGGCTAGGGCTGTCAGTAGTATTTTGTTTAAGCAATTCTCAAACAACCCTGTATGTATTATAGGACCAAACAAATGAATGACTATATTGCTGTTGTTGGGTGCCAAGGTTCTCACTGTGAAAAAAGAAAGATATAAACGTAGAATGGGAGAAATCAAAGGAAAAATGCTGTAGTGTTCCCTTGGAATTAGAAGTTGTAATACAAACTCATGAATAAAAAAAACACTCATACTTCCCAGCTCTGTCTGTTGTCTACTGAGAAGGCCTGGAAGCAATGATGCATCGGGAGCAAGGCACATCTCCTGCCCAGATCTCAGTTTTTAAATACCACTCCCCACTACAAGGAACCAAGAGTCCCTGGAGAAATAGCTGGTTCCAGGGCTGAGGCAGGAAAAGAACAAGGTGAGCCCGGGCCATTACGTTGTGCTGGAACACAAGAAAGTTCTTAAAGAATGACGGGGCCCAGCCGGCGTGACTCAGTAGTCGTGTCCACCTATGAACCAGGGGGTCATGATCCGATTCCCGGTCAGGGCACATGCCCGGGTTGTGGGCTTGGTCCCCAGTGTGGGGCATGCAGTAGGCAGCTGATCAGTGATTCTCTCTCATTATTGATGTTTCTATTTCTCTCTTCCTCTTTGAAATCAATAAAAATATGTTTAATTTTTTAGAAAAGAATAATGGGGACTTGTCAAAAGGATCCAGGATCCCGCCCCAAGGGACTAAAACTGGCCAAATCTAGGACAGTTTGAAGATCAAAATTAGTAATAGTAGCAGTAGTATCAGATTATAATACACTGAATAAAAAAAGAATTCGCAAGTCTATATTAATACTAAATAAATGAATGAACAAGCAAATAAATAAGTGAATAATTCAGGAATTTAGCATCAATGGAGACGAAAATTATGGGATGAAGTTTGAAGGTAAAGAGGTTATTTATACAAAATGCACCTCCTCACATTGCTTATTCATTACAAAAGTAAAGATATAACTTTATAATGAAGAAACCTGATAGACACCATTTTATCCACGTGATCAAAATTGACATTCCTGATAAGGGACAAAGTGACATCACGTGCCCTCTGACTTGACAGACTGAGAACACATCACTTATGAGATATTCTTGCCAAAAATGCATAACCTGAACCCAATCATGAGGTAACATCAGATGAACTCAAATTGAAGAATGTTCTACAAAACAACTGTCCTAGACTCATTAAAAATGTTTTTCTTTTTTTAAAAAATGAAGGAACAATTCCAGATTAAAAGAGAACAGATGGACCAGGAAAAAACAACAAAAAGAAACCACTAAACACTGTTAAGAACTTTTTTGGTACAATTGGCTGTAGATTTGGATATAAACTGTATATTAGATTATAGTATTATAGCAACATTAAATTTCTGAACTTGATAATTATACTGTGGTTATGTAAGAGAATGTCTTTGTTCTTAGGAGATAAATGCTGAAGTATTTAGGAATAAAATATATTTTCTACAACTTACTCTCAAATAGTTGAGAAAAAAAGGTGTTTTTTTTTTTAATCTATTTTTGTTGATTTCAGAGAGAAAGGGAGAGGGAGAAAAAGAAACATCAATGATGAGAATCATCGATCAGCTGCCTCCTGCACGCCCCCTACTGGAGATCGAGCCCACAACCCAGTCATGTGTGCCTTGACCGAGAATCAAACTGTAACCTCCTGGTTCTTAGGTCGATGCTCAACCACTGAGACACACTGGCCAGGCTATAATTTTTTTTTAAAAGATACTATGCTAGTACAGAGGAGCAATCATCTTGATAGATAGGAAAAGAGAGAGAGTGAGAAAGAGCAAACATGGCAAAATGTTAACACAATTAGTATTTCTAGGCAAAGGTCATTGTAATACTTTTTCTAACTTTTCTGAGTTAAAAATATTCAAAACAAAAAATTTGAAGATCAAACTTTTTTTCAATAATCACATCAACTTGATATTGCAGACAGACTGACTGTATTAGAGGAAGATGATAAAGATAGAGAAAAAAGAGAAGACCAGCAGAAATGTGGGAAGATTACAGGAAGAAAAAAGTAGGAACAAGCCAAATACACATGAAAAGGAGACAGAAACCTGGCCGGTGTTGCTCAGTGGTTGAGTGTCAACCTATGAACCAGGAGGTTACAGTTTGATTCCCAGTCAGGGCACATGCCTGGGTTGCAGACTCGATCCCCAGTGTGGGGCGTGCAGAAGGCAGCTGATCAATGATTCTCCTCATCATTGATGTTTCTATCTCTCCCTCTCCTTTTCTCTCTCTGAAAATATACTTAATAAAAATGTACATTTTAAAAAAATAAAAGGAGACAGTAAGATGAATGTGGTGCATCCATACTGCGGAATACTTCACAGACTTTCCGAAAAGTGAAGTAAGTCTACATGTATTCACATGGAAAGATCCCAAATTAGCCTGATAAATTATAGAACAGCAATTATAAAAATGATCCCATCTGTGTTTAAAAAAATATTTTTTAAGGAGGCAAACATTCTCCTATGATTATATATAGGAAAGTCCCAAAGACATACAACTAACTGTTAAAACTGATCACCTCTAGAGAATGGGGTTGGGAAGAGATGACTCATTTTTAATTTGAATAGTTTTATATTGGTGGATTTTTTTTCCTTCTCTCATACATATGTATTGCTATTGAACTTAAATACAAAAATAGATAAGAATAATGGGCTGTGCTCCTCAAGTACAGCTCTGAAATCTTGCACTGATTAAGAATTTAATTTCCTAAAACTGAAAATGGAACTCCCATTTGACCCTGTGATCCCACTTCTAGGAATATATCCCAAGAAACCAGAAACACCAATCAGAAAGGATATATGCACCCCTATGTTCATAGCAGCACAATTCACCATAGCTAAGATCTGGAAACAGCCTAAGTGCCCATCAGTAGATGAATGGATTAGAAAACTGTGGTACATCTACACGATGGAATACTATGCTGCTCTAAAAAGGAAGGAACTCTTACCATTTGCAACGTCATGGATGGAACTGGAGAGCATTATGCTAAGTGAAATAAGCCAGTCAATAAAGGAAAAATACCACATGATCTCACTCATTCATGGACAATAGAGACCATTCTAAACTTTTGAACAATAATAGATACAGAGGCAGAGCTGCCTCAAACAGATTGTCAAACTGCAGCGGGAAGGCCGGGGAGGGTTGGGGGGCAGGAGGTAGGGGGGTAAGAGATCAACTAAAGGACTTGTATGCATGCATATAAGCATAACCAATGGACATAAGACACAGGGTGATAGGGGAGGCTAGGGGACTGTCTAGGGCGGGGGGATAAAATGGATACATACGTAATACCCTTTGTAATACTTTAAGCAATAAAAAAAAAAAAAAAAAAGAATTTAATTTCCTTGCCTGGCAATTTACATCCTTTTAGCCACTCCTCAGAATCTTGGTTCCCAGCCTTTTGGGACCTAGGTAGGGCCTGGTGGAATTCTTTTCATACTGCACACTTCACATGCAAATTTGAGGAGACAGTCCTGAGACAGGTGTCAGGTGTGGGTCCCAGTCCCAGGTCTGGGGCTTGGGCAAGTCCCTTCCCCTCTTTGAGCCTCAGCATTCGCATCTGGAGATGGGCTGGTAAAACCCTCCAACAGGGTGACAGTACAGTTTTTAATGGGATGATGTTAGACTGTGGCAAGCCTCTGGTTAATAAGTGATTATCTCACTCCCTTACACATGGGTCTAAAGCAGTTCTCCAAGCGAGGAGCAGGAAGGCCCCGTCCATCAAGCCTGGCGCCAGAGAAGCCACTCACAGCTGCACACCCTGGGCTTTCCCCCAGGAGCAGCGGAGCCTGAACGCAGTGAACTATTTAGAGGCCCGAAGGCCACGGTTTCCATGACTGCCCAAGCAAATCAGGGACCATACTCACCTCTCAAAAATCTCCTGCTCCTTCTGCTGTGAGAAAAGAAAACAGAATCAGGCTTGGCACCAGAAACCCAGCAGGCAGTCAAGATCTGAATAGATTCAACTGGCGTGGAGGGCTCCGCGGAGACGGAGACCCTAGGATAAAAATTTCTACTCCTTCTCTAAGACAAAGCACAAAGCTGCATGGGTTCCTCGCATACCTCCCCACCCCCCACTCAGAATGAATCCCTCTGCCCCTGTGCCCCATGGTGTCCTGAGTTTCCTGCACTTACACTTCAGGACAGGTGCATATTTACCCAACACTTTGTCCCCCATCAAGACTGTCAGCAACTAGATGGCTGGGACCCTTTCCTGAATCTTCTATTGTGACTGCCCCAGTGTTTGGGACAGAACATGCTCTGTCCGTGGAAGCTGTGTGACTAAATGAATGCACAATCTAGGGCAGTCATGGAAGCTGTCCTACTTGAACTGCAGTGGTACAGACAGCTCAGTTGTTCTACAGTCTCATTTCTCTGCTTGGCATATTTATTCAGATGTCACAATGTCCCTTAAAACTGCAGATATCTGCATATCTATATAAAATACTTTGAAAGGATAGGTGCCAAAATATTAATCATAGTGATTTCTAGATGGTAGGATTAAAGATGAGCTGTATATTTTCATATTGGACTCCTTGTCAATTCTCCAGATATGGAGTTATCTCTCCACCTCCCATGTCCTTTAACATAGTTGCAACTCTTATCTTTCAGGCATCAGCTTCTAAGTCACTTCATCCGGGAAGCCTTCCCTGACTCCCTCGAGTTTGGCTTGTGGGGTCCCTCGCTCCCAGGAATGTCATCTACCACAGCACACATCCTCCATATCCTAATTATCGGTTTCTGTATTTGTCTCGTCCATAAGGCTGTGAGTCACGGACAGCTGTATACTGCATCTCCAACCCACAGCACAATGCTTAGCACATAGTAGGCACTCCATGAATTTTGCTCACTATTCAAAGAATAGTTACCAGGTGCAAAAAATACATATATCTCATGTTTCTATCTCTCTCTCCCTCTATGGAATCAATAAAAATATATTTCTAAAAATCTATATAATTTTATTCCCCTGACTCATCCCTGCTTCAAATTATCATTATCCACCCACCTCCAACCAATAAACATTCTCGAAGTTTTCAGACTTTTTGGAGAGACATGCCCTCAACCTCGCCTGACTTACAATCAGCTGGAGGTCATCCGTATGGGTGAGCATGTCCACCAGGCTGGTGCGGATGGTGTCGAGCTTCTGCAAAGCCTCAGCCCAGTGTACTCGCTGCGTCAGGATGCTCTGGTGGGCCCGCTCCTCTTCGCCATGCACCTGTTCCAGCAACCGCTGCTCCTCAGTCTCACACAGACTCCTCACCAGACCCAGCCGCTGGATGACCAGTTCCCGCGCTGCGCTGGCCATGCTCTAGCGAGGGATAAAAAACTGTCAGATCCTGGGTTTCGCCCTATCTGGTTTGGCTCAGTGGCTAGAGCGTCAGCCTGCGGACTGAAGGGTTCTGGCTTCAATTCCAGTCAAGGGCACATGCCCAGGTTGCGGGCTCGATCCCCAGTAGAGGGCGTGCAGGAGGCAGCTGATTCTCTCTCATCATTGATGTTTCTATCTTTCTCTCCCTCTCCCTTCACCTCTGAAATCAATAAAAAATATTTAAAAAAAAAAAAAAAAAAGCTTAGGAGGATTTGGGCACAGCCCAAAGGGGTACCGAAATTGATCAGCAATGTCTGTCATGGACACTGTAGTGGCAGTACCAGTGCTTACTTAAGCCATCCCAGCCCTAAGAGTTCCCAACTATGGTTTATATGGTTTAGGGTAAAGAAATGTGAAATCCAGACATCCAGGCTATATCTCACAAAACCAGGTTCCAAGAATGGAAGAGGTGGGCAGGGCCTAGAGATCAACTAGAGTCACCTGCTTATTTCACAGATGGGAATACCAAGGCCAAGGGACCAAGGTCAGAGATCACAGAACTGCAGAACAGAAGGGCCTACAGAGTCATCCCCATCAACAGGATCTGTACCAACAGTGGTCCAGTTGATATTTTTGACGATGTCTGAGAACAAAAACCTTATTATTCCCTAACTGTCCATTCCAACTGCTTCCATGGTAGAATTCTTTCCTGTCACACAGGAGGCCTGAAATCAGTTCTCGGCCAATAAAGTTAATGTGTGTCTCCTAGCAACTAGCACGGTGCCTGCCACATAGTAGGCACTCAAATATTTACTGAATGACTGCTAGGAAATTTGTTCCCAACTTAGTCAAAAATCTCTTGATAGCACTCACATGCTGGGTCAGTGACAGAGCTGGGACTAGAACCCAGTTCTCTTGACTTTCAGTCCAACACTAGCCCCCTGCACCAGTGCCATCTGGGAATCAGTCCTACCCAAAGGTACCTGTTGCATGAAGTGAGACGAGAACAGTCCCCTTCATGCCAAGGTCAAGAGATAGCCAACAGCTTCCTGTGTCCTGCCCCTGAAGACCTGCTTTGTACAGTGCAGATGACAATTATCCCTGTTGAACAGAAGAAACTGAGGCCCATAATTTGCCCAGTGGGGAAAAGGGAGTGGCTCAGTGTACAGTCCAGTGAATCTGGGAGTTCAGAGCCCTCAGTGTTCTCATAAGGCAATGTGACATAGGGGTTGGGAAATTGGGTTTTGGAGGCAGTTCCGCAGTTTAAATCTTAGCTGTTGCACTTATTATATGTGGAACTTTAATCACGTTACTTATCATCCCTATGCCTCAGTTTTCAACTGAAGACGATACCTCATAAGGCTATTGTGAGGATTAAATGAGTTAATACATGTAAAACAAATAGAACAAAGCTGGCACGTGAGTGCTCAGTAACATCAGCTATTGCTCTTCTCTTTGTCCCACTCTGATGCCCACAGTGTCCTGAGTCTCTGCAGCTGTGTTTATACTGTGTGATCAGGATCAAGAACAGACCCTGACCCAAGAGACATCAGATACTTCCTGAGTAGAAGGTGGCAATCAATTTCAACACCCTTCTTGAGTCATTCCCAGAAATGAATAGCCCTGGAAAAAAAGCTTCCCTTTCCGAAGATATGACAGGGTAAACGAAAACCCTCCTAGAACACAGAAATGCTGGAAAAATAACCCAAAGTGAAGCTGCTTTGGCAGCTAATTAAAGGAAATAACCTGGAGTCCAAAAGTAGAAAGGAAACTGGAAACCAGTGTAATCAGGAGCTGAGGACTCAGTTGCCTAGGGTTGGGCTTGTGATTTGCTTTAGAATTTTATACTCATCTAAACCATCATACAAGGGCATACAAGGTCACTATAAAGTGATAAAGGAACGGTTTACCAAGAATATATAACCAATCTAAATTATATACATTTAATATAAAAGGAATAGTTGACAGAATCATAAAGAAAACTAGACAAGTCCACAGCATGATATGAAAATGTAAATAAATGCCCTTTGCCAGTATTCAATAAATCTGACAGATAAAAAATTAGTAAGTAGAGAGAAGATTTGACCCAATTAATAAACTTAATTAGTAGACATATATAGAACCCTATATATTTTTTCAAGTGAATATGAAATGCTCACCTAAACTGATAATATTTTAGGGCATGAAGCAAGTCCCAACAAATTTCAAACAATTGATATCATACAGATTACAATGCAGTTAAGTTAGAAATTAGTAAAAAAAAAAAAAAAAAAAAAAAAAGAATGATGATAATTTAAAGAGTAAAAGCATACACTTGGATATTTAAAAACCTATTTCTAATAACTCATAGCGAAAGAACAAATTATAGTGGAAATTTAAAAATACTTGTAACTGGCCCTAACAGGTTTGGCTCAGTGAATAGAGCATCAGCCTGTGGACTGACGGGTCCCAGGTTTGATTCCAGTCAAGGGCATGTACCTTGGCTTCAGGCACATCCCCAGTAGGGTGTGTACAGGAGGCAGCTGATTGATGTTTCTCTCTCATTGATGTTTCTAACTCTCTATCCCTCTCCCCTCCTCTCTGTAAAATATCAATAAAATATATGTTTAAAATAAAAATAAAAATACTTGTAACTGAATGCAAGTACACCAAGTTTGTGGGAGGTACCTATATCAACACCTAAAAGGTTTAAATGCTCACCTTGAGAAATAAGAAAAACTAAAATGATAGACTGTTCAACTCAGTAAGTTAAAAAAACAAAGTATGTAAAAAAACAAATTAAAAGAAAAAAATTATAGCCTGGCTGGTATGGCTCAGAGGTTGAGCATCGACCTATGAACCAGGAGGTCATGGTTTGATTCCTGGTCAGGGCACATGCTCCTGGTTTGATTCCTGGTTTCAGGCTCAATCCCCAGTGGGAGACATTTTTCTCACCATTGATGTTTCTATCTCTCCCTCCCTATCCCAACCTCTCTGAAATCAATAAAAATATATTTTTAAATAAATAAACAGATAGAAAAATTATAAAGATAGAAGGATATAATATTTTTATTTTTTATATATTTGTATTGATTTCAGAAAGGAAGGGAAAAGGAGAGAGAGACAGAAACATCAATGATGAGAGATAATCATTGATCGGCTGCCTCCTGCACACCCCCTACTAAGGATTGAGCCCCAATCCTATGACAACTTGATCAATATTAAGAATAATTTTATGCATTTAAATTCAACAACAGAAAAAAATAAAAATAAAAATAAATTCAACAACAGAGAAAGTGGATAATTTTCCCAGAAAGAATTTACTAAAACCAAAGAAAACAGAACAGGAAAAAGCCATTAGTTATGATGGAAAATGAATCAGTAGTTAAAAATCTACCAACAAAATACCACCAGGCCCTGATAGTTTTACAGAGGGTGTCACCAAACCTTCAAGGCACAGATAATTCCAATCTTATATAAGCTCCTCCAGTGAAAATAGAGAGTTCTGTTTCCCAACCCGTTGAATAAGGATTATATAATCTCGATAACAAAATCTGATAAGTTTTACAAGAAATGAAACTCATAGGCTAGACCAGGGGTGGGCAAACTTTTTGACTCGAGGGCCACAGTGGGTTCTTAAACTGGACCGGAAGGCCGGAACAAAAGCATGGATTGAGTGTTTGTGTGAACTAATATAAATTCAAAGTAAACATCATTACATAAAAGGGTACGGTCTTTTTCTTTTTAGTTTTATTCATTTCAAACGGGCAGATCCGGCCCGCGGGCCGTAGTTTGCCCACGGCTGGGCTAGTCTCACTCCTGAGCATAGATGCAAAAATGCTTTTTAGAAAGCTATACTAAGGGATCCTTATGATGGAACTGTTCTGTTTCTCAATTGTGGTGGAAGTCACATAAATCTATAGATGTGATACTACTGCATAGAATTAAAGTCACACACAGAAATGAATTGGTGTAAAACTGGTAAAATCTGAAAAGGTGAGCTGTATTAATGTCAATTTCCAGATTATGATATTCTACCACAGTTAGGAACGATGTTAACATTGTACGTGAATCTATAGTGATCTCAAAATTAAAAGTTAAAATAAATATATATATATATTATGATCAAGTTACGTTGGTTTTCCCCAGGAATTCAAGGATGGCTTAGCGTTAGAAACTCTATTAATGTGTTACCATATAAACAGATGATGGAGAACAAAACATATCCATAAACTGACAAATGGCATCTTTAAGAGCCTACAGGGAAGGTGGTAAGTAATGGAAAATAGAAGCATTCAGAAGAGAACTTCAACAAGGTCTGCCCATCACCTAACCATCTACCTGCACCTGTACTCACTCTGCCTTCTCTGTTTCTGTGAATGAACTGCCCATGCTTTTACCTACATCCAACCTTTCCACTTGCTTGCTAGACCCCACCCCTCTTTGCTGTACCCAAATTTCCTCTTTCTCTTGCATCATTAATTTTCCCCTTTCTACTGGGAAATTCCCATCAGCATACACACATAAAGTAACTTCTCCCATCTTAAAAAGAAGAAAATAAACAAAAAACTGCATTGATCCCTTATCTCTCTCCAGGATCATCCAATTTGTCAGCTCCCTTCTATAGCAACGCTCAAGAGTTACCTGTATTAACTATCCCAGATTGCTCTCTGAAACCCACTCCAATCAGGCTTTCACCCCACCACTCTACAAAATTCCTCTTGTCAGGATCTTCAATACTGTGCATGTTACTAAATCCAATGGCCCATTCTCATGTACTACTATGGGGGAATAAGAGGGGGGAAGAAATTCATAGCCCCTGCCCTTGAAAAGCATACTTGAGAGATGTAGGTGTGGCAACGAGTCACAAGGACCAGCAGTGCGGTGCAGCAGAAGGAGCACTGGCTGCAGAGTCAGAAGATCCAGGTCATAGAACTGACTCTGGCAGGAGGATGTGGGACCTTGGTCCAGTCCATTAACCGTCTGGTAAATAGGGATGTTACTGCCACCTACTGCATAGGACAATGATAAAGAATATCCAACAGAAGCGGAAGGAGACGCGGGCCGAGAGCCCAACGGGGTTGCAAAGTGGTGGGCTGGCTGGGGGACTTGGAGCCGAAGTTCTAAAAGAATTGGTGGGCGCGGGTGAGCCACCATGGAGCTCGCAGGCCACTCCTCGACATCGCGCTGCACCGGCGCCCGCAACCAGATTCCTGATAGGCAGACACCGAGGGTGAAAGGTCAAGTTGTGAAAAGCTAAATCCTTTCTGCAAACCGGGGAGCAGACTCCCGTGGCTGGTTCTCTGGAGCACGTCCTGGGAACTGCCGCTACGTGCTCTGTGCGGTAGGTGTGACCCTCTCTAGTTCACAGGCGGACAGACCGGAAGCCCAGACTGGGCAGCCTCCTCGGGCACTGTCTCCAGGGCTCTGTGGGAGAGGGCGGTGCCGCGCCCATCTGTTGATGCCTAGGGCCCCGCGGAGGAAAATAAGACGGTGTTCTCAGCAAGATGATCTTGTACTACTTAAAAAAAAAAAAAAAAAAAAAAAAAAAAAAAAAAAAAAGAATATCCAACATACAAGCCCCTAGGTTATCTGATAATTCTGGGGCTGCGCACAAAATAATTAGATGTTAGGAAAATGCTACCCTCCCTGATCCCTTCCCCTGAAAACAGTCTTTGCACTAGTGTGCAACTCTGCCCAGATGGTAAAACCGAGGCTCAGAGAGAGAAGAAACCATCCTTCCTGGGCATCCAGCTTTGTGCTACAGCACAATGACTTAGTGAGGTTAGGAAGGGACCTTGACTGGTTCAAGCCCCTAAGGCTGGGGTCTGACCCTAGAAGAGGGGGAAAGGGAAGAATTACCTACCACTGCTCTCTGGTTCTTCCCTGGTAGGACCTCAGCCATGTACTTGGTGATGCCAGCACTCTGTAACTGCAGTCTCTCACACTGGTCCACAATCTTGTTCTGCAACACAAACAACACCCATGGCATCTTGATCCATTCATTCCGTTCCATTGATTTGTTTTTATTTTTACCCCTCCTCTGCCACCCACTCCCCTGGTTATATCCCAGATCTCACCATTATGGAAAGCTATACCGCCTCCAAATTTTTCATCTCAAATATCCCATCCTCCTTCCCATCCTTCTAGATCACTAACCCTAGAATTTCCACTCCAACAATCTCTTCAGCTCAGTTGGGGCTGTCTTACCTCTTTTCACCTCTTATTATGGCCTTGCTTCTCTCTTTATCCTGAAATCTCATCTGCCCATTATTATAATCACTTTCCTGCATACAATCTCAATCTTTCTTCACACCCAGGTACCTGACTCTTTACACATGCACCCAAGTAGAAGAACATGGCTTCTCAAACTGCAGTATCCCCCCACACACACTTATTAAACAGCACCATCAGTCATCAACCTTATTGCCCAGAAAAAATAAAAATAAAAAACCTGCAACCTCACATCTAATCCATCAATGAGTCCTACCAGCCCCATCTCCAAAGTCTGTCTCTCTCTCTCTTTCCTCTGGCCACTTCCGGTCACCTCCACTCCTGCCATTCTACCCAGATCACCATTATCTCTCACAGGAACCACTGTTAGAGCCTCCTAACTGGGCTTCCATTCCTGAACCCCCAAGTTAGACACTGCCACCTTCTGTAAGGAAATCAGATCAGGCACTCACTGTCCCTGCGCAGAACTCTCCAATGACTTTCCAATACACCCACAGTGAGATGAGATTAAGCTTCTTATCTCAGCCAACAAGGCCCTACCTTACGTGACTCTGTGTAATCTCCTCTGTGCTACCGCCTACCACTCTCTACACTGGCCTTCTTTCTGTTCCATAGACACACCAAATGTGTCCTGACCTCAGTGCCTTTGCACCTGTTGTTTCTTCTGTCTCTAGCTGTCTTCACCCATATATCTCTATGTCTCGCTCCCTGACATGTCACTTTTTCAGAAGCCTTCCCTGACGATCCACATCTCCATTCCCTTACTTTGCTTACTTTCTCCTTTGTACTATCGTTCTCTGACTGTATACTGTTTGTTTAACTTTTTTGTATCTTTCCCCCCACCACTGGCCATATCTCCTTGGGCAAGTCCCAAGGTAATAGGCACTATAAGCACCATGACTTTGACTTATTTTCTATGCCCAACTACCTAGAAGACAGTTCCTACACAGAGGAGGCCCTGAATAAATATCTGTTGAATGAATGAAACCCATTTCCCTGACGACTGAAGTTCAGCAGTTTACAGCTCCTAAGCCAGTGATGGCGAACCTATGACACGCGTGTCAGAGGTGACACGCGAGCTCATTTTTTTGGTTGATTTTTCTTTGTTAAATGGCATTTAAATATATAAAATAAACATCAAAAATATAAGTCTTTGTTTTACTATGGTTGCAAATATCAAAAAATTTCTATATATGACATGGCACCAGAGTTAAGTTAGGGTTTTTCAAAATGCTGACACGCCGAGCTCAAAAGGTTCGCCGTCACTGTCCTAAGCTGTGAGCATCACCCATGAGAGCAGGGGAGAGTTTTAGAGATGCAACTGAGGCCCACAGAGAAGGATCTTGCCCAAGAGATGTAGCCAGACCCCTGCTTTCCCTCTCCATTTCTCCACAGAACAGTGGGAACCCTTCCAAGCAGCAGCCCTTCCACTCTTTCCCCAAGAGCATTGATTACCTCAGTTCCATCTTCCAGAAGGGAACTCAGCGACCTCTTCTAGGAGGAAGCTGTGATCACCAAACACCACAGACTAAGGGAACAGAGACTAGCCGCTGAAAAGCTACAGGGACAGGAACCCAGAAAGTAAGTGAAAAGTGGTTTGGACTGGTGGTATTTTTGCCCACTTCAGGAATAATCTTGCCCTGGAGTGAAATTTCTTTGCTGGCTGGAGGAATAGAAGAAAAACCTAACCAAAATTGGAGGGAGAAAATGGCAAGAAACCCCTCTCTCCAGGCAAAAAAAAAAAAAAAAAAAAAAAAAGAATATACCTAGTGCCTCTGGAGGGTTCAGGGAAGGAGTCCCAGGCAAAATATATTCCAAAACAAGCATCAGGCTGCCACCCTGCCCCAGCCTTCGCCCTTTCCACCACTCAAATTCAGGCCTGATGGCAACTTTTAAAAAAGGTTTTCATTAAATTCTCACTCCCATTAACGTCACTTCCTCCCTCCAACCACTGAAGCAAAGAGGTGGTTTCCTCTGGTCAATGACTGCCCTAGGCCAGCCCTGACCAGTAGAAACCTGGGAGGATTTACTGTCCGTTCTGGGCCTGGGTTTCCTCATCTGTAAAATGTTGGTAGGACCACCACCTCAAAGGGGCTTGCTCTGGATGGAACCAGATGGTGAATATGTAAGTGCTTTGAAACTTGCAAAGTGTCTAGGCTTTATGGAAGTGTATTCAACTACACTATCCGAGTTTATTTTCGTCATCACTATCGTGGATAGTGGTGACAGGTAGGACCCGCCAGGAGCTTTCGGGTGTCACTGAATAACTGAATCCCTTCTGGCCTCAGCACCCTGTCCGAGGTGTTCCTTACAGCCCAGTCTGAGGAGGCAAGTCTCCAACCAGAGCCCTCAGCCTCACAGCTGGGCAGAACTCCAGGGAGCGGTTGGAAGAATCAAGCCTTTTAATCAGATTGCAAGGAAATCCCCAGGGGCCACACCGCCAGGCTGGAAGGAGGGAAGGAGCCCCAGGGTGAGTTGGACTCCCCAATCTCAGCAGCCCAGGGAGGGGTGGTGACAGGAAGGTGGCCAGCCGGGAGCCAAGGGGAGGTGGAGGGTGGGGAGAAACCTAGGGGAAGGGTTCCAGCAGGAACCTCCAGATACCTGCCCGCCCCTTCCCTTCACGCTGGTGGAACCAGCTTGACGTCCAGTCAAGGCCAAACCTGCAAGGGAAGAAATCACCTCCCCAGGAAGCCTGAGCGGGGACGAGGGGAGGGGTCGGGAGCCCCGAGGTTGAGGAGTGAGGAGGGGCTGGGTTTTCTCCCAAATCAGCTTCCACCTGGGTGGTGGGAGTTGGAGCCGCTGAGCCCTTTCGTGCCCCAGGCCAGGTCCGATTCCCAGCCTCTGCAACAGGGACCCCATTATCTTATTTATGTGGCACAACAACTCTAATAAGTGCGCGCGATTAGTGCCCCCGAGCGACAGATGGGGACACTGAGTCTCCGAGGATTGTGAGAGTCGCCGGGAGGACGCACGGAGGTGACACTCGTACTCAGGTATGCCCGACTCCGGGGCCACACCCTCAACCGCCTCGTTCTACAGCCAGTACCTCTGCGGAGCCCGGGCTCCCGGCCGGGACGGGGTCAGCCCAGCCCCGGGCCCCCGGGTCCCCGCCCCGGCGCCCTCCCTCCGAGCCCCCGCCTTCCGGCTCCCTCGCCCGCTCACCCGCAGCTCTTCGGCGCGCTCCCCCGCCGGGCGGATGCGGTGGCCCCGGCAGCGGCCGCCGAGCTCCGTGCAGGCGGCGCACACCGGCCTTCGCTCGGAGCAGCAGAACCACTTGAGAGCCTGGCCGTGCTCCGGGCAGAGGGGCCCCGGCTCCGGTCCCGGCCCGGGTCCTGGAACCGGTCCCGCGCTCTCCGCGGACATGGCCGAGAGACCGGCCGGCGCCCCGCGCTCCACCTGTCGCAGGTGCCTGCTGGGCGGGGCCTCCCTGACCCCGCCCCGTCCCAACGGGCGGCCCCGCGCTGCCTCCCGCCCCGCTCCCGCCGCTCCTGGGCGCCTGCCCCGCGCCCTTGACCGGACCCTGGTCCAGGTCCCACCCGCTTCAGCAGCCTCTTCCCCCGCTTCCCGCCGCCCCCGGAATTAAGTTGCGTTATATGCGTGATTGTTTTACAACAAACATGAAACACCAACTATTAATGTGACTGTCGGAAACCTGATTGAGCAATTACAAGTGCCAGGCTTTTGCTAAGCGCTTTGCAAGTGTGCTATCGTGTAATACAACAGCCTTGTTTGAGACGTAGCTTTAGACAAGGGCCAGCTTAAAACGAGGTTCTGGTATCAGACTGTCTGGGCTCAAGTACCACCAGGGCCTCCTCTGTAACGTGGGGATAAGGAGGGCACCTACTCCACAGACTTGTGCTGAGGAGCAAATGAGTTAGAACACTTCCAACGGTATCTGGAGCCCAGGCAGAGGCTGCAACTGCTAAGCACCTGCCATCGGTACCAGGAAAGTGTGAGGATCCCCATTTTTATGGAGGTTGCTTAACTCGCCAGGGGTCACAGTCACTAACTGGTAGCAGTGAGACTGGGACCCAGGCAGTTCGACTTATGGGTAACATGTTTAAGAATTTTAATTTCGTATTAAGATCCAATGAGGAACATCTTTGTTAAGCTGATTTTCCCAACGTATTTATATCTAAATTTTCTTAATTTGAAAACTAGTATTGAAAAAAATCAATGCATGTTTATTAAAGAAAATATACTATGCAAATAAGCACGTGGATGAAGACCCCATCCCATGGACCTGAGCTGTCTTGCGGCTTTTTTCTTAGGATCTGATAAAAATCATTCTAAGCCCAAATTAAACCCTCTGTGGGCACGCAAGAAGAGCACTGCTCCCCAGCCCCCAAACTTCATTTTAGGAGGTCTTGGCAGAGGGCTGAGGAGAGAACTCAGCCAACAGGCGGAGGGGCCAGGCCTTGGGTGCCAGAGGACATTCTCAGTTCATCAGAACTGGACACTGAGAGCAAAGTCGGAAAGAGAAACATCACTACATCCTGCAGCATGTTGGGATGCAGGCACCTACCTCTACTCGGAGGCACCTCTAACAGCTACTGCACAAATGGAAGAGAACCCTTCCTGCTCTCAGCCCCTGGGGGTAAGGCAGCTCCCAGCTCCAGAGCTATGCCTCTTACGGGACCTTGGTCAGATTATTTAATCCGGCTGTGCCTAGTTTCCTCGTTGCTAAAATGGGGGTGAGAATCGGCTCTATCTCTGAGGGCTGCTTTCAGAATTAAATGAGATCATGTCTGCACAGAACTGCTAACTGGGGTATATGGCATACACTTAGGGGCTAATAAATGTTTTATTGTAGGTGTGGGGATCAATAAATATACTTGTGCCCTGGCCAAGTAGCTCAGTTGGTTAGAGCATCGTCCCAATATGCCAAGGTTGTGGGTTTGATCCATGGTCAGGGCACATGTTTCTCTCTCTCTCTCTCTCTCTCTCTCTCTCTCTCTCTCTCTCTCTCTCTCATCAATAAGTGAAAAAAATACTTGTAGCAGGTTTTCATAATGTAAATTCTGTGACATTCTTTGGTGGGAGGGTGCAACGTTCTTGGCATCAAAAGAAGTTTCTAATGCAATCCCAATGGGTGGGTGAAGACATAACAGCGTTTACCCTCTTCCAAGAGTGGGGAAGGAAATGGGCCACCATCATTTGAGACTGTGGTTAGAATTTTTTTGTTCTAAGAGCTGAGGTGGGGAGGGCTGTTAACCCTTATAGTAAAGAGAAAAAAAAGCAGAAGGTGATTTTGTGTGACGGGGAAAAGAGACTGTGGAGAGCAAGGAGAGGAAGAAGGGGTTAAGGTTCTGGGGGAAAGTGGGGCCTCTTCATTGGGTGTGGCCCTGGGAGGGCTGGAGTTGGGAAAACAGCCAAATCACCAGAAATTCTTCCAGGCAGAGGGATTAGAGAGTGCAGGGGTTTCTGTGGGAATATATTTACTTTTATAACATGGGAATCATCCGTCCCCCCCTTCAGGGGCTGAGTTGGACCAGAACTGGAAAATCAGCCCCTTCCCTTAAAGTGCATCAGGCCCTGCCCAACACATGTCCCCACAAGAGACCGCGGGACACTCATAAACTCCTAAATGACCCTCACGCTTTATCAGGCTTCAGAATCAACTGGGGTGGTTGGGGAGAGGGGTTGTGAAGCACGTAGACTTTCCAGTAAGACTCTCATTCACTAAGTCTGGGGTGGACCAGGAATCTGCATTTGTAGCAGTTACACTGAAACTAGGGCACCAATGAGACCTCTGACTATTCCCACAGACACTGGCATTGGCCACCCATTAGCAGGTGGCAAACTCAATTCAAGGGTTAGAGACCAGTGTCATAAAAACTAGAAAAGAAATAAAAAAAAGAAAATGTTGTTTGTAGTAAGAGTTTTTTGTTTGTTGCAGTTAAATATAGTACATACAAGACTGGGGATTGAATGTATTTCTTCCTGAGGGTCATGGTCATAAAAAGGTTCGAAAACTGATGCTCTAAGGTGACCTCTGGAGCACTGGTGGGAGTGGGGAGAGCTGTCCTTGAACTTTAGGGTTTGCCTAGGCAAGGCACCCTGATCTGGGAACAGAGAAGAATGGACACCTTTGTTACATTTTAGTCATTCAGTTGATTTAATCAGCACCTGCCTATGTCCCAGGTCATATTTAAGAAATGAGAATACAACCATAAGGAAGAACAAAGTCTACTCTCCTGGATAAATAAAACAAATGGAAATGTAACAGAATGTTGGTAGTGGGAAGAGCTAGGAAAAAGGCAGGCAGGATAGGAAAAGAAGCTGGACGGGGGTGCTGATCAGCAGCAGCTGATCTAGGAGGTCTCTCGCAGGCGTGGGACTGGGACTGTGCCCTGGATAAACAGCAAGCATACCTGCAGAGTAGCTGGGGGAGGAGTTTTCCAGACCGAGGGACCAGCAAGGGCAAAAATCTCTTTTTATGCCCTGAACTCTGCTCCCTGTTCCCCCCTCACCAAAGAACAGGGCACAATTTACACAGTTCTTTCTGCAAAAGGTGCCACAGGTATATTTATACACTCTCACATAATAAAATATTCATTAGTCCCTTACCGTATGACACAGGTGGTAATATACTTATTTTTATAAAATTGGAATTATCTGTAAATTCTGCTCTGAAACCTGCCTTGTCACTTGCTCATTTATGACATTTGGTTTTGGACTTTTTAAAGTTGTTTTGATAGTGAGTATTTGGGAAAGTCTATTGGAAAGAACTGTTATTTCTGGCCTTTACTGTCTCTCAGGCCTGCTCTTCAACCCTGACCTAGCCCTTGTCTGCCTGCCTGGCCTGGGCCCAGGTCTATTGCTGGCCCCCCCTCGCCTTATCGGGTTCCCCATGCCTCCTTCCTCTTCAGACCCTGATCCAACCAACGTCTCTGAAGTCAGGGATGGAAGTCATCTGACTGGGGTTTGCACAGTTTCCAGGAGTGGCAAGAAGACTGTCAATGCGCTGGCTTCTTTTCTCCTGTGATGTTTTCACAGCACAACCAGTATCAACTGCCACCATTGAGAAAAACTTGGCAGCCTGCCCGTGCAGACAAACTTGTGGTATACCACATGGGTCCCTGTGCAGTCCAGGACCCCGAGGAGAGAGAGTCCTTCCTGTTCTTGCCAGACAAGACCAAACTGGATGAGACCAGATCTCATCTCCAGAGGACTCTTAGGACCCATACACTTCAGAGGATGGACTCTATCAAACTAGGCAAGTCCAGAGGAGAAAAATCAGTTCAGGCAGCAAAGAGCCATGAACTAGGATTATATTTCTATAAGACAGAATTGGAGGCATTGGTAGTGTTAGGTTGAGGGGATGAAAGGGAAAGGGAAAGAAGAGGGCACAAAAAGTATGTGGACTGCATCCATAGCATTCTACCTGGTGTCCTAATTGGCTGTTCATGACCGCCTTCCCCTTTCATTCTTTATTCAAAACTACTTATTGAGGATCAATTACAGTTTGTGCTAGACCTGTGCTGTCTAATGCCACAGCCATTAGCCACCTGTGGCTCCTTAAATTTAAAGTTAAATACAATTTAAAATTCAGTTCTTCAGTTGCAAACTAGCCACATTTCGGGTGTTCAATAGCCACAGGTGGCCTGGGGCTAGCATATTGGACAGAGGAAATATAGAACAGTTCCATCAGAGTAGAATGTTCTAGACACTATGTTGGACACCAGCAATAAATACAGGTGTAAATAAGACTCAGTCACTGTCCACATGGAGCTCACAGGCAAGCGAGAGAGCGACAAGTAAAAGAAAAATCACGCTGTGTTGCAGAAAGTATGAGGGGCTTTGGAAGCACACGGGAAGGATAACTAATTCAGTCCGGAGGAGGAAGAGAGGGTGAAGTCACAAATGACTCCTAGAGCCCTGCCATGGTTGATTGGTGAATGGCAATGCCCCTGCACTTAGAAAGAAAAGAGGAAGAACAGGTTTGGGGGGAAGATAATGTTTCCAGTGTGATTCATGTCAAGGACTGATGTTTTTTACATAGTCAAGTGTGGATGGGCAGGAAGCAGGTGGATACACAGGTCTAGGAGAAGTCTGGCTAGAGAGACCAGTTTTGAAGTTTCAGGTGCCTTGAACCAAAGGGGCGGGGGGAGAGGTTTATATCCCCAGAACTGATGCATCTGGAGGGCAGGGATCTGGTAAGTCAACTGTTGCTACACCAAGCCTAGCCCAGGGCCCCAGGCGCAAAGCCATCACTCTCTCCTTAGTCTCCTGGGAAGAGGGACTAAGTTTGTAGGGAGAGCCCTCAGCCCTGAACTACAATCAGTGTTGCAAGTGACATGGGGTAGATCCCAGCTCCTGACAGGAGGAAGTCTAACAACAAGCCACTGACTCAGAAAGTAATGAATGCGTCATCAAGGGAGTGTCAACAGGGCTAGAGGAACCCCATCAGGGATACTGGAGAGGGGACGCCCTCTCTGGGGAAGACAGACCCAATCACCAGCTTGATATTCTGTAAAGGAACATTTCCCTCACCATCCCCATCCCCATTTCCACAGGCACCCAACTTTCAGAAACCTCACAAATCTTCATTGAAGGCAGTTCTGCTGGGAGATCAACACTACAGGAGGCAGCTACTATGGCGTAAAAGAAATGTTGGCTAGGACCTCTGCATTCATTCATTCATTCATTCATTTATTTATTCATTCAACAAATGTTCAACAAGCCACTACTGTACACCAAGCCCTGTGCTATGTGCTAGGAGTACAGACAGGAATGGACTCTAGTCTGAAAGCAATGGATTGGAGCTGTGAAAACTTAGCCTAGAAGCTGCTGTTGTTTTCCGAACTGTCTTACCATTCATTGGCTCTCTAGATTTGAGTCTAGATTGAGGGGTCTCTTTGCTATGGTGGTGGGCCATAAATGTTTGATGAAAGGAATAGGGGAATGAGGAACCTGGGGAAGTGTCCAAAGGAGGGCTCTCTGCCTGGGTGGAATCAGGGAAAACTCCAAAGAAATAAAGCAACACCTCTATCTAGACGAGTAGCAATTTAAAAGGTGACATTTTTAAGGGTTTCCTCCGTTACTCTTATGGTAATACCAGCTTTCCTTGCATTATATAGATTCTCTGGTCTGGCACATCGGTCCTCCTCTCAGGAACCTCAGCAACGCATTGTTACGGTAAGAAAGCAGGGCGGGGTGCTGTCGGCTGGGCTCCTGGGCGACGTCAGGAGAACGGAACCACGGTTTAGTAGCCGGCGAGGCTGTCCGGAGGCTTTTCGGCCGAACTCCCACCCTAGCGACGCGCGCCTCGTTGCTAGGGGCGGCGGCATGGGCCTTGGAGCGCGGAGGTTGCAGACGCTCTCGGGCTCGGCTCGGCTCGGCACCCCAGCCAGCCTCACCTCCCTGCTGGGCAGCCGGCCGATGGGTATGGAGGCCGAGGGGGCGCGGACGGGATAGGAAGGGGCTCAGCGGGTGCGCGGGAAAGTGGGAGCCCTCGTGTTTTCCCGACTGCTGGCCCACCTGGCCGAAGCGAGGAGAGAATTCCGAGGGCCGGGCTTGGGTTGGGTGGCGCTGGATTCCCATCTTGGGCGTCCCCAGGCCCCTTCCCCCACAAGCACACATCAAAAATAAGCTTTGGCCGTCCGCATAGATTGGATGAGGGCCTTTGTGAACTGAAGAACCAGAAAGGAAAAACTGCACACAGTGTCCTTAAAGCTTGAGGCAACCTTGGGATTCTGGCCTAGTGCTGACTTCTTGTGTGAGTCTGGGTAAGACCCTCCTATTCTCTGGGCCTCGGTTTCCTCTGTTTGTACTATTAGAGGGTTGAATCAGACCACCTCCCACATGCTTCTACCGTGATTTTGTGTTTGAGCTTCGGTTTCCATGTCTTGGTCTCCCAAGGTTAGATGTGTACAGCGGGAGATATGAAATCACCATTTATGTAAACAGTGGACCAAGAGTCTAGAAAAAATGAGGTCCTGTTCCCCAGCTCTGCTCCTGCAAGACACAATCCTCTGTGTCCCAGTTTCTTCATGAAAAACAATAGTTGGATATATGCTGCATTATATCAAGGAATATGGCACTAGAAAGCTAAAAGAGGGTTCTCTGAGTTATGTTTAGGGTGACCGTTGGGTATCTCAGGGTCTTTGGAAGGCAAATTGGAGCAGAAATGGATGCTGGGATTCAGATTTAGTCCATCAGGAGCCAACAAGGACATCCAGAGCCATGTTGAGTGTATGGCTTTCCCAAGTTCTGCCATCTTTTCTGGGCCTGCAGTTGAATTAAGCAGAGTAACTGCTTCCTGAAGGATTTGCTGTTGGCAATTTTAAAGAACCCTTAGATTGTTGGATCTTTAAAAAGCTTTTTGCCAAACAGACTCTTCACCTTAGTATTTCATTCATTCATTCATTCATTCATCCATTTATTCAACAGATAGTTGCCTTGCATCCATTCTTCCATGCTATGCTTAAAGCACAGATACAAAAATGAACAAGGCACCGTCCCTTCTCTCAAGTATATTACATGTTCACAGTATAAACAGGAAGATAACTGAATAGTATTTTAATTTCTTAGGTTAGTCAACTCAGTAAATTACAACATGGACATTGTCTAAGTACATATACTTTGTTTTTGAGATTTTTAAGTTGCCTTGGTATATCATGCAATAAATTCTTAGCCTTAGTGTGATCAATCACTCTGGTCAGAGGACAAAGTTGGCTTCAGTTTAAAATCCTCCAGGCTCATATATCCATTTGTATCTGTTCTCTGAGTATATTTATGTATGTTTAATATATGTGTATTAAGGGCAGTAGTAACAAGGGTGAAATTGCTACTTTCAGCAATGCTATCAATCATGTTAGTAGCCATCCTTTACTCTCAACCATTTGCCTGGTTGAACTGAGGGCTTTATATGCACTACCTTTATAGAGATGCAGTAGAGTATGCTGGTCAAGAGCAAGGCCTCTGGAGCAAGACTGCCAGATTCAAATTGCAGCTCTGCTACTTATTTGAAATGTATTTGTAAACTTGGGCAAGTTATTTAACATCTTTGTGCTTTACTTTTCTCATCTGCAAAATGAGGAAGGTAACTATTCCAGAGGCTTGTGGAGTAGACTAAATGAGCTAGTAAGTATAAGCACTTAAAATAGTCCTTGGCACATCCTGAGTGCTAGTTTTAATCTTCACGAAAGCCCAATTGTAGAGTTATCCCATTTTACACATAGGAAACTGAGACTTCGGCTCAACAGGTTGCCCAGACCTAGTCCTAAAACTGATGCCAGTGCACTCAGTCAAATGTTGTTCTGACTATTCTGTGCTGCTCTTCATTATTAGACACTGTCAATTGATAATTTGAATTTGTTTATTTGAATCCTTACAATGGATTGTTAAAATGCAATGAAACTGGTTTCTTCTTGGTAGACTTTTATAATGGAAATTCTGGACTAGAGTAAATGATAGCTACTAACATGGCTACTGGACTAGAAGTCAATTATACCTAGTTATAATTTTGAGTAAATAATTCTCCAGATCTTTAAATAAATAAAGGGTTTTATGTGATTTTGAAAAGCTCTTTCATCTAAACGTCTATGACCGACCCATACTTATTAAAGTATTATTTTAAACAGGAGAAATTGCCTTTCTCACAAAAACACTAAGCTCTGAAGTAAGCAGTCACCTCTGAAGATTTTTTATGAACTATGAGTAAAATAAAAATGTTTAATGGTGCATTTAAGTAGATGCTATTTTGCATATTTAAACAGATATATTATTAATATTATGGTATGCTTTCCCCCAAAATATTGGAATTTTGTAATATCTTTTTCTTTGTGAGGGAAAACTACACTTAACAATCTCTTTAGTTAACAAAGTCCTTAATTTACCTTGTAAATATCCTTTCGGTACAAACATATGCTTAGACGGAGAAGGGATTAATTTAAGCATCTTTTCACTACTTACAGAGATTAGGAAGTGGCTGCCTGAAGTATTTTCCAAAGAATAAACATTACAAAGCATTGAATACCGAAGTTCACAAGAAGATCCTATTGATTTGGGGTAATGTAAAAGTTATTTTTTTCCTTAGAATGATCCATGAATATTCTTCAGGTGGGAAGTATAAGAAGATACCAGCTACGAATCTAATCAGTTTAAGCAGAGCCAGTCCATTTATAGCACCTGCAGTTTCCAGTGACCTAGATCTCTGAATGGCATCTGTCCTTAGTTTGATGACAATGTTGAAAAATGGGTTAGGCTGGCAGTTAGGATGCCTTGCAGCCTCTACCAATCTACAAGCGACACAACATCCCAAGCTTTTTGCAAGCTATCCTGGGATATTTCCTGTCAGCACATCTTGTGCTTATTAGAGAGAACTCTAGAAGGTCTGAACTGGAAGGGACCTTAGATTCGCTAATTCACCAATGTTTTATCACACGGAGCAAGCCACTTAAGGTACAAAGATGAATATGACAGAGTCCCTCCTCTTAGGGAGCAGATAGTCTAAAAAGCGTTTGATCTGAAGTCCCATTTTATAGATGGGGAGGCTGAGGCGTAGAGCGGGGAATGGAGGAACTTAGCCAAGGACACACCGTGAGATGAGGTAGGGCTGGGGCTGGAGCTCAGGGCTCTTGATGCCACAAACACTGTTCTCTGCACTGTTGTGCTTCTATACTGGTTACCAACTCTTTTCTGGAGGCCAATTCTGGCAGCTTCTCAAAATGTTGGCTTAAATTCTTCTGGAAAACTCTATTTGTTAATGGTAATGAGATGATTGAGAATACTTGGTGAGTTTTAGCTGCTATCTCCTTGTACACTCTTCTTCCTAGAACTAGGCTTACTGTGCCCATAAGAAACTCGTCTAGAACTTCTTTTAGCAGAAACCCAGAAGAGAAGAGGACACCTTCCCAATTACTTCCTTTACCCTTCAGTGTCTCAGGGAGCAGCTAGCTGCAGAGGACAACAGAGCAGCTGAGATTAGCCCCTAGTCACATACCTTTAGTCCCAGCCCATGTCCACAGTGGCCACATCTGCTTGCTTTCTCTTCGTTCTCCAGTATAGGATCTGCACAAATTAGGTGCTTAAGAGGTATTTCCTGAATGAGTGTATGGGTGAGCATCTGTCTCTCTCTTTAAATCTAGCCTTGTTAGTTACTGGGGACAATACAAGTACATCTGGAAAACATTTAGTAATTTTTTATTCTAACATAGTATATCATCTATTATTGGCATTAATTAAGTTCTAGGTCAGTGGCTCTCAAACTTTTTGGCCTCAGGACTCCCTTTCACTCTTAAAAATCATTGGGGACTTCAAAGAGCTTTTGTATTAGTTTTGTTTGGTTTTTATCTGCTAGTGTTTTATTTTATTTTTTTTAATTAAATCTTTATTGTTCAGATTATTACATTTGTTCCTCTTTTTCCCCCCCATAACTCCCCTCCTCCCAGTTCCCGCCCCACCCTCCGCCCTCACTCCCCACCCACTGTCCTCATCCATAGGTGCACGATTTTTGTCCAGTCTCTTCCCGCATCTCCCACACCCCTTTCCCCCCCCAAGAATAGTCAGTCCATTCCCTTTCTATGTCCCTGATTCTATTATGATCACCAGATTATTTGTTCAATTGATTCTTAGATTCACTTGTTGATAGATGCATGTTTGTTGTTCATAATTTGTATCTTTACCTTTTTCTTCCTCTTCCTCTTCTTAAAGGATACCTTTCAGCATTTCATATAATACTGGTTTGGTGGTGATGAACTCCTTTAGCTTTTCCTTATCTGTGAAGCTCTTTATCTGACCTTCTGTTCTGAATGATAGCTTTGCTGGATAAAGTAATCTTGGTTGTAGGTTCTTGGTATTCATCACTTTGAATATTTCTTGCCATTCCCTTCTGGCCTGCAAAGTTTGTGTTGAGAAATCAGCTGACAGTCGGATGGGTATTCCCTTGTAGGTAACTGAGTTTCTTTCTCTTGCTGCTTTTAAGATTCTCTCTTTGTCTTTTGCTCTTGGCATTTTAATTATGATGTGTCTTGGTGTGGTCCTCTTTGGATTCCTTTTGTTTGGGGTTCTCTGCACTTCCTGGACCTGTAAGTCTATTTCTTTCACCAGGTGGGGGAAGTTTTCTGTCATTATTTCTTCAAATAGGTTTTCAATATCTTGCTGTCTCTCATCTTCTGGCACCCCTATAATTCTGACGTTGGTATGCTTGAAGCTGTCCCAGAGGCTCCTTACACTATCTTCGTATTTTCGGATTCTTTTTTCATTTTGCTTTTCCAGTTGGGTGTTTTTTGCTTCTTCGCATTTCAAATCTTTGACTTGATTCTTGCGCTCCTCTGGTCTGCTGTTGGGAGTCTGTATAGTATTCTTTATTTCAGTCAGTGTATGCTTAATTTCTAGTTGGTTCTTTATCATAACATCGAGGGTCTCATTAGATTTCTTGTAGATCTCATTAAGTTTATCGGCAGCTTCTAGACAGTTCTTGAGAGACCTTAAAAGTGTGGTTCTGAACTCTATATCTTCCATTGACAATTTTGTCCTGTTTCTTTGTCTCCGCATTTTTTTTTTATGCTTTCTTGGTGCACCCCCTAGTGGTCTTTGTGCGCAGTCTTGTTGTAGTTAAGCCTTGATTGTTGTAGTTAATACTGGGGGTATTTTCTGCTAGTGTTTTATTGTAGGGTGTGTTCCCAGGGCCATAAGAGTGAGTCAGGGAAAGGAGGAAAAGCAGAAGCATACAATTAATTAGTCCTTTTCAAAAAAAAAAAAAAAAAAAAAGGATATGTCTTTACATGACCATTATGGGGGAGGAACAAATTTCCCTCTACTCTCAAGGTTCTTTGACTGGTCTCATAATCAAAAGACATCATGCATATTAGAAAGAGAAAATAGCCAAATTTAATACATATGTATGGGAACCCCACATACATGAGAGAGTCAGAGACTCCACATGCACCAGAGGTTCAGAGATAGAGGGGGGTCAGGGGTATAAGACATCCTGAGCTAGGGTGAGGTAGTACACCGTGGGGACTTCACAGGGTCATTGAAAGATGATAAGAAGAGCAGATGTTTAGTAAATAAGAGTTTGCCTGACATATAGGTGGGTCAAAAAGGTTATTGCTGATAATACCTTATCATGGCAAGGCCTCTAATTCAAGTTCTAGGTAGTTAAGGGGAGCCATATAGAAGTTTTCCCTTAGCTCAAAACAGTCCGCATACCACAGAAGCACACCTTGGGGTGCTCGCTCTGAATCCCTATACCATGCTACCATCACTGTGCCTAACAAAATTAACTGTGTATTGTTCTTTTTACTGAACAGGGAACACAACGTCCAGCAGCCACAAGGGATGCTGCCCCTCAGGTGCCATCTGAAACGAACTCCTCCTCAGAAGCTTTTGTGTAGGTTCTGTGCCATGATGGGGAAACTGCAAAGCAAACTCAAACACAGCACTTATAAATACAGGTATGGCAGCCCTAGCTGGGGTCCCAGGTTTTGTCATGCCCGTTACAGTTCTCCACTGAAGAAAGAGAAGGCCCAGAGCAAGTATTGATGACCTTCTCTGACCTGTCCGTTTGCTCGGTTTTCTTTTGGATAAGAAACAGTCTAGCTTGGTAGCTAGTGTCTTCGGCCACACAGAGGGGGCTCTACAGCTTTGGAATAATCTCTAGAGCAGCGGTTCTCAACCTGTGGGTCACGACCCCTTTGGCGGTCAAACGACCCTTTCACAGGGGTCGCCTAAGACCATCCTGCATGTCAGATATTACATTATGATTCATAACAGTAGCAACATTACAGTTATGAAGTAGCAACGAAAATAATTTTGTGGTTGGGTCACAACATGAGGAACTGTATTTAAAGGGCCAGAAGGTTGAGAACCACTGCTCTAGAGTGAGAAAGACCCCTGGCTTCTTGGCTTCAGGATTCCCCTTTGTCAGATTCAGTCATTCTGAGCATCTACGAACTGGCAATGTCAGTGGGTCTCCTTTCCCACCTTCCTCCTCCATCGGGCCTGAGTTGCTGCTTTCGCTCACACTCTTATTCCCCTTGCTCCTCTGTGCACTCGCATGCCATTGGGTCTCTCATTCTCCATCCTCTCTCTAGCAGGCCCGATGCAATTATAGAAGAGAGAATAAAAACTACAGCTTTTCATGAGTATAGCCCCGCTCACGTGGACACCGTCTCTGTTGTTGCTGCTCTGAACTCAGACCTCTGTGTCTCCGGAGGAAAAGATAAGGTGGGATTTGCAGTGCTTCCCAGGGAACCAACTTATCACAGAGAAGGGAAGGTGTTTGGGAAGCAAACACTGGTTTTTTCATTTCTGGGAGCAGTGTTGGGTAGTGTAAAATACGGTTTTAGAATTAGAAAGACTGGGTTTAAATCCCTTCTCTGCTACTTCCTCTTACTTTGAGCAAGTCTTTTAATTTTCTTGAGCTTTAGTCTATTATCTATTAAATGGGAATAATAATGCCAACCTCACAGCACCATTGTGAGGAGTAAATGGTAAGATCTTTAGCACTATGCCTTCCATGTGCTTTTTATAAATGACAAATATTATTATTCCAACCAATCCATTTTTACACCTACACACAGACACAGGAGTTATTTGTCAGCAAAAGGAGGCTTCTAGTCTCTTAACTGCTCTTTTGCCAAAATCTCTACATTGGTGTTGTGATTCCTCCCTTCTCTGGTTTTGTGCTTCCTCCCACTGTCACTTTGAATCTGGTTGCTTTCTCTCCCTCAGATGTGGCTCTCTCATAGCACTTACAGCCAGGATATTGGTAGCAAAAATGTTGATTCGTTTATGGTAAATGCCTCTCATTTTCAATAGCCTTTTAGAATCTTCAAATTCCATTTTCACACTGTATTTTACTGACTTTCAGATCCACATGCTTTCACATTTTAACATCTCTGAAATCAGTATGCATTTGAAAATTGATAGCATAATTTAATTGACAGCATTTGTCTTAATATCTGTATTATCTTAGACGTGAAATTTTTTTTTTAAATATATTTTATTGATTTTTTACAGAGAGGAAGGGAGAGAGATAGAGAGTTAGAAACATCGATGAGAGAGAAACATCGATCAGCTGCCTCCTGCACATCTCCTACTGGGGATATGCCTGCAACCCAGGTACATGCCCCTGACCGGAATCGAACCTGGGACCCTTCAGTCCGCAGGCCGACGCTCTATCCACTGAGCCAAACCGGTTTCGGCTAGACGTGAAATTTTTATTGATATGAGCCTCACCTGTGAGGAATAGATGGGCAAGGATTAACATCCCATTATGCAGATTACAAAACTGAGATTTAGGTCAAGTGCTAACATGCTCTTTACTCTCTAGCAATGAACTACAGAGACTGGGCCAGGGAATGCTTTTGAAAACCTATTTTTTTTTTTTGGGGGGGGGGGGGGAGGGATTGCTTACAAAAAAATATTTTATACCTGGGGAAAAAAAATGGAAAGAGATTGTTAACAATGATTCTCTCTGGCAGGCAGGATACGAATGAGGTTTTCTGAAATTTAAAAAAGTGCAGTCTGTTTTGCAATAAATGGGAATATACTTAACACTAGTGAACTGTACACCTACAAATCATTAAGAAGATGATAAATTTAAAAAACTAAAATAAAAATACAGTACAGTTAGGGGGGAAAATCTAGTCCTATGTAGAATTCTCCTTCAGTATCTACAACCAGAACCTCAATCCGAATCCGTTTCCCTTAGGGAGTGTTATCCCCAACCCATCAGTAAGGCTCAGAGGAGTGGCCCAGGAGCTGGGGAGAGACAGGACGATCAGGAGGAAAGATAGACACTCAAAGTAGGGGCCCTGAGGAGGGACACAATAGAACCCTAATGCTTGTCCAAGTCCCTGGACAGAGAGGAAGAAGTCAGGTAGAGGATGAAGTAAAGGCTTGTTGTTTCAGTTAAACACACATTCAGTTAAACTAAACTGTGCGAATGACTCTCTGCAGACAGTTGTGGCCTATAACTGGAAAACCGGAAATGTGGTGAAAAGGTTCAGAGGACATGAACATGACATCACCAAGGTAAGATTGTCAAGTGGTTATTATCATGGAGGGAATTTGGAACTGAATAAAGGAACACCTAATCGCTCTAGATCAGTGGTTCTCAACCTTCCTAATGCCGCGACCCTTTAATACAGTTCCTCATGTTGTGGTGACCCCCAACCATAAAATTATTTTCGTTGCTACTTCATAACTGTAATTTTGCTACTGTTATGAATCGTAATGTAAATATCTGATATGCAGGATGTATTTTCATTGTTACAAATTGAACATAACTAAAGCATAGTGATTAATCACAAAAACAATATGTAATTATATATGTGTTTTCCGATGGTCTTAGGCGACCCCTGTGAAAGGGTCGTTCTACCCCCAAAGGGGTCGCGACCCACAGGTTGAGAACCGCTGCTCTAGATGGTAAGAGTGATTGAATATTCTTAAAGGAACATGCAAGGGCTTTGTATCTGGTGCTGTGAAGTCCTACTCCGGGAAAAGCAGAGCAAACCATTCACTTAGCTATTGGTACAGGGATATTTGACATAATTTTTCTTTTGTTATTAAGCCCTTAATAGTTCAGGTGGTAAAAAGAGAGTAGCTCTCTCTGGCTGATCCTCACTCAACAGGGACATGCACTGAAGGCTTCCTGTGTGCTTGCTATAGTTAGAAAAATGACATAACCTCGACTTAGTTGGAGAAATTTTTAAAAAGCCAACAATAGTTAAATAAAAATTAATTTGTTTAATAGCTTTACAGAGTAGAGTGCGTTTCCAGCAAAAATGACAGAGAATGCCAACTTATATAACTCCCCTCTCTGAAGTTCACCTGAATGGGCCAAAATTGGGATGCTAACTGTCATAATGAACCTCAGCATCAGCCACAATCCCGTAGCATGGAACAGGGTATTTTCCTGTCAGATACAGAACCAGACTGAGAGAGAAGATCAGGCTGTAACCTTCTTATCCCCAGGTCTTTTCTACTTTAACACGTTAAGCGCCCTGTCAGTCACCAGTGACTGATACTATACTTTCCGTCCCGAAGACAAAACAGGCTGGGCGCTTAACGTATTAAAATCCAATCAAACAAGCACACCAAAGCTTGCTTTCTCGAGCAGATAGCCTGTCTTCACAAATCAAACCAGTTCTTCAGCGCCTCTCGGGACAGGATGGTCATGATGTGGGACTTGCACGGCTCCTCACAACCCAGGCAGCAGTTCTCGGGCCATGCCATGGTGGTCACTGGATTAGCTGTGAGTCCTGGTAAGTAAAGCAGAGCCCTTCCCAGAGCCTTTGTACTTTCTGAAAAGCCTGTTCCAAGTCTGTCTCATGGACCACCTTCTTGCCATTGTTTCCAAAGACTCAGCACAGCTGTGCACTGGCTCTCGGGACAACACCCTAGTCCTGTGGGATGTGGGGACCGGACAGTGTGTGGAGAGAGCTTCGGTCTCCAGGAACCTGGTACGAACTCTAACTTGCTGTGCAGCAGGGCAGCAGAAGGGAGGATGGGGGGAGGGAAAGGGCCTGGGCGAGGGATCAGGAGATTCACGACCGGGCGTGAGAGGCTTGGTCCTCATTGCTCCCCACCCCTACCTCTCTGTCAAACCCCAGCCTCTCAGGGTTATCGGATTAGATGATCTCTTAAGGTCTTTTGCTCCAGAAAACAATTCCACTAGTTTATATTGGAATCTTAAATGGTGTCCTCACTAACTCCTTCAAAACACAGTTATTTTATTTCTTCTGTGGGCCAGACACTGAGCTTAGAGCAGGGTTAGTGACTAAGGGCACAGTCTGTGTCCTCCAGGAGCTCACAGTCATGCTCTGTGTTCTGTATCTATAACATTATGCAGAGAAATAAGAATGACATTGCTTTCTGTATAATTTGCTCTGTCTATGAAGACCAGCGTTTCCTGGTAGCAGACTAGTATATAAACTCACAGCCTTGGGGGTCAGTCATACCTGAGTTCAAACCATCAATCCACCACTTTTTAGCTGTGTTACCCTAAGAAACTTACTTAGAGTCTCAGTGTCTTCATTTATAAAATGGGGAGAATTATATCACCCGACATGGTAGATGTTCCTTTAGTGGTCATCAAATGTCAATCATAGTTATCTTTTCCAATTTTGAAGACAACTGTCAATGGCAAGATGTGCTTGCCCTATGCCAGGCGTCCTCAAACTACGGCCCGCGGGCCACATGCGGCCCGCCGAAAACTTTGTCCTTTCCGCCGGGTGTTTTTGCCGCCGCTGCCTGTCCTGCTTAGCAGCCGACTCGTCCCGGGCCCGCAGTGCGCATGTGTGGAATGTCTGAGGGACAGTGAACTGGCCCCCTGTTTAAAAAGTTTGAGGACCTCTGCCCTATGCCTTGTGTATTTGTGGAGGTTTCTGGGGAAAAAGAAAATCCTGTTACCTTGGGTTGTTTTGAAAAGCCCTTCATGCCTACCCACCAGAGGGCTAAGAGATAAAGTGCAAGAAGGGCCCTTCGTCAACCCTCTGTGGCCTACACTGTGGTTTCAGTGGCCCCACTTTACAGCAGGGACTGCTCCCCTGGCTGCCACAGACCAGCAGCTCTTTGCCAGGTGTTTGGGTCCAGGCATTCTAAGAGCGCCTGCATGCATGTGGGTACTCACAACTGGCCCAGCTGCGACTGTTGATGCTGATAGCCAAGGAGATGCAAGGAGAACATGACTGATGGGTGTCTGCAAAACATGAAACCCCTTCCTCCAAGTCAAATTCCCTCATTCAGCGTCCTTGAGAAGTGGTACAGAGATGCTATTTAGCACTGTTTACAGGAATTCCAGCAGAGGAATGACTTGGTCTGGAGACATTTTGAAAATTGTGCTTCTTCCAGGTCACTCACCTGTGTTGGGTCCCCAGAGAACCATATGTACTACAGGCTTCTGAAGATAAAACCATCAGGTGGGCTCACTGAGCAGCAGTGACAGTGTTTCTGGTGCAGATTTGTGGCCCCCGCGCTTACACAACTCCATTCCCACTCTGCTTCTCTGCATTGTGTGCCCTTGCGAGGGCATTCTGCCCCTTTGCCCCTCCCTGGTCCTGGGGCCTCTCTGATCTGGCCCCGTGGAATCCTCTGTATAGAGGCTGAATGCTAGTCAGGCCAGGGAAAACCCAAAGCGGCTGATTCCACCGCCCTGGCTGTGTAGCTGGTGAACAGTCAGGTTAACCTCAGGATCAGTCACTTGCTCCTCCCCCCCCTTCGAACGGCCTGGCTTTGTTTGCTGGCCCTGCTCAGGCCCTCACCTTCCCAGTCACCAGCCCTCAGGCAAGGCCCTCGCTGAGAAAGCAGGGGAGTCGCCATCAGGGGAATCAAATGAAGTCAACTGTTCTCAGACTAGAGAGCGTGACTAGAAACTGGCTGTCAGAAGAGATTCTACTTAGAAAATGGTAGGAACGAGACAAGAGCTAAATAAAATACTCCCCAGTGAACCCCATAGCCAAGGTTGACCAACTCTAAATCTTTTGTTTATGAATCTGGAAAGATGATTGCTCCTCTGTACTATCATAAGTAACTTTTTAAAAAAATTATAGCCCAGCCGGTGTGGTTCAGTGATTCACTGTCGACCTATGAACCAGGAGGTCATGGTTCGATTCCGGGTCAGGGCACATACCCAGGTTGCAGGCTCAATCCCCAGTGTGGGGCGTGCAGGAGGCAGCCGGTCAATGATTCTCTCTCATCATTGATGTTTCTATCTCTTCCTCTCTCTCCCTTCCTCTCTGAAATCAATAAAAATATATGTTTAAGAATTATAAATCACAGGCACAGAAATATCTTCTTTCCATGAAGGCAGCACTCCAAAAGACCAAATTAGCTTATATAATTAAGTTACTTGGTCTAAATTTCTATTAACTAGATCTCAAAATAGAAAGAACTCAGATGTCATTTTGTTATTTCCTGCCAGCTTGGAGTCCCCGAGATTGATCTGGTTCAAGCTGCTATTTTTAGGTATATTATGACTCCCTTCTGACTGGCCGAAGCAGCAAAGAGCCAAGACTTTTATGATTGCAGGTGATTATGGTATATTTCAGACTCATTTACTTTAAACTCATTTTTTTTGCTGTAATTTCTTTCAGATTATGGGACAGTCGGGGGCTCCAGGTGGCTCATATATTTCCTGCAAAGCAACACATTCAGACCTACTGCGAGGTCAGTGAGGACGGACACAGGTGTCTCTCCTGCAGCAGTGGCTTTGGAGGAGAAGGCTGTGAAGCCACGGTGAGGGTCATGGCCAGGCCAGGTGTCTGGTTGTTGATGAGCAAATAACTTGTACTGGGCTGCACAGCAGGTCTGCTAATGGCTCAGGCCTATTCCGAGTGCAGGCTGTAAGTGAGCCTTTGCATTCCAAATACTTCTTTCAAGAAAGGCCCATCAGCCGAGGGCTTTCTGAGTTGGTTTGGGAAAGAGGGATGGGATGAGAGCCAAGAAGGCTGTGTCCTAGAACTCGCCTGCTGATGTCCGTCCTCCCAGCAGAGCTTAGAAAGGAGAAGGACTGTGTGCAGAACTAAGTGTTTTCATTGTACTTGTGGTCACAGTAAAGGAGGTTCAAGCTCTTTAGGAAGTCGGAGTTTCAGTGTTGATCAAGGGCCCACCCCATCCCTTAACCATTTAGCTTTCCTTTCAATTAATTTCAGGATAGGCTCCTCCAAAGTACGTTGGATTCCTAATAGTAGAATACGAGTTAAAGGGGTCATCTAGTATCTAAATAGAATAATTATAGCTCCCATTTTATCAAACATTTCTTTCTAAAAGAAATATATTTTATTGATTTTTTACAGAGAGGAAGGGAGAGGGATAGAGAGTAAGAAACATTGATGAGACAGAAACATCGATCAGCTGCCTCCTGCACACCTCCCGCTGGGGATGTGCCCGCAACCAAGGTACATGCCCTTGACCAGAATCGAAACCAGGACCCTTCAGTCCCCAGGCTGAGGCTCTATCCACTGAGCCAAACCGGTCAGGACTATCAAACATTTCTTACAGCCTAGGCCAGTGATGGCGAACCTATGACATGCGTGTCAGAGGTGACACGCGAACTCACCTTTTTGGTCGATTTTTCTTTGTTAAATAGCATTTAAATATATAAAATAAATATCAAAAATATAAGTCTTTGTTTTACTATGGTTGCAAATATCAAAAAATTTCTACATGTGACATGGCGCCAGAGTTAAGTTAGGGTTTTTCAAAATGCTGACATGCCGAGCTCAAAAGGTTCGCCATCACTGGACTAGGCATTGGGCTGAGCACATTACATGTATTATCTCATTTAATCCTTAAAACAACCACGCGAGCCCTAGCCGGTTTGGTTCAGTGGATAGAGCGCCGGCCTGTGGACTGAAGGATCCCATGTTTAATTCTAATCAAGAACACATGCCCGGGTTGCGGGCTCGATCCCCAGTTGGGGGCATGCAGGAGGCAGCCAATCAGTGATTCCCTCTCATCATTGATGTTTCTATCTTTCTCTCCCTCTCCCTTCCTCTCTGAAATCAATAGAAATATATTTTAAAAAAACAGCCACCACATGAGTCAAGTAGTATAATCCCATTTTACAGATGAGGAAATAGAGACACGGCAAGTTGTACAAGACACACCTCTGGAAAGTGTTGGGTCAAGATTTTCCATCCCAGGCTGCTGATGTGGCATCTTTTCTTCAAGCTACGCGTTTCCAGCCCCTACACTGTCCCTCAGAGAACATGGTGTCCAGTGATTTCATTGTTTTTTGGACACAATTCAGTTTGCTCTCTTACCTGAACATTATTCTCCAGGTGTGGTCTGATCTGTATCAGCAAAGAATGGGACGGCAGGACTGGCGCCTCATTGTAGTCAAGCTTTAGTGACTGCCTTAAATCAGCTCTGTGTCTGCATGTACTTATGAGAAGGTGCTCCTGACTGTGGGGCCCCCACAAGACCCGCAGATACCAAGAGGCTGGTATAAGGTAGCTCTTGAGTTGTCATAGAAAGTCAGTAACCTCATACTCTCTCATGCTGTAGGACTTGGAGCTTCGCTTTCCTAACCAGTATGTTAATGAGGAAGGCAACAGCCCTTCAGGCACATTCTTAACCAGGGTTGTTTGAGACATAGTTGGTGCTTAAAATAATCACTGGGTGGATGGAGCGGATGGGGTGGATGAAGGTAAGGGGAGCTAAGAAGTAGGTAAGTGGAGGGAACAGGTGGGCCATGAGATGGAGAGGTGATAGATATCAATGACTGAAGCTGGGGGAATGTATACATCTGAGGTAGCCTATGTCATTACTTTGCAGTTGTGGGACCTAAGACAGACGCGGAACAGAATCTGTGAGTATAAGGGCCATTTCCAGACTGTGGCATCCTGTGTCTTTCTACCAAGAGCGTTGGCCTTGATGCCTGTAATCGCTACCTCATCACATGACTGCAAGGTGAAGATTTGGAACCAAGATACTGGCGGTAAGGACCCTACTATTAGTGCTTCTTAAAGATATGTGAAGTCTCAAAGGCTTCCTTAAAGCTTCCTTTCCATTTCTCAGCACACCACGCATGTCCTGCCACTGTTCAGCCCCCTGGTGGTTAAGACCTGACACCAGATACCAGAATATCTGTTCAGCCTCTGTTAGAGGCTGCATAGCTGTTTCTATCATATTGTACAGACTCGTCCCTAAGAGCTCAAATATATTTGGCTTTTATATTCTTTCTATTTAAAATTCCTCGTCAGGTTTTAACTTGTGTTGCTCAAAATGTCTGGAAAAGAGAACAGAAATTGCCATTTTAAAATTTATTTTTCAAGGACTAAAATGAGCCTCAGCTCTTGGTGGGGTGAGGTGGAGTAAAGATAGTTTCAGAAAGACTGTGCCCCGTTTTGACTCTGCAGCTAAGGTTTTTGAAATTGTCGTGACACTTTAAAGCACCAGAGAAAATAGTGTCTTAGGGAACCCAGCTCCCGGGAGTTGTCGATGCAGGGGTGTGCCGATCCAGCTCCCCATGGCTGATGGCTAAGCATTCAGGGATATTTAATACGGTCATAGTGGGAGTATTTTTGCCACAAGATTTGGCAAATGCTATGAATAAAGCTTGTGTTTCCTTCCACCCTGCTGCCTCCATGCTATTCTGTCCTGGACACAGTTCTGCTAAACACAAGAATAGCATTACTTTAGAGAACCTCAAACCAAGTCCCTCCTACAGTAACCTTCCAGAAATCCGGGTCCCGTCAAAGGAGGGTAGGGTAGCTCCCTCAGAGAAAGAGGTGAGATCGCCTCAAGGGGCACACAAGCTAAACTTACGCAGTAAGGACAGCCCTCTGTGCCCGCCCCGGAGTTGCCTTCTCCGTCACCTCGGTCACCTCCATGTGGGAAGTGGGAGAAACATCTTTTTAGCTTCATTAGCATAAACCTGAGACCAGGGGGAAGGAGACCTGAAGTGCTGCCCTGCCCACCCGATGTGTGAGAAGGCTTTGAAGTGCAGGTGGAGGGAGACTGGCTCCCTGGAAGCCCCTGACTGCCCTTCCGGTTCCCCGTTATCTGTTGTCTTGAAGGGCGGAGAGCCTGGGAAGCCTAACTGAAAACCAGGGTCCCTGTCTGTTTCCCTTCGTCCTGACCCTGCTTTGTTCTCAGGGCAGGTAACTGAGGCCAACTTTTTTTTTTTTTTCCGGACAGAGAGAGAGGAAGGGAGAGAAAGAGAAGCATTGATTTGTGGTTGCACTTGTTTATATATTCATTGGTTGCTTCTCATATGTGCTCTGATTGGGGCTCGAACCCGCAACCTTGGCATATCGGGACAACACTCTAACCAGATGAGCTACCGGGCCAGGGCTGAGGGCAACTTTTTATCATGTCCTTGCCAGGGAGGCCCCACGTGCCTGAACACACTTCTCAGTGGCAGAGAGCCATCCCGTTTGGTTTGTGTGCCATTCTCGATAGTTGAAGTCTTGGGGTTGACCGACTTCCCTGCTAGTGCACGTTCCTCTAAAGCATGGGGTGCCTCTGTTGTGTGGGTTGGAGACATAGCACTTGCTTTCATTACGTGGAATTCTTACAGACACAGCATTTCGTGATATTGCACTCTTGGCCTAACTGGCTGGTTTCCCACTTCCTCCCCCCAGCCTGCCTGTTCACCTTGTCTTTGGATGGATCAGGACCTTTGACCTCCCTGGCCGTTGGCGACACCATCTCCTTATTATGTGCAAGTTTCCGCAGAGGAATTCACTTGCTCAGAGTGGACCACAGCTCAGGGCTGGAACTGCGGGAAGTGGCAGTATTCTGAGGCCAAGAGACGTTTGCTGGACAAAATCAAGCCGCGGCCTCTCCTTTCCCAGTGTGGCTTTGTTTCCCATGTTATCTTCAGGGGACGGCAGTGTGCGGTCGGTGTTCTTTGTTTAGCTTCACTTGTCTTAGAAGGTATATCAGTGTTAGAAGTCAGTGTGAAGCCAGTGGTTCAGAATCAGGTGCAGGGTTTAGAGACATGGGTTAACCATAAGGTTCTCAATCTACGTTAAATCCAAAGGCAAGTTTTAGCGAGCTCTTGGACTGCTCTTCAGAAAAAATATTTATGGCTCAAATGGTGACCTGTTAGGCCTCTGTCATAGGCCTCTGTGAGATTCAAGACTCACGTTCTGAGTCTGTTGAACTGACCTGTTCCATGTCTCCACAAAAGAAAGAAAAGCAAGGGGGAGAGACACTCTGCTTTGCTTGCCTCCAAATTATCCACACGGGAAAGAACAGTGCAGCTCCATAGAGGAAGGAGACTGCAGACATGAGACTCAGCTTCAGGCACTGCTCCTCGGCAATGTGAAGAAGCAAAGTGAGGGCAAGAAAGCAAAAACCTTGGCTTCTACTCAAAATAGTAGAAGAGAGGGTGGCAGACCCTGCCAGATCAGCGCGGAGGTTACATGAAAATCAGACCCGAGATGGCTTGAAGAGGCCGACAACCCCAAGGACCTTGTCAGAATTGTAGGAGTTATCAAACTGCGTCTGTGGATAAGAAAATGGAGAGGTTGCGAGATTAATGCTGAAAAATTTTTATTTGTACACTTTAATATCTTTATTGTTTTATGTAAACTCTTTCCAGGGAATGGCCAGAATGAGGCAAAGGGAATATCTGCAATGACAATAGGACATATAGGAAAAAGTAGAGACATGGACTCAATCGTGTGCTCCCACTGAGCCCCGCAGCGAGGAGGGGCAGGGTGCTCAGATCTGCCTGTGTGCCCCCAGGAGATCAGCCCCACCTGGTACTCACAAGCCCACTTTCCTCCAGGGAAAATAGAGTCCCTCCTGCCTTCAGGTAAGCCCACGCCTGAGGCACCTGCCACCGGGGGATTCCCTTTCTGACCAAAGAAAGATTGTGCATTTGTCTCTGTGGCCCCTGCCAGCCCCTGATTCCCATGGCTGACAGCCATCTTCCTGTCTCCCTCCTGCTCCTCTGTAAGTCCAGCTCCCTCAAGCTGTCTCCACTGCAAAGCGTCAAACCTGAGTTTGACTCTCCAGTTCTCCATTTAGCTGGATCTTGGGCAAGTTATGAAATCTTCACTTGTTGTATGGGGCCATGATCATGGGTTCCTCACGGGGCTGTTCTGAGGACTGAATAGAACTATATTAATGCCAAGCAAGGTACCAGGTGCTTGTAAATGGTAGCCATTGGTATTTATTGCCCTCTGTCCAGACCAAATGCTCTTTTCCACACATTTACCAGTCATCTATCCTCCATAGATCTTATTTCTAAGACTTTAGTCATTGTTCAGCTTCCCCTTTGATTCCTTAAGTTATGGCCCTTGGCACTCTGGAAACACAAAGGGATAGTGAACACCTAAAGATTTATTCTCACTCTGATTCTTATTGTTATCCCATTTCACAGATGAGGACGCTTAGGAAGGGGAAGAACTTAAATTTGAACCTGGGTCAGCCTGACTCAAAGCCAGATTACTTCCCTCTCCCTTTCCCTTTCCCTTTGCCTTTGCCTTTGCATGATGTCATAAAGTTCGCTTTAGAAATGCACAGACCATGACATTGTGTATTTTCTAGACCAGTTATTAACTTTTTGGCTCCAAAGAGATCTTCCTGGCCAGAAGCCTAGGAGCAATAGACAGATGTCTCAGGGAAAGTTCTAGAGCACCTGCCAGTGCTACAGTTGACCCTTTCTTCTAGAAGGAAGACAAGCAGTAAATCAGAAAACCCAAGGGAGTGGATTGGGAGGGGGTCCCAGGGCTGCTGTGAGAGGGAGCATACCTGTGAGGAAATAGGCCCCTGATGGACTAGCAGGGCTCTGTTACCGATAAAATCGTTTCCCTACTCTACACATGTGCTTGATGTATAAATTCCTTATCTGTGCATTTTAAGTAGGAAATAGATTAATAAATGTAAATGTTTTTATAAAAAAATTCAGTGTTATATGCGCTAAACAGGTTCTCTCAGCACCTGTTATACAGGCTGCTGAAATGTATTCATTCATTCACTGGACTCTTCATTTCAGAGGCTGCCCCTCTGAAATCATAGTAAGGAATTTTCCAAAGACAATTGACCTTTTTCCACCAGGAAAGTATATAGGCTCTTGGTATCTGACCAGTTCTATAGTCAGTATTTAAATACATCTGTGTCTTTGCTTAATATGTATCATTTAAGTGTATTTATATATCGAAGGAAAGGAGTGGTGATTATTATTGGCCTTCATTTTGACACAGGAAATACAAGAATAAAACTCAGGGCACTTGGTGTTTTTAACCTTTTAACACTGAGAAAAAGGAAGCTTAGCTATTTCTGAGTAACCTTTGAAACATAATTATTAAAGAACAGCTTCATCATAAAAAATAAACAGACTACTAGTTGTTTCCTTAAATTGGCACTTCTGGGTACAGGCTGTTAAGCTCAGACTACATTCCTAGCTAGGTGTGGCCATGAGAATAAGTTCTTGTCAGTGGGTGGTGAGTGGAAGTGATGTGTATAATTTCCACCTTATAGCTTGAAAGAAACACGTTTGTCCACTAGCTAGAAGCAGACTGCCAGTAACAGCTCCACTATTCGGGCGAGGACAAGATGATGAACCAGCAAAAAAGAAGGAACCTGGGTCCCCAAATCACCTCAAGGAGCTGAGCTGCTCCAACAACCTGACCAGCCGGACTGTGACTTGGAAGAGAAACGAACTTTATTCTTTTTAAGCCGTTACATATATATTTTTAACTTTTAATTCAAATATACAATCATAAACCATTTCAGACATCTTAAGTTTTTATAAACGTAACACACTAGTAACCAGTACCTAGATGAAGAAGCATAATATATCCAGGAACCTCGATGGCCTCCCTCATACCACCCTCCGGGCACATCTGATAAGGGATTTATAACAACAAACTGGTTCTACTTTATAGAAATGGCATCAGACTGTTTTGTAGTAGATGGCAAGTGTGGCCACAGATTTCTCCCCTCCCTGTGTGTCTGACCCTTTCAATGTGAGTTGCTCTCCTCAGTGGGTAGGACCTATTTGCCCACCCCTGGAACCTGCACTGGTCTCTTCACTTGGGCTGACTGACAGGAAAACGAACGCTGTGCAGCTTGTGCGGCTGTGGCTCCAGAGGCCTCGCAGCTTCACTTCCACCCTCTCGGAATGCTGCCCTGAGGCCTGTCAGGAAGGTGGCCGAGGCCCCGTGGAGAAGAACCAAGCACCACCAGATACGGGAATGAGGCCGCCTCGGACCTTCCAACCTCACCAAATCTGCAGCCACGTTCAGATGACATCAGAAAAACCACAGCTATTCCACACAATCATGAAAAATAGTAAAACATTGTTTTGAGACACTAAGTGTGTTACGCAGCAATAGATTCAAGTGAAACAGGCATATGACCTTACTTTGGTCAGGCTTCTTTTGCGCCACGTGTTTGTGAGATTGATGCATACCTTTGCGTGTAGGGGAATATTATTCCTTCCCATTGCTGTATAGCATTCTAATGTGGGGCAATATTGTAATTTATCCGTTTCACTACTGATGGGCTAGCTTCTGGTTTAGGGCTCTTACAAACAGTGCTGCTATGAACAGTCTAATAACATGTCATTTGGTGGACATGCATGCATTTGTGTTCATTATTTAATTAGCGGAGGCCTTTCTGGGCTATCGTGTAACTTGCTTTATTAGCGTTAGTAGATACCACCTCTTTTCCAAAAAGGTTGTTCTAGTTCATATTCCACCCACTGTGCAGGAGAGCTAGCAGAGTTTCAGTTGTTCCTTGCCAGCACTCTGGGCTCTTAAACTTTGCGACCCTCAGTTTTAAAGATGAGCGCATTGCCCAGCCCGGTGTGGCTCAGCGGTTGAGCGTTGACCCAGGAACCAGGTGACCAGTTAGATTCCCGGTCAGGCCATGTGCCTGGGTGCGGGCTTGATCCCTAGTGTGGGGTGTGCGGGAAGCAGCCAATCAATGATTCTCTCTCATCATTGATGCTTCTGTCTCTCTCTTCCTCTCCCTTCCTCTCTGAAATCAATAAAAATATATTTTTTAAAAAAAGATGAGCGCATAGAAGTTGAAGATGACGAGGGAAGAGTTAGCTTTAGGAGCCGAAGTTAGAAAGAAGCTGGACCCACTGGTTTTGGTGTCTACCTTTCCTTCTGACACTTCAGGTTAAATGGGCAGAATTTAACAATACAAACTCATATGTACACAGTGTACTATATTTTAATACTACTTTCACAACCATAATTTCATCTGAGTCAATAAAATAACACTGTGAAATAGGCAGCCTGGGGAATATCACTTCTACAGAGAGGGAAGTGACTTGCCAAGGATCACACAGCACGTGGCAGAGCCCAGATGGGAGCCCCGGTCTTTGGACATGCGGACTGGTTCTTCCCACCAAACCCTCTACTTCCAATGGCATTGTCTTGGTGGTGGTGAATGGAAAGCTGAGGAGAGGGGGCAGCTAGGAGGTATTGGTAGCTATGGAATAAGTGACATAGGTTAAACATCACGGACAGGAGGAAAGTTTAATCCATTCCCAGACGTGTTCTCCCCAGGGTCTGGAATGCAGCATCCTGCTTGGTCAAGGTCTTTATGCAATAAATTAAAAAGCCCTGATTTGCCCTGGTCGAGTGTCTCAGTTGGTTGGAGCATCGTCCCCATACACCAAAAAGTTGCCGGTTCAATTCCTGGTGAGGGCACATTCCTAGGTTGTGGGTTCGATCCCTAGTTGGGGCATGTACTGGAGGCAACCACTCAATGTTTCTTTCTCATAGTGATGTTTCTCTCTCATACTGATGTTTCTTTCTCTCCCTTCCTCTCTCTCTAAAATCAATAAAAACATATCCTCCCATGAGGATTAAAAAAAATAATAAAAGTTAAAAATTACATTCAATTAAAAGCCCAGATTTGGGGTGGTTGGAGATTGGTGTCAGCTAGCACTGCATGTCCCACATGCTGGACACTCTCAGTCCATCCAGAAATAGCCTTTGCAAACTGGCCAACTTCACAGACTGTAACCCTACAGCATGAGGCTGCACAGAATGTTGTCCTTAATTCACCCCAAGTGAAAAACACAGGTAACAAAACAGCACCATGCAGCATCGTTCCATTTTGGTAAAAATATGTCTGTGCATATATCTATGCATTCATAGGTAAAGATCTGGAAGAAATAGAGCAAAAATGTTAACAGTGTTATCTCTGATATTAACTTTAAAGATCAATTTCTCTATTCATTTCTGTATTTTTTTGCAATGAAGATTAATGTTTCATTTTTTAAAACTTACATATTTTTGAAATAGATAATGCATTCACATAGTCACAATCAAAAGTACAAAAGGTTATACCATCAAGTCTCCCTCTTATCCATGTCTGCCTTTCATCTGGCTCCCTCCAGCGGTAACTAGTGTTACCAGCACCTAGTGTATCCTTTCCAAGATGTTTTACAAGCAAATGCATACATTTGTTTCCTTTATCACTTTTACAATAAAAAGGCAAGACTTTCATTTAAAAAGCATTTTAGAAATGTCAGTTATAGTTGACATTCAATATTATATTCAGGTATACAGCATAGAAAACTTTCATTTTGAAGAAAAGGTTGTAGAAGACTATTTTATGATGTAGAAAGGTAAGTGGAAAAAGGCTACAAAACAGCACAGAGTATGACACCCCATATAATAAAAGTCTAATATGCATATCGACCAAACAGCAGAAACACCGGTGGAACAACTGGTTGCTATGATGCACACTGACCACCAAGGGGCAGACGCTCAATGCAGGTACTGCCCCCAGCCCACAGGCTGGCCAAGGCTGGTGTCAGCAGGGGCCCCTGATCCCCCGCCAGTCCCCCCACAGATTGGCCCTGATCAGTGGCCAGACCTAGGGACCCTACCCATGCATGAATCTTGTGCATTGGCCTCTAGTGTTTAATAATTTATGAAAAAAAATATACTTAAAATACTACACTTATAAGTAAAAGACTGAACAGCTGTTTCCCAAATGTGTCAATGGTTCTCTCTCAATGTAGGGTTTTCTCTGGCACCAGGCTGCCTGATTCAAATCCCAGGCTGCTACTTCCTAGCCCTGTGATCTTGGGCAAGTGACTTAATCTTTCTGTGTCTTAGTGTCCTTATCTGTAAAATGGAGATGAAGTCCTAGCCAGTTTGGCTCAATGGATAGAGCATCGGCCTGCAGGCCGAAGGGTCCTGAGTTTGATTCCGGTCCAGGGCACATAGCTCTGTGGCAGACTCCTCCCAGCTGGGCGCTGGTCAGGGCTTGTGCAGGAGGCAACCAATCTATGTGCTTCTCTCACATCGATACTTCTCTCTGTCTTTCCCTCTCTCTTCCACTCTCTCTAAAAATCAATGGAAAGATATCCTTGGGTGAGGATTAAAAAACAAAATAAAATGGAGATGATGATGATGATGGTGTCTACCCATACAGTGGAGTTGTCATCAGGGATAAGTTATGAAATTCAAGTAGAGCCCTTAGAAGGGTGTGTCAGCAGTTATTATATACATCTGAGTCTCCTAATTTTTCTATACTGGACATGTATTACAATAAAAGTTAAATAACAAACTCCCACAAGAGAAGGGCAACTATACAGATACAGAGAGGAGCACAGAAGGGAGAGAGTGGCCATAGAGAAGAGAAGAGTGAGAGACCCCGAGGCCCCAGGAGGAGCAGAAATGAGACCTTGCAGACCCAGAGAGGAGGGAGCTCTCTGGCTTCCTGGCTTTAACCCTCTAGGAGCCCCGGGAAAGGGCCCTTTGCCAGTGTTGCCCACTGAGCATTACAAGAGCACAGATGGACCCTGGCCCAGGAGCTTTCTCTCCTGGCATTTGGAGATGACCATTGGGATCTTCCAAGAAACGCCCTGGACCTCCCTTGTACAAACAGCCTTCAGGCAGCACTCTGCCACTCTTCCTGGCAGAGCTCATGTGGAGAAAGGCTTCAGAATAAGAGCGAGGACTCCCCTGGTTGTGCCTGAACCAACTCACACCAAGGACCTTCTGAGGGTCAATTCCTGCCACCTTGACGAGGTTGAAAGTCTAGCAGTGGTTGGCAAACTGCGGCCCCTTGAGTGTGGCTCTTCCACAAAATACCACATGCGGGTGCGCACGAACAGTGTGATTGAAACTTTGTGGCCACACTCAAGGGGCCAAAGAGCCGCATGTGGCTCTTTGGCCTCTTGAGTGTGGCTCTTCCTAAGCCTTAGGAATACCCTAATTAAGTTAATAACAATGTACCTACCTATATAGTTTAAGTTTAAAAAATTTGGCTCTCAAAAGAAATTTCAATCGTTGTGCTGTTGGTATTTGGCTCTGTTGACTGAGTTTGCTTACTACAGGTCTAGGGGGTTGAAAGATGAGACGCTTCATTCACAGCCCATCTGGAGAAGGAGATGTCCGATTGTAGGATCATGTTTCTAAACCACACGGCATGTGCAGGAAGCAGCCACACTCAAGCGGCCAAATCCATCCTCCCAATACTTGGCCTCCCCTTTAACATCTTTAACATCATTCTAAACTCTGTATCAGGTAAGTTACTTATCTCTTCCGGGCCTACGTCCAGCGTGTAGACCTGGAGCTGGCGCAGGAAGTAGCAGCTCTTGGGCTGGTCCTGGAGACAGAGCTGATGGCCTTCCAGGATGACGTGGTGGGGCTCCAGGCGGAGCAGGGTGAGCATGGCAGTATCTGTGGGCAAGTCAGTGACAGGCTGCCCGAAGGCCAGCACAGTGGACTGAGTGGGCACAGCAACTGGCGCTGGGCTGGAGTCACCAGGCTGAGGCGGGCCAGGCATTCCACGCAGAAGGAGTGGCCGCAGTCCAGCACTTTGGGGGTGTGGAACGTGTTGCTGAAGGGGTTACAGCAGACAGGGCACTCAGGCTCCCCGCCCTGCTGCTCAGCCATCCTCAGACCAGATGCCAGGAGGCCTGGCAAGAGACATCCGGGCAGAAAGAGAAAAGAAGCAAAGGAACACACATTAAGCTTTGCCCCTGTGCTCGGTCCTAGGGTAAAAGTGGTCTGTGGGTTGTTAAAAAGTATTATCACCCACATTTCACAGATGAAAACACTTCGGTTCAGAGAGAGGAAGCGATCTGTTCGAGATCACCCAGTCCTAACCCGTAGTTAAGTCTGGTGCTTCTGTAGTGTCCCCTCTATCGGGGTGAAGGCCTGAGCCACCCCATTATTAATGAGCTGCCACCAGAGGAGACTGCACCCCAGCTTTGGAAATGGATAAAAATGCCCCTATGCTCCATGTGATTGCCCTTGGCTTCTGGGACTCCAGGGAGAAGGAGGGGAGCCGCAGTCAGGGGTTGATGCTAGAGAGCAACTACATCCTTCCCTGCGGCCTCAACTCCCTGACTAGAGCAGCCTGGCCCTCCTCTGGGAACAAATCCCAGGCCTCTTTCCCTCCTCCCACCTTGGGGTACAGGGCCAACCCCCGCTCTTTTGTGCAGGGGTCTGGCAAGGCTTTTCCCCTGGACCAGGAGGCTTGGAGGCTCCCCCCGCACAGGCCCCTAGATCAGCCCTTGCAGAGCCTCCTCCCAATACTTGGCCTCCCCTGGCTCCTGCTCCCTCCCTTTGTCCTGGAGAAAACCCCAGGGCACCCACCCGGGCTTCAGTTGGCACTAGAGTGGTCAGCAGACGACCCTGAAGGGCCTGCGGCTCCAGTCTCTCTTCTCCTGAACCCACAAAGCTTTGGGAGCCCGGAAGCCAGACTGAGGACCCCCAGGCCATGGCCCCCTCCACCACGCCTCAGGCCAACCCCATCCCCACCTTCGACTCCCTGAGGGAGTGTTTACAGGACCCTGAGCTCCCGGAGGCCTACCTGAAGGCGGCCATCCTCAGTGTCACTCTGTTGTTCATCTTCTGCATCGTGTGGGTCATACAGTTCTGTGGAGCATGAGGTGAGCATCGGCTCCAGACAAGGTACAGGCCTATCTCAGCTGCTGCGGATGTGGGGACTGCAGAACCTCGCGTCTTCCTGGGTCATATTGTTCATTTTTACAGCCCACATGGATCAGGTGGGCCATGTGTTTGCTTCTGGAACAGAGTCCTACTATACTGAGAATCTCTGAAAGCTCAAGGACTGGGAAAAGATGCGAGGAGACCTCCTCTGGGTGTGAGCCACGGGGTCTTGAAAGGGCAGAGAGGCAGGTCTGTGATTACAGAGCGACAGCTGTCTCCAGGAGCCCGACTCGCCCAAAGAGTAAGCTGCATCTCTCACTGGAGCTGCTTTGAACTCATCCACTTTTTTTTTTAAATTGAATTGTTCTCTTTATTGTGTTGCTAAAAAATTAGGAAAGTGAGCTTCAGTTCTGTGAGCAAATGTGTGTCTCAGTTTTCTCTTTATCTTGCCACCAGTCCCAGTAAAAAATGGTCTGCGTTCATTCATTTATTCACTTATTTCGCTGATGCTATGTCCGAACTAGAGAAAGAGAAAGGCAGGGCTATGCAGGGTGGCAGAGAGCCCTCTCCAGCAGGGAGGATGTGCTCATTACCGGCCTCTGGCGCAATGCAACCTCCTGTGGGTATGTGGTTTATGGAATGTTAGGAGTCTGAAAGTTTAAAGGTGAAAGCAGGTTCAAAAGAAATCTGGGATTTGGAGGAGTTTTTATTCCTCTTGGTAGGTGCAGAGATCCTGACTGGGTGCAAGATGGAACTGACCCCCTCCACCACGCCCTGAAATTCTGGCCTCAAGAGGTAAGGCAGAAACCCTGGATAGAGCGAAAACCTTAGCGCCCATCCCAGGCTGTGAGGCCGAGCACCCTAGTTTTCATTTTACATGACAGAATCTAGGAACCAAAGAAAACAAGGTAGAATTCATTTGGAGAATAGCACCCTAGTAGGAAATTAGGCTCATAGCGTCCTCTTGAGGGCATTCTGAGAACATCACTCTAGTAAGAGGCTAGGGGTCATTAGCGCCCTCTTCTGGGCATTCTAGAGAAGAGCACCCTTTTAAGGTTTGGGGCCTAATAGCGCCCTCTTGAGCGCATTCTGACAGCAGCACTCTAGTAGGGGATTAGTCTCAGTGCACTCTTACGGGCATTCTAAGAACAGCAACCTGGTTAGCGATTAGACTCTGTAGCGCTATCTTGTGGGCATTCTTAGAACAGCACCCTAGTTAGGGATTAGGCTCCATAGCGCCCTGTTGTGGGCAATTAGAGGACAGCACCCTGGTAAGGAATTTTTGTACATTAAGGAGTCCTTTTTTTATTTTTTTATTTATTTTTTTTTCTTTTCTTTTTTCTTTATTTATTTAAAAAATATATTTTTTATTTTATTTTTTTTTTAATTTTTTTTAATTAAATCTTTATTGTTCAGATTATTACATTTGTTCCTTTTTTTTTTCCCCCCATAACTCCCCTCCTCCCAGTTCCCGCCCCACCCTCCGCCCTCACTCCCCACCCACTGTCCTCATCCATAGGTGCACAATTTTTGTCCAGTCTCTTCCCGCATCTCCCACACCCCTTTCCCCCCCAAGAATAGTCAGTCCATTCCCTTTCTATGTCCCTGATTCTATTATAATCAACAGTTCATTCTGTTCATCAGATTATTTATTCACTTGATTCTTAGATTCACTTGTTGATAGATGCATATTTGTTGTTCATAATTTGTATCTTTACCTTTTTCTTCCTCTTCCTCTTCTTAAAGGATACCTTTCAGCATTTCATATAATCCTGGTTTGGTGGTGATGAACTCCTTTAGCTTTTCCTTATCTGTGAAGCTCTTTATCTGACCTTCAATTCTGAATGATAGCTTTGCTGGATAAAGTAATCTTGGTTGTAATTTCTTGGTATTCATCACTTTGAATATTTCTTGCCACTCCCTTCTGGCCTGCAAAGTTTCTGTTGAGAAATCAGCTGACAGTCGTATGGGTATTCCCTTGTAGGTAACTGAGTTTCTTTCTCTTGCTGTTTTTAAGATTCTCTCTTTATCTTTTGCTCTTGGCATTTTAATTATGATGTGTCTTGGTGTGGTCCTCTTTGGATTCCTTTTGTTTGGGGTTCTCTGTGCTTCCTGGACCTGTAAGTCCATTTCTTTCACCAGGTGGGGGAAGTTTTCTGTCATTATTTCTTCAAATAGGTTTTCAATATCTTGGTCTCTCTCATCTTCTGGCACCCCTATAATTCTGATGTTGGTACGCTTGAAGCTGTCCCAGAGGCTCCTGACACTATCCTCGCAATTTTGGATTCTTTTTTCATTTTGCTTTTCCCGTTGGATGTTTTTTGCTTCCTCGCAATTCAAATCATTGACTTGATTCTTGCGCTCCTCTGGTCTGCTGTCGGGCGTCTGTTTAATATTCTTTATTTCAGACCGTGTGTGCTTAATTTCTAGTTGGTTCCCCAATATAAGATCGAGGGTCTTATTAGTTTTCGTGTAGATCTCATTAAGTCTATCGGCAGCTTCTAAACAGTTCTTGAGAGACCTTAAAAGTGTGGTTCTGAACTCTATTTCTTCCATTGACAATTTTGTCCTGTTTCTTTGTCTCCGCATTTTGTTATGCTTCTTTGGTGCACCCCCTAGTGGTCTTTGTTCGCAGTCTTATAGATAAATCTTGATTGTTGTAGCTAATTCCAGGGAGGGTTTGACCTCCAGGCCAAGTGGCTATGAGAATCAGCTGTGTCAGCAGTGAGAGAACTTCTGTCCTCTAGGGAGGTGCTAATCTAGCCTTTGCCTGAGGCTATCCGGTAAATGCCTCTGTGCAGGGCTTGGGCGGGGCGGGTCGAACAGGATCAACAGGGTGGGCCGGAGAGAGCAGTTATGGCGGCTCTCAGTCCTGTCCCCAGGGGCTCTGCCTCTCTGAGTCCCAGCACCCGCTGCAAGGCTCGGAGAGAAAGCTGCACTCGCTCTGACCGAAGCCAGACAGTCCGCTTCTCCCGTTTGAGCCTGGGTCCCTAAAGACTCGCCTGTATCTGGAGCTCAGAGTCTGCGACTCCCTCCCGATTGAAAACAACAAACGCGCCCTCCGCCGCCAGCCCGCTCTACGCACTCCGCACCTCAGAATTTGACTTAAGCACTGCGCCTCCTCTGAGTGTCAGTATGCGTTTCTCTTTCCTCCTAGTTGTAGGACTTCCACTCAGCCAGCGTTCCTGTGGTTCTGGGTGATGTCCCTTCCGTTTTTTGGTTTCACTTTTGAAGTAGTTGTTCAAAGCAGCAAACTCCGGCGTTAACCTATGCCGCCATCTTGGTTCTCCCCAGTCCTTTTTAAAAAAAAAAAAAAAAATTTTGGTTTTCTCATTGAGTGATTTTTTCCCACCCTTTCTTCTAATACACTGATCCAATCCTCAGCTTTTCTTAATCTGCTGGTGTATTCCTTCCAGTGTGTTCTTTATTAGTGCTACATCAGTCTATGTTTCCGACTGTATTCATAGTTACTATATTTTTTCTCATGCTGTTGAGCATCTTTAACATCATTCTAAACTCTGTATCAGGTAAGTTACTTATTCCCATTTCATTTATCTATTCTTCTGAAGAATTCTTTTGTTCTTTAATTGTGGGTTTGGTTTTTTTTTTTGCCCATTTTGGCTGCCTGTTTGGGTTTGTGGCTATGTGTTAGGTAGATCTGCTACACCTTTCAATCTCCACAGGACAGTGTCAAACGCTGTTTCTGACTAATGAGATCAGGCAGATACTCAAAGCCTCCAGAGACCAGCCTCTGCTTGTAGACCAGTGGTTCTCAACCTGTGGGTCACGACCCCTTTGGGAGTCGAACGACCCTTTCACAAGGGTCGCCTAAGACCATCGGAAAACTCATAATTACGTATTTTTGTGATTAATCACTATGCTTTAATTATGTTCAATTTGTAACAATGAAAATACATCCTGCATATCAGATATTTACATTATGATTCATAACAGTAGCAAAATTACAGTTATGAAGTAACAACGAAAATAATTTTATGGTTGGGGGGTCACCACAACATGAGGAACTGTATTAAAAGGTCACGGCATTAGGAAGGTTGAGAACCACTGCTGTAGACTGATTGAATTAGCTCTTAAGAAGCCCTCAGGCAATCATCCTCAGGTGTGGCGAGGTTTTCCAGTAGGGTAGGACAACTGTCTTCCCCGCGGACAAAAACTGCCTGCAGAGCAAAGGTCTGACTGAGAAAGATGCCTCCTCAGTGTGAGGAAACCGAGGTGTCTGCCTTCTGAGCACTAACTTTAGGATGATTTTTTTTGTAATTTAGTTGAAATTCCAGTTTGGTCCTGGCACCTTGCCTGTGTAGCATCCACTTACCCTGTGGCCATTTTTAATCTCCCTTCTTTTTGACATTCTGAGAACAGCACGCTGGTAAGGGATTATGCTCAATCGCACCAGGGCTGCTGCTTGACTGCACATTGCCGCTTCTGCAGTGTCTAGAACCTGATTTCTGCTTCCCCAGTTTTTATATTGCCTGGTGGCCCATGGCTCTAAAACAACTTCAAAATGGTTAAAACACCATCACAATTATGAAGAAAAAAAAAACATTTTGAAATCTTTTTAAAAATTTGTAAAATAAGCTTTCAGAAGCCTGAAATTGAGTTGGTTTAACATTTTTGAGTTTAATGGAATTAGCTTCTACAAATTCTTGGGGGCTTAATGTACAAGATATTACAAAATAGCCAAGACATATATTTCACATTTAATAAAACCAAACAGTCTTAAGATGTGAAGAAAAAGTGGGGTAAAAAATTTTCCATTACAAAATTGGAAAGTCACCAATGCATCCTGCCAGGGGACTAGTACCTACCTCTCCATTTGTGCCATCGAAGATAATTACACCGAAGCCGGGACGCAAGCTCTCCCCACTGACTTCATTTCTTTACACGTCCTTGCTCCTTAACCTTGTGGCAGGCAATGAGCTCAGCATGTCCTCAGAGCCAAGAGGAACAGGAGAGGAGCTGGGGGAAGTTCAGGAAGCATCACTTGCCTCTGCACTACAGCCTACTGCTCTAAAGTTAAGTAAACTTCATCCCCATTCATAGGTCAAACTAAGGCTCCACAAGTTTAGCTACCTTGTTCAAGGTCACCCAGCCAGTAAATTGTGGAGGACTTTCAGTCAAAGTAAGAATTATACTCTTGTAGTGCAATAAGACATTGGTTTACATTTTTGGGGAGACAGGGAAACATTACAATATCTCCTATTCCCACACTTAGTTCTAACCTTGAGGCAATGCCTTCCTCCTAGGGGGCCTCTGTTAATGTCTGGGACTATCTTTGATGTACCAATAAAGTGGCTGGGTTGTGCTTCTGGCTTTTAGTACTCTAGAGGTCAGACATGCTACAATGCTGCAGATAGTTCTGCACAACAAAATATCATCAATCTCAAAATGCAGTTTCCTGTTGGATAACACCATAGGCTCCTCATAGGTTCAGGAGGTAGAAGTGGTGAAAGTATTAACTCCCTCTGGCATGAAGTCAGAGGAGGAGACGCAGTGACTTGTCAAAGGGCAGTATAAAAGGAGTGACTAAAGCTATGCACAGGTCATGCTGGCTGGGCTGGTCTTTGGCCAGTGTTGCCAACATAGTCGATACAATCCTATGAAATCTCTTCATAAGGTCATACCGAGACCCAGCAGGATCCACCACTCACAAGTGGGTAACCTTGAGCAAGTCACTTAACTTCTTTGAGCTTCGTTTGTAAAAAGAGAACTCCTAAGATTTTGAGGATTAAATGAGATGTCCGAATGTGCCTGGCGCAATGTCTAGCCAGGGAGTATCTTGTTAAGTGGTGGCTATATTTATCTCACCATTATCATAAAATGCCACACTCGGTTTATGTTCCTCAGCTAACCCCTTTCTTACAATATTTCCAGTGAAGAAATGTGTATTCCACAAGACACTTGTTTTGCCAAAGACTTAGATAGAATGTTTTCACTCAGTTGCCACCTCGAAATCCCTTGGACTCCCCACTCCCAAAGACAAGGTTAATGGGATAGAATTTAAACTTGAAAAAACTCAAAATTTTAACACATTATACCCAAATTACACGCTAATACACTAATGTTCATTATTAGTTTACACGTACTACAAAGGTAGTATTGAAAATAATTTTTTTCATGACCAACTATGGAGGAAATAGTGTCCCTTTATACTTAAACAATAGTGCAGTACCCAACAGAGAGCAGGGTTGAGAACTCAGAAGCTTAACAAGTACACAGGATATGCAACAATTTGGTTATAACTGAAACCAGATTAAATAGAATATTTAGCTATATATCACACAATCATAGCTTGAAAAATAGAGCTAGACAAGCTACACTCAGCCCCTCTGGACTAGCAAGTGAAGTGTGTTCAACACTTCAAGGAGAAGCCATCATACAAGCCCTCCTTGAATGCTCTATATACAATCTTTTCTTCTAAATTTCTACATTTTTTTAAAAATATATTTTATTGATTTTTTACAGAGAGGAAGGGAGAGAGAGAGTTAGAAACAGCGATGAGAGAGAAACATCCATCAGCTGCCTCCTGCACATCTCCCACTGGGGATGTGCCCACAACCCAGGTACATGCCCTTGACCGGAATCGAACCTGGGACCTTTCAGTCCGCAGGCCAACGCTCTATCCACTGAGCCAAACCGGTTTCGGCCTAAATTTCTACATTTTTGTATGAATTTACTTTGTACTTTGAGTTCAGTGACTGTATATTTGGGGTGGAAAAAGGTGAAGGCAACAGCTGGATAGCCAATGAGTAAAAGTTAAGTCCAGATCCTGTATAGTTCACTGGTAGTGGGGCCCACAATGCAATAGCACTCTATTTTTTTAAATGATTAACAGAGTGCTTATTAAGGGAACAGAAATTGGAGTAATCATATTTGAGATCACATGTTGTATCTCAACCCAAAAAACAGGGACTTTGATGAACCAAAGGCTGAGATTCAGAAAAGACTTACCTATGCAAAATAATTATTTGAAGTATAGCTTTCAAAACAGGATTTTACTCTGTAGCAAATATGTAATAAAAAAAAAGTCACAGCCAAACCGGTTTGGCTCAGTGGATAGAGCGTCGGCCTGCGGACTGAAAGGTCCCAGGTTCGATTCTGGTCAGGGGCATGTACCTTGGTTGCGGGCACATCCCCGGTGGGGGATGTGCAGGAGGCAGCTGATCGATGTTCCTCTCTCATCGATGTTTCTGGCTCTCTATCCCTCTCTCTTCCTCTCTGTAAAAAACCAATAAAATATATTTTTAAAAAAGTCACAGTTGATGTTTAATAATACCCTTTAGGGATTTTTTCCAGTTACCTTGACATGAAGGGTATATCCTCTAAATAACCAATAAAAAGGAATTTGCACAATAGAGACATCATGTTAGCTTTCTAAAAATTTCATTGAATCTTGACACACTGGTCTAGCTTTGGGGTAACACGAAGGATGCCAAACACCAAAGAAAAATGGAAGACATTTTCCAACGAGGCAGATGTTCAGTTCTGAGCTTCCTGAAGCTCCCTGATGCAGGTACATTCCAAGTGAAGTCAACAGGAAGAGGTAAAATCTTTACTGCATGACTCTGAGCATCGCTGTGGGTCTATCTCTTCACCTCCCATTCTCAGGGCAGAGGAAAGGTTCTTGCTCTGTCAGGCGTTAACCAGTATGTGGTGAGATGTGCCTCTTGACTCGAGGGCTCTTAGACTGCAGTCCAGCTAGCTACCTTGCTCTCTGGGCCACATGTAGTCCTGAAGCATGTACCATGAAATAGAAAGCCAAGTTTCTAGAATTAAAAATGGAGCTAGCCACAATCCTGAGTGCTATGAGGAAGGCAACAGGGTATTCAAACAAAAGATTAATATAAACAATTGTCTACATAGTTACTTGGCAGGGCTTGAAGATGACATTAAAATTCAAGCATGAAAAGGGTTCACCAGCTCCCAGGAACTGGGCTGTCTGCTTGGAGTAGGGGCTGACATAGAATCCAATCTACTGAGGTAACTGGCAACAAACATGATACAACAAAATGGCTCTTAAGGGAGAGCTTGAGGTTGGAGTCCTTTTTCTAGGGTTGTGCCTATTCAGCCATCCAGAGCTTGAAGGTCCTGTCATATGAGCAAGTGGCGATAAGCTGCCCATCAGAAGAAATGTCTAGGCCCATCACTTTGCCTTCATGGCCAGCCAAAGTCTTCAGTGGGGACCAGCCTGGATGGGTCCAGATCTTGGCTGTGTTATCATAGGCACCAGTGAGCAAGAAATTCCCGTGGATAGCTGCAAGAGAAAAGTGGAGTTGCTTAAGGAATTTAAGTATTCAAAAGAGCTTAAGAAAAGCACAAAATTCTTCCAGAACATACTATTTCAAAAAAGAAGGTATTTCTACATTCAGAAAAACCCAACACTGATCTATATTCCTAACAGGTCTCCAGGAAAAAGGGACAACTGCAGGGAAAATTAGGGAAACAAATAATATTATTAAGGTTTTTTTTTGGCTTTTTCAAGAACCTGTTCAGAATAATATTAAGGATTTGGTGAGTATGATTTCCATGGAGAAAAAGATGCAGCAAAGCACTCACGAAGTCTTTTTTACTTCCTAGCGACAAGCACGCTGTGCCACAGTTCTGTCTGAAGGCAGGGCAGGGGGAAGGAAATGATAATCTGCTTCTCTGACAGAGTCCAAATTCTCTCCTGTCCCCTCCAAGTTAAGCTACAGCCTGACCTGAACTCCATGAAAGTGCAACCTGTCTTTCTCATTATTCGAAAACAGGAGGAAAGCTTACGCTCAAATTTGACACCAGTCACTAAGTTCTGATGGGCGGGGATGGTATAGATGCAGCGCCGCTGTCGAAGGTCCCATACTTTGCAGGTGTTGTCACCACTGCCGGTTGCAATGTGGTAGCTGTGGATCAGATGGTAGTATCCAAGTTAGAAACAAAGAGTACTTCCTGACCAAGAACCCTCTCCACCCCATCATTCAGTGAGCTTATTTTACCCATTGGGGGAGAAATTTATTCCATAGATTTCCTTCAGGTGCCCTTCTAGGAACATGATACAACGTCCTGTACGCAGGTCCCAAACTCGACCAAATGCATCCAGTCCCCTGATAAAATAATTTACAAATGAACATTTTTAATCCAGTTCTCTGTGGAAGCAGCTATACATAAGAGGTGAGACTACCGAGCTGCCCCTGGCTATGTGGAAAAAGCCTTACCCAGTGCCAGCCAAAGAGCCATCTTGATGGAAGGCAATGTCATACACGCCCATGCTGTGGCCTTCCTGATGCAGGATCTCCTCTTGAGCTTCCAAATCCCATAAGCGCCATGAGCGGTCATAGCTAAGAAACACACAAATAATCAGCCAGCATATATTTATTCAGTTTCTATAATGTGCAAGGTATTATTATTAGTTATAGCTTCAGTTATGCTTCTGCAACTACGTAGAAAACAAGTTATTTTCTGGCATAAGCAATCTATGATAATAAAAGCATAATATGCTAATTAGACCAGACATCCTTCCGGATGTCCTTCCAGACAAAGCCATGGGGGGCAGGGTCTGAGGCAGAGGTGGCAGAGATCCCTGGCCGTGGCAGCGGGTGGGTACCAAAGCAGAGGCAGCCGGTGCGACAGTAGGGCCAAGGTCCTTGCACGAATTTCGTGCATCGGGCCTCCAGTGTCTCAATAACTAAGCACATCTGTCTTGGGTGCTAACTGGAAAAACCATGACTTCCAATAAACCTATTTTAAGAACAGAATCCCCTAAGAATGGCCCAGCAAAGACTCTGTTGCCTTCTTTCTTCCTCAATTCCACTTTTATGTTCTTTCATTCATCAAGCGTTGATATATTTACTGGGCCCTAAATTCATGTTGGGGATACAAAAATCAAAAGAAAGAGAAGAAATAGACCCACTCATATATGCTCAAATGATTTTCAATGAGGGTGTCAAGCAATTTCAACAGGGAAAGGAAAGTGGTAGAACTGTCTATGTACGTGGAAATAAAGATAGGAAAGAAAAAGTCAAACATTTTAAAAAAGGAATAAAGCATCTGAAAACTACACAAAAGAGAATATACAAATGGTAGTAAGCATATAACGAAGTACTCAACACTAATAGTCATTAAAGTAACAAAAATGAAAACCATGAGGTTTCACTACACATTTGCTAGATTGGGCAGAATGACAGGACTGACAAAACTAACTGTTGGCAAGGAGGTGAAGCAATCAGAATTCTGGGAATGTAAAATGGTGCAACCATTTTAGAAAACCCCTTGGAAGTTTTTCAAAAGTTAAATACACATGCACCCTATGACCTACCATTTGCGTTTGTAGGTATTTATTTAAGAGAAAGGAAAGAAAAACATGTCTACAAAGAGTCTTGTCCAAGGATATTTATGGCGGTTTTATTCTGATGAGCCAAAACCTGGAAACAGCCCAACTGTCCATCAGTAGGAAAATGGATAAACTGTCGCACAGTAATACAACTGATTACTTCTCAGCAAGAAAAAGGAACTACTCACACATACAAACAACGTGAACGAGTCTTTCATTAAACTTATAGAACCAGAAAGGGAGACCAATTTGAAGCAGAGATTATAATGCAAAAAACCCCACAATGCGCCCCCCTCAAAACAACACCCCAAAACAACAAACACAAAGAAAACAAAACACACACACCTCTAGTGTTGGTCAAGAGTGAAAATTTCAGTTTTCTGGACAACTAGTGACTATGAAATTTACTGCCCAGCAACAAGGAGCAGGCTGCAATTTAAGAGCAAATACACGCAACAGCGGGGCCTTGACTTACGAGTTTAATTCGTTCCGTGACGGAGCTCGTAACTCAAATTACTCGTATGTCAAATCAAAAAGTGAACGAGTGAGACACGTGATGCCGGGCTGATGTTGTGGCGTTCACTGTGATGTTCGCTGCGCCAACTAGTGGTGGGGTACCTGAAGCTGGCTCGTAACCCGAATTTTAGCTTGCAACTCAAAGCAAAAAATCGGCCGAGAGACGGCTCGTATCTCGAAAAACTCGTTAGCTGGGACACTCGTAACGAGGAATCAAATACATGTGAGTAAACTGTTCTATATGCATGTAAATAAATATTCATTGAATTTATTAACTGCTGCATACAGATGCACCAATTTTGTATTATTTGAGAAGCCAAATTATAAACACACTTGTAATTTATTAAAACTTTAGGTCTAACAAGAATTTGTCACTTCTCAAGGTTTTAAAAGACTTGGGACTTCATGTGCTCACAGGGCAAAACTGCCTATAGCATTAAGAAACACTCCTTCTACCTGAATTCACTATGTTGTTAAACTCTCAAGGCCCCACTGTACCTCTAACTACATAATATACTCTCTTCTGATTCACTGACAATAAAATCCTTGAAGATCTCTGTTCTAAAAATTTACTTGGCAGTTAACCATAAAGGGTTAATAAGATGTCATAAGCCCATCTAAATATATAAAAGCCTAAGTGACCGTCTGGTATCTATGATGCACACTAACCACCAGGGGGCAGATACTCAATGCAGGAGCAAAAACCACAGGCATGGAAACATGGAACAGACTGATGAATCTCAGAGGGAAGGGGGGAGGGAGGGAAGAGATTAACCATAGATCTTATATGCATACTAGAGGTCCAGTGCATGGATTGGTGCACCGGTGGGGTCCCTCAGTCTGGCCTGTGGGGATCGGGCCAAAACTAGCTCTCTGATATGCCCTAGGGGGTCCCGGATTGCGAGAGGGCGCAGGCCAGGCCTTTAGTACAGATAGAACAATAGGAAGGCTTACCAGGTGGTACCCAAGAAACGTCCTGATGGATGCCACATTACACGGGCCACCCGTACTGTATGGCCTTCAATATCTGCCACTGGTTCATCACTGAAAAGGAATCAAATACATGTGAGTAAACTGTTCTATATGCATGTAAATAAATATTCATTGAATTTATTAACTGCTGCATACAGATGCACCAATTTTGTATTATTTGAGAAGCCAAATTATAAACACACTTGTAATTTATTAAAACTTTAGGTCTAACAAGAATTTGTCACTTCTCAAGGTTTTAAAAGACTTGGGACTTCATGTGCTCACAGGGCAAAACTGCCTATAGCATTAAGAAACACTCCTTCTACCTGAATTCACTATGTTGTTAAACTCTGAAGGCTATACCACTTAGAATTAAGAGAAAATAAAAGATAAGCAAAATAGTTTCTCTGCACCAAGGTAGTACTGAGATTCTAGAAAGAAAACATACTTTAACAGAGATGTGAGGCTACAAAAATCAAGCAGTTTTGGTGCAAGTTGGATTGCATATAAATCTCGAACTTTAGCTTGAGGATCCACACAGAAAAAGGAACTCCTAAATACACAGAGGCTTAGTTTCCTTTGGGTGACCCTTAAATTTTATTACCCAGTAACTACAGAAGGAAGATCTGAAACACCAGTGAAAGAAAATAAACAAGAACCCTAAAGAGGGCAATGAAAAAGAGAACTTTATCAATGTGCATACATAGAAGTAATCAAAGTCCTAGGGCCGTGGTCGGCAAACTGCGGCTCGCGAGCCACATGCAGCTCTTTGGCCCCTTGAGTGTGGCTCTTCCTAAGCCTTAGGAGTGCCCTAATTAAGTTAATAACAATGTACCTACCTATATAGTTTAAAAAATTTGGCTCTCAAACGAAATTTCAATCATCGTACTGTTGATATTTGGCTCTGTTGACTAACGAGTTTGCCAACCACTGGTCTAGGTAAAGGATGATGCTACTGGAAGGAAGACATCCCTTCCTTAGCAATACTGCCAGACAGAACCTCACTTTCCCCTCCCCTGTGGCTGTTTGCTAAGAACCAACATGCTGTCAGAATGTTATCTTTAGTCAATCTACCAAACACTGCCTTTCTTCAATGTCAATATATTGCACAGGAAGTAAAATGGATCTTTCCAGAGTAATGGAGCCAGGAAAAAGTGGCCACTATGTTAGAGGCAAAAAATCAAGTTCTAAAGTTGAGAAGAAAAAGCCTGACACAACTCTGATGAGAAAAGGTGTGAAAAACAACAACAACAAAAAAAACCTCTATTTTTTTTTTTAAGTATGTATTTTTTTATTTCAGAGAGGAAGGGAGAGGAAAAGATAGAAACATCAATGATGAGAGAGAATCACTGATAAGCTGTCTCCTGCACGCCCCACACTGGGGACCGAGCATGCAACCCAGGCATGTGCCCTATCTGGGAACTGAGCTGTGACCTCCTGGTTCATAGGTCGGTGCTCAACCAATGAGCCACACCAGCTGGGCTCTATTCTATTTCCACAACAAGTTTCCTTGACTCTTAGAGTACTCTGGGGTTAAACATCAGATTTTGGGGTCCTAAGAGCCAACCAATCAACTATTTATTTCAGTGATTTGAGTATAGAAAGAACAGTGATATTCACCTGTCAAGGCTCCAAAGTTTCACAGAACCATCAGCAGCACAAGAGGCCAAATTGACATCTTTTTGGTCCAAGGAAACAGTGGATTTCGGATGGAATACAATTGCTCCTACATTTGTGTTATGGCCTGAAGGAGGGTAAGAGATGAAAGTTAAAGGGTTCCTACCCTCTTATAACTTATGTGCAAATACAGACTATGATGAGTAACACAGGTATATATTAGGGAAATAAAGACATATAGAGTATTAAAATAACAATTAAAATATTTTAAAAATAAACTTAATTTAAACTAATATTTAAAGCACATTAATAAAAGCAAAACACAAGAAAGACTTAAGAATGTGAAAAGCACACAGATTTAAACAACATTCTAACTCACCTCGAAGAGTGTGAAGGAGGTTGCAATCAGGAACAGACCAGAGCTTGCAAAGCCCACTCCTATCAAATACAAAGGAAAGCACCTCAGCCAGGGTTGGTCTGGGAAGGAAAAGGTACCTTGGTAACATTACAATCTCTTTTCACCCCCATTAAACTTTACAGTGGCAGACAGAAAGAGAATAGAAGGCTTATTATTTGAAGTGTTATAGAAGAAAGCTAGATTTAGTTCTCATGCAACTAGAAGCCTCTACTGGACTATAATTAATACATACAAGTTGCTATTCTCCTTAACTTTTGGGTCAATTTGTGAGGGAAAGTAGGACAAATTAAATTATCTAATAATAATAGCATTAATAAAGATACTATCTCCTTAAACATGAATGGCATTTTGCTGCTTACAAAATACGTAACTTTCTTTAGACTTCTTTTTAAAAAATTTTTTGAAAAGACTTTTTTCAGGAAATTTCCCACCAATTTCTCAAATGATCCTTATTAACAGACCTGTGAGGTATGTAAAATAGGAATGATAACTTCTGCTTTATAATGAAGGTAACTGAGGCTTGGAGAGGTGGAGGTATCTGTGTAGGTCCTCGGCTTTCTCCTGAACCACGGTCTCAACTGCTGCCTAGTCAAGTAGTTCCTGTGCATACAATGTAAGGAAGTTTCCCCTCTTATATCTAGTGGGCCATGTCCCACAAAAATAACTAAATAGAACAAAATAAGTTATCACATCCTAAGAGTTTTATGCAAACATGGTGGTAAGTAGAAAATAAAATAAAGATAGCTCACTCCATGACATGCTCCAAAATACTAGTGTCAAGAACATACTGCTACATGTCATGATCTCTGGGGTCCCTTGTGAATGCTAAGGACTGTTCACAAAGACTTTTCTGTATAACACATTGGTAGAGCAGTAGCAGCTCTTGTCTGGTGTGATCAAGAGAAGCAGAGCAAGAGGGTAACATAGAAATAGACATCTAAGACATACTAACTTTTTTCCTGAACCTATTCCTTATTTAGGAAGAAAAAAAAAGTCACTGTAAAACGTAACTTACCAACAAGCTGTAGCCAGCATTTTGGAATTGGGACTAAAGTGACAGTAGGAGATAGGCCGATCATCCCCAATCTGACTGCAGAAATTATTCAAAGACTTAAAAAAACAGACAACATACAACAATCATTAATAGGCTAACCCAGGAGTTGGCTTTTCCACTATAACAAAGCAACTTCACAGTTTTAATACAACCCAAGATTCTTTTATACTTTTTTTTTTTTTTGGCTAGGAGATACTTATATGGATGAATGAATGGGTCAAGGAATATCTGAAACTGCAGCACACGGTCTTCTACAGTCTTAGTATCACTAGCCCTAATGTCAGCTAAATATAAAGAAGAAAACCACGGAGAGATCTACAGTACAGCTGTGACATCCTAAAGGGAAGATTCAAGAGCAGAACCACAGGCCTCTGCTGAGCACAAAGTACAGTAGGTTCCTGCCATCTAAACAGACGGCAACAGTGTAGGCAGGGAGGAATGAATCTAGCTGCCTTACCCTCCTAGAGGGGGCCAAAGGGGGAAATCTAATAAACATATAAGAACCTTTAGGATATTGAACAACTGCCGACAGCATCTTACCCGGAGAGATTTGTGCAGCTCTTGCATCTGGGAAGTCCTAGTTGTTTCAGGAATCTCTTTATGGAGACGGGCCTCTTCCAAGCGTTTCATTGCCCTATGATATGCAAACGTTACCATCATGAGAGTAAATGGGTTTTAGATGGGGGGTTTACACAGTATCTGACACTCAATTTCATTTAACAACCAGTCATTATAAAGCAGGTCCTCCGTCCCTGAGAGGAAACAAGAATATGCCTCTTTCTCCTGGAGGCTCTCCTCACCTGGGCAGCGAATAATTAGCAATCCATAGTCTAGCAACCTTCAGGGTGTTTGGTCCTTCATGGTACCAGGTTTGCTGATACTGGAAGTTAAATTAAGAAAAGAAATATTAAGCCTGAGCACTCCTGCCCCCATTTGTAGCTGTCAATTCCCTATTTTAACTGCCCAGAGGAAAGGTGAATTAGCTCAGTGACAGGAAGAAATCAGGCATGTGCTTCTACTGTTTCTTTCTGTGAGGTCTTGTTAGATGGCTTCTGGCTCCCTGTTAAGTTACATGAGGAATGCTACAGTTCTTTCCTGAATGGGAATCTCACTAATCTCCACTTATATCTACACAGAAACCACATATTATTGCCAACGATTCCTGCATGGTAGCGTCTTCAACCCTCCTACCCCCAATCCTAGCAAAGCAAACCACTGGAAACATGAGAAAACTATCCCCTCATCTCCTTCATATTTACATTACGAAGGTAAAGACATAGTCTACCTCTTCTTTGGACTTCTTAGATTTCTCATCATCTTTTTTAGTTTTTTTTAAGGCATCAGTACCGACCACTGAGAGGATATTTCTTAACCTGTAATCAAAAAGAATGAAATTTAAACAGAACTGAGATAAAAATTTAAAATGTACATCTAAGAAGGGAGCGAGCTCCCCCTATTCTCTCACCATTCAAACTCCAAGCAACTGCTTTGAGATCCAAGAGGTCATGCCTAAACTTCCAGTATGATTTCCTTCCCTCAATCTTCAAAATACTCTGATGAGCCATAAGTAATTACCCTAATCAATTCAGAGTTAACTAGCTCCAGCACAGCTACCATCTGGTCTGTGCAAACAGCCAACCCTCACTCAATGTCACATGTGCCAGATACTGACTGAAGTGCTAAGTATACAACAAAGACTAAGAAAAGTTTTTTATTTCAAGTAGCACAGTCTTGGAGGTGAAGTGGGGAGGGGAACAAAGTAACAGGAACTATAGAACATTGTATTACTTATTACTTTTTTAATGATCTCTTTCTTTTTAACTTGACTGCTGAGCTTTCATATTTTAGCCTAATAATATTTTTTTAAAATGTATTTTATTGATTTTTTACATAGAGGAAGGGAGAGGGACAGAGAGTTAGAAACATCGATGAGAAAGAAACATCGATCAGCTGCCTCCTGCACACTCCCCACCGGGGATGTGCCTGCAACCAAGGTACATGCCCTTGACTAGAATCGAACCTGGGACCCTTGAGTCCGCAGGCTGACGCTCTATCCACTGAGCCAAACCGGTCAGGGCTGTATTAGTTATTAATACAGTGGTAATTACAGGATGCTAAGGGGGAACATAAAAGGAGTGCTGCCCTAGTTGGTTTGGCTCGATGGATAGGGTGTTGGCCTGCAGACTGGAGGGTCCAGGGTTCAATTCCGGTCGGGGGTGCATGCCTGGGTTGTGGGCTCGATCCCCAGTGGGGGACGTGCAGGAGGCAGCTGATCAAGGATTCTCTCTCATCATTGATGTTTCTCTCTCTCTCCTTCTCTGAAACCAATAAAAATATGTGTGTGTTTTTTTTTAAGAAGGAGTACCTAACCTAGCCTTGGAGGAAGGATCAGGGAAGGCTTAATAGAGGAGATGTTTACCTAACTTGAGTCTTCATTTATTCAGGTCAATGGGTCTAGAATGCAAGAGGATTGCTGAGGCAGTGGGTTCAACAAATGTAAAGGTCTGGAGGTAAGGAAAGCATGCTGAGCTTGGAATCACAAACAGTTCAGTACGGCTATAAGAAAACTGGTTTTCTTCCCTTGTAGTTCAAACAGGCCCAGCATTGTTATATTTAATGAATCCGAGATAAAGTTAAAGGTTTTAAAATGATGAAAAACACGAACTATGCAAACCAAGAAAAAAATGATGATAGGGAGACACAGGACAGTGAACACAAAGACAAAAAGAGGACCTCATAACCACACAGCTGCCTGTCACTAAGAGACTTTGCAACTTGAAAATCATAAGAGATTATCTAAGGACAGTGCTCCTTTTCAATAATATCCAAAACCCACTTATTATGTTTTATATCAGCGGTTTTCAACCAGTGTGCCACAAGAATTTTTAACCCTTTGCGCTCCAATTTTATTTTTGGAATTCAAACAGTCTGGTCCGAATTGGAAGTCCTTCCTCTCTTGGTTGCAGTAGTTCCCTGGCGGAAATTGCCAATTAGCTCAATCACCAACTCAGCTCGATGTTGGACCTGCTACTAGCGCCTGGTCTGCCGAGTCAGCCTTGACGTTGGAGCGCAAAAGGTTAAAACATGCAATACCTGACTATTTAGTCAGGGGCACTGACCTCTTTTCCCTTAGATTGTCAAATAAAAAAATGACAATAGCCAACACAACAATAGCCATCTGATATGAATGAATCAAAATTATACCTATTTTTCCTTTGTCAGATTGGCAAAAAATACATTTTTTGGTGTGCCACAAAATTTTAGTAATTTGTTTATGTGCGCTGTGAGATGAATTGAAAATTGCTGTTTTATGTCACTGACAAGGAATGCATTTGTTGTCTAAATTTTCAAAGTTTTACTGCAAATGGTTATCCAACTCAAAATTCCACATTGGGGAGGGGAGAGGAGAGGAAAAGGGTGTATGCTAACACCCTCTTCACAGTTTATAAAGAAAAATTAGTAGTGGAGTAAAAATTGGCCTTAGACTCAGGTTATGGGTTAAACTATCTAAACACAACTTAAGATACTAACAATATCTGAGACATTCTATTAAAGTTTTTGCTATAAAGAACAACTGAAATTTGAAACTAGAAACCTGTGATTAAAAAGAGAAAAGAGTATTTAGAAAGGGCACCTTTCTCTTCTTTCAGCAGGACCCTCTCCAAAAAGTGTGATAGGCTCCCCCAAGGCTCGAAGGCAAGCCTTGACCTCTGAGTCGTCTGTGGAAACATTGATTTGCCGGGCTCGCTTCCTTCTCTCAAACTCGGCTAACACTTCGGCCTGTCGCTCACTTATGTGCTCTTCAATTTCAAACACTTCCCCTGTAAAAAGAACAGGCAACATCAGCATAACCATCATATTTTCTTCAATTAGGGAAAATGAAAACATTTCTTACATTTGGATTTTGTGTATGCCTTTAGTTTAAGTTAAGGGCATCTATTACACACTTTATTTAGTTTACTGTTTCTCAGTTTATTAACTTATGCCAAACAGAAAATGAAATGACACAACTTTAAAAGGCAGCAAAATGGTTCAAGCCATCTTATTACATTTGGCAACCTTATCCTATATAATAAAAGGCTAATATGCAAATCGACTGAACGACCAGTCGCTATGACGCGCACTTACCACCAGGGGGCAGATGCTCAACGCAGGAGCTGTCCCCGGTGATCAGTGCACTCCCATAGGGAGAGCGCCGCTCAGCTGGAAGCTGGGCTCATGGCTGGTGAGTGCAGTGGCGGTGGCGGGAACCTCTCCCGCCTCTGTGGCAGCACTAAGGATGTCCAACTGAGGGCTTAGGCAGGGAGTGGGCCTAAGCTGTCAGTCGGACACCCCCCAAGGGCTCCCGGACTATGAAAGGGCGCAGGCCAGGCTGAGGGATGCCCCCCTACCCCCGCCAAGTGCACAAATTTCGTGCACTGGGCCTCTAGCACCTATATAAACACATAGCTTAGATTAGATAAAAAAGTAGAGTATGGAGCATCTTTAGCAAATGAGTTAACTAGGACTCCTATCCAAAAGACATAATAAAAACATTATATTAACATTTGTCAAAGCTACTCTCTAAAACAGTCTCAGTACAGAGACACTTACAAATGAAAAGTAGTAAATTGGAAATAATTACCATGAAAATGCTATTCCTTGACTGCAAGGCTTTCTGAATAAACTAGCAGCTAGTTTAAAAACCCACACCAAATACAAGCATTTGGATAAAAAATGGTAAGCATAGTGGTGAAGCAGTTATGTTTAAATCAGCATAAAAGGGTAAAAAAGTCACTAAAGTACATGTGTATAGAAAAAACACGTGGGAGGATCAATGAGAAACTTGACAGAAGTTCTTTCTGCAGAGAAGTCTTCATTTTATACTGTTTGAATATATTACAAACACTGCAAGTTAATTTTTAAAATATAATGGGCTACTAGTTACTGACATAGAAAGGTATCCTCAAGAGTGAGAAATACAGGTTATAAAACAATCTGTATATCATGGCTTCATTTATGGAAAAAAAATTCTATATTTTTATAGGTTTGAATTCTTGGAAAGATACAGACCCAATTAATAAGGATTAAAGGTTGTTCTACCCCACACATTTCCACATTTTTTTTCAAAATGATATACATGTGTGTGTGTGTGTGTGTCCATACACACACTTGTTTTCATCCTCACTCGAGGATATTTTTTTCTATTGATTTGATGTGAGGAAGAAACATCCCGTATTTATCCAACCATGAAACGAACTCACAACCTTCTGGTGTATGGGATGGAACGTTCCAACCAACTGAGCAATTATTTTTGCTCAGTTTGCCAGAGCATTATTTTATAATTTAAAAAATATTTTGCCCGGGCTGGTGTGGCTCAGTTGGTTGAGCATCATCCTGTGCACCAGAAGGTCCCCAGTTCGATTCCTAGTCAGGGTGCATGCAGGAATCAGCCGATCCATGTTTCTCTCCCCACCTCTCCCTTCGTCTCTCTAAAATAAAAACATATTTTAAAATTTCATTTTGGGAGAAAAATAAATGGAAAACTATAAACAGGAGATTACTGTGAACCACAGTAATTCCAAACCAATGCCCGAACTGTGCTTGAACTCCAGAATAGCTTCCCCCAAAACTTAACTACTAATAGCCTATTGACTGAAAGCCTTACCCACAATATAAACAGTCAATTAGCGCATTCTTTGTATATGCATTATATACTGTATTTTTACAATAAAGGTTAGAGAAGGCAATATTAAGAAAACCATAAGAAAAATACATTAGTATTTATTTAAAAATCTACATATAAGTGGACCCACACAGTTAAAAATATGTTGTTTATGGGTCAGCTGTACACACTGAATAACTCCTGGTAAAATTCCTAACAATTCATGAGAGAAAAACTGTTCAACAGGTTTTAAGCAAGAGGCTCTCTGGATGATGCTAAGCAGAGTAGGCAAAGTATGACCATTTACAGATATTAGTTTAAAAACAGAAAAATGTTGACCCTGAAAAACTAGTGATAATCTAAGTTCTGGAAGGCATTCATCGCAGAAAATTTGAGCACCAAAGACAAAGAGGGACTCACAATCTGCATCTTACCAGAGGTTATGTTAATATTTCCCGCTTCAATTCCTGCTTTAAGTCCTTCTTTCCCCAAAATCCCAGATTCTCCTTTGGCCAGACGCTCCCTCTCCTTCTCTTCCAAACTTCCGTAGTAGATGTGTGGTTTCTTCACAACAGGCGCGACTAAGTCATCAGGTGCCTTGGTTTTGGTTGCCTGCTAAATCAAAGACCTGGATTAATTTACGGCTTAATCTCAGCCATTTACTATGCTTCCCTAAAGAACAAAGCTCATCTTGAGCTTCAGCTGCATTCCCTCCCTCAAGGAAAGAACACGGAGGGCACTTCCGTAGACGATCGCCTGCCAAAGGGTCTGGGGTTCGATCCCCGGTCCAGGGCCGTTCCTGGGTTGCAGGTTAGATTCTGGCCCTAGTCAGGCGCGTGAGGGAGGCAACCAGTAGATGTGTCTCTCTCACATCGATGGTTCTCTCTCTCTCTCTCTCCCGCCCTCCCGTACACTCTTTCTAAAAATGAATAGGAAAAAATGGTCCTGTGTGAGTTAAAAAAAAAAAAAAAGGTGTCTTCACGGATGGGGCGGGAGGAGTGGCTGTCCAGTATCTCAGGCAGGAAGAGGCTGATAAAACTACTTAATTTCTCTTGGCGCTTTTCCTATCAAAGGTTTGCTTTGGAGCATGTTTAATTCATCTGGCTGGAGTGCAATCCCTCCTCGGGTTTTATGGAGCTTCCAGGGTTCTTGCTCATTACAGGGGAAGTAGAAGGGGTGACTGAAATAACCACCCGATGCGAAGGGGGAATGTTCCTATGACGTTAGGAGGCCTCATTACAATGAACAAGTCTGACAATGACGTCAGCCTTGGCCAGGGCGCTGCTCCCCTCGGAGCTCCGTTTCTGGACCCGTCGGAAGACGCACTGACCGTTCGCGGCTGCACAAGGGGTGCACATGGGCTCCAGCACAGGAAAGCGCTCAGGCGTCAGGAAAACGGAGCCCGCTGAGCCCAGACCCGGGCTCGCAGCCGTCCTCCTCGGCCCTCCACGGACTGAGCCCGACCCCTCGAGGCCCCGTCCCGCAGGGACCCCCAAGCCCGCGGTGCCCCTGCCAGGGTGAGCGGAGATCTGTACCGTGGAGGAAGCTCGTGTGGAAGCCATGCCGGGCTCAGGAGCCGCGAAACCCCAGCCACAGCCGGGCTCTGCTTCCCAGACAATCCACCGCGCGCCCAGCCGAGCGGAACTGCGTCACCGACCGGAAGTGGATCGAGAGCGACGCAGCGTCCGTGCGGCGTGGAGCACGCTGGGAATCGTAGTGGGAAGGAAGGGAGGGCTTGTTGGGGCGTCGCAAGGGGTGACCCGTGGAGCCTCCGAGAAACGTGCGCGGAGGCCGAGGTTCTGCGAGGAGAGGCTCTGGCTGAGGGCGGGCTGGGGCGTGGAGCGCAGCCGGCTGAGCGGAAGCCTTGGTGGCGCCGAGGCTCCGGGAGGGGCCAGAGCAGGCTCGAGAGGAGGTAGGGGCGTCGAGGCGCACGGCTTCGGGCTGGACTCCGGAGCGGAACGAGGGCTTCCGGGGGCTGTTCCTCTCGGCTCTGCCAGCGGCTTTCCGTTGTCCTGGATCCGGGGACCCGGTTGCCATGGAAACCCTTGCGCCGGACCGGTGAGTGTTGCCCTGGACCTGCCGCCGGCGAGCCTTTCTTGGTGTCTGGAAGTTCTCTCCCCGGGGCTCCCTTTGAGCTGGTGAATTCGGGCAGCGGCGAGAGATTAAGCTCCGGAGCCCTCCAGCGCCAAAGTAACATACAGACCCGGTGGAGGAGCCGCGGCCTGCTTTCGTTGTCTTCAGCCCGGGCTTTGTCCTCAGGCTCAGAGGGAGATGATGGATGGGAGGCGTCCGGTACATGCACACAACTCCGCATGGCCCTGTGTCCGGCTGGGTGCTGGGGCATCAGAGTTGAAAAAGTCAAGCCTCTTGTCGAGGGTGCAGATGCCCAAAATGTTAGGTGTTTCCCGCCCCTCTCCACAAGGACAGTTACTGTAATAATGGCTGTAAACTGTAAAACACTCTTTAAAAAAATATATTTGTATTGATTTCAGGGAGGAAGGGAGAGGGAGAGATAGAAACATCAATGATGAGAGAGACTCATTGATTGGCTGCCGCCCGCATGCCCCCAACTGGGGATCGAGCCCGCAACCCGGGCATGAGCCCCCGACCGGAATCGAACCCGGGACCCTCCAGTCCACAGTCTGACGCTCTATCCACCGAGCCAAACCAGCCAGGGCTGTAAAACACTCTTATTGAGAGTTTACTGAATGACAAGTTATATTCCAGGAACGTAGTCTGCATTCCATCACTCAGTCCATACAATAACAGAGTGCTGATGTGGAAATTAAGATCTAGTGAAAGATGAAGCTAATTGTTCAAGATAAGCAGTGGATGGTATTAGAACACCCTGCCCTTTTCTCTTACTTTTATCCATTGCTCTATACTGCTCCCTAGTGGCAAGCTTTTCAATTTGCAGAAGAGTGCAAAGAAATGTTTTTCTTTATTTTTTAAAAAAAACATATTTTTATTGATTTCAGGGAGGAAGGGAGAAGGAGAGAGGGAGAGATAGGAACATCAATGATGAGAGGGAATCATTGATCAGCTGCCTCCTGCACGCCCCACACTGGGGATTGAGCCAGCAACCCTGGCATGTGCCCTGACTGGGAATCAAACCGAGACCTCAGCCACTGAGCCACACTGGTGGGGCCAATGTTTTCCTTTTAAGCATTTCTCCCCAGAGCTTTGGCTCCCTCTATCATTTATCTACATTGGAATCAAGATAATATCAGACTTAGTACAAAGCAATTTGAAATGCGACATGCTCGTATTTTATGTTGATACTACCGATGCACGAAATTGCTGCAAGGGTAGGCCTTCCTTCCCTCCGATGCTGGCACTGGCTTCCCTGCAGCTCCTGGCAGCCAGGGCCCGCCCCCCTGCCTGCACCTGCCTTGGCGTGGCGCAGTCTGCATCCGCCGCCGCCGCCACCCTCTGCGGGGCCATCATGGGGCGATGGCGGGCCTCCGACCAATCGCATCGCACTCGCCTTGACTGGCCTGGCACCAGTGCGTGTCATAGCTTGATCGTCTGGACAGTCATTCTGCTGTTCGGTCGTTTGGTCGATTTGCACATTATGCTTTTATTATTATAGATTATCATCTGTACCCCAGTTTTCATGAGGGAGAAGGAAACATTTTTTTCTTTGTATACTTCACAGCCATTAGTTACATCCTAGATACATGCAATAACAATTTATAAATAAAGGAGCTTTCATGTTCTCATTCTCATTTAATCCTCACCAGGTAATCTCTCTGTAATTTTTATGGGAGGCTTACCAAACTTAACAGCATTGACTTCATCTGTAAAATAGGGATAATTTTGCCAGCATCACAGGGGTTTTGTGTTAAATTATAAGGAATGAGAATGGAAAAGCAGAGCACAATGCTCAAGGAAAAGTCATTTCACTTTATTTGGATCTCTGGTTTATTCAACTAAACATTACTGCCTGATTATTATAGATACACCCTATTGGATGCCGTGGAAAATATAAAGGTGATGCCATCAATAGATTTGAAACTCAGTGGGGAGTTTTATTTTTTTCTCCATAAATGTTTTTAGTTAGCATAAGCACTACCTTGGGCTTTCAGACTGGAGTGTTCTCTTCAGCCCCTTTGGGTCCTTGTTCTCTCTGCCTGGAGTGCCCTTAATCCTCGTTCTTTGCCTGCCCTTCACTAGTTAACTAAGACGTCATCTCCTCCAAAAAGCCCTCCGTGTCACTGTCAACCCTACACTTAACCCAGAGTGGATTGGGCCTATGTGATGCCATTGCATTATCCTCGTCAACATTCTTAGTACACTATGCAGTTTTCTGTTTACGTGTTTGTTTTCTCCACAGACTGTGACTGTGCCTTTTAACTGTAGCTGGAAGTGTTTGTTTAATGAATGACCTATCTGTTTAGGCCCTGAGGATAACCCCGTGAATTGGTGAGTTAGAGGGAGATTTAGTAAACTGATTTTAGTATTCAGGAGTGATCACAGACCTCTCACAATTCTCATGTAGAGTTGATCAAATTTAATGACTTGTGTATTTTCCCACTAACACTGCTGAATTAAGATGTGATATTTGAATGTTATTCTGTTAGCTAGAAAATGCTTTGAATGTAACTGGAGCATGAGATTAAAATGACTGTTGCCTAGAATTCTTATATAAGCAGCTTGCTATTTTAAGTTCCTGAAGAGTGTTTTGGAGTTAGAGTTGTGGATCTCCATCTTATAATGAAAACGTGTGTTGAGACAGCATGGAGGGACCTGGAGAGTATTATACTAAGTGAAATAAGCCAGTCAGAGAAAGACAAGTATCACTGATCTCACTCCTATGTGGAATCTAATGAACAAAATAAACTGATGAATAAAATAGATCCAGAGACATAAAAGCATAGAACAGACTGTCAAATCTCAGAAGGCTGGGGTGGGTAGAAAGAGATCAACCAAAGAACTTCTATGCAAATATGCATAACCCATGGACACAGCCAATAGGGTGATGAAGGCCTGGGGTGGGAGGTGGGGGTGGGCTAGAAGGAATCAATGCAGGGAGAAAGGAGATGTGATACTTTCAACAATAAAGATTTAAAAAAATAAACAAACAGAAAAATGTATGCTCAGACACCTAGAGACTTAGACGTGTATGTGTGAGTCCAAATGAGTCTTTTGCATTGCCATTCAGTTTAGTGTGCATGCTTACAAATTGACCTTATATTCGCAGCTGAGATTTATCCCCTCCTGTTTTTCCTCCTTTCTGCCATTTTTAACAGCTAATAGTTAAGTGGGTCTGGCCCTTAGTGTTGACTTCAGTATGTTGCGCCGAAAACCAACTCGCCTAGAGCTGAAGCTTGACGACATTGAAGAGTTTGAAAGCATTCGGAAGGACTTGGAGGTAAGAGTACAACTTTCAAACCCTTAGGACTATTTGAAACAATAACTCTAACTCCAGACTCTCATATCAACAGCTTATTTGTGTGCTTTTACAGGCACCTCCAATTCCATGTAATAGTTTCCTGTGGCCGCTGAAACAAATTACCACAAACTTGGTGGTTTAAGACAAGAAATTTTCTTTGTCACAGTTCTATAGGCCAGAAATCTGAAATCCGTCTCCACCAAAATCAGTGTTTCAGCAGGACCGTGCTCCCTCCAGAGGCTCTAGGGGAGGATCTGTTCCTGGCTCTTCCAGCTTCTGGTGTCACTGGCATTGCTTGACTTGTGGCTGCATCATTCAAATCGCTGATTCTGTGATCACTCTGCCTTCTCCTCTTCTGTCTGTGAAATCTTCCTTTGCCCTCTTACAAGGATACTCGTGATAGCATTTAGGGCCTACTCAGATAATCCAGGATAATGCCCTCATCTCAGGATCCTTAATTTAATTATACCGACAGAGATCCTTTTTCCATGTAAGACAACATTTATAGATTCCTGGGGGTAGGACCTGATAGCTTTAGGGATCATTAGCCCATTTTACTTAACATGTTAAAACAAACAAAAAAAACTCTTGATGTCTTTCTCAAGCTAGTTTCACTTCAGTGTTCCGCATCTCAGTACCTATGCATTTGCTCAAGCCAGAACCCTAGGAGTCACTCTGGAGTTCTTCCTTTTCCCCATCCTTTATATACAGTTTGTCTGTAAACCCTTTGATTCTACCTCCAGAATATTTCTAGAACCTACCTGTACCTTTTTATCTCCACTGTTACAACCCTACTCCAAGTAACCATCTCTCTGTACAATTTCAGTAGCATCCTAAGTGGTTTTTCTACTTCTATTTTTTGTTTCTTTAATCCAGTCTCCATCAGGTAGCTAGAATGATTTTTAAAAATGTTAAGATCATGTCATTCCCCTGCTTAAAACTCTTCAGTAGTTTGCAACACTGAAAATAAAATCTCAATTCTTTATGGCCTATAAGATTTTATATGTTCTAGGCTCCCTCAGGTTTCACTTCCTGCCACTTGTTCCTTTGCCCTCTGGACCCCAGTCACACTGGCTTTCTTACATTTCCTTGAACATGCAAAGCTATTTATCAGTGTGGCCTTTGCACATGTTATTTCCCTCTGCCCCAGTGCATCCCTTCTTCATGTCTCTGTGTAATGTCACTTCCTCAGCCTGTGAGGCCTCTTCTGACCTTGTCCAACTTAGGTGTGTCGTTCCTAGCCATGCTGGCTCCATCTCATTAGGGTCTCTCAAAGCACTTTATTCTTTGATTTTGTAGCATTTATTATAATTCACAATGATTTGTTTTTTGTAAAACCATTTACATTAGGAACCTTGATTGTAGAAATCATGTCTATCTTTCACTATTGAGTTCCCAGGATCTAGTACATAGTTGGAGCCCAATATGTATTTTTAAAAAATGTTTTTATTTTTTAGAGAGGGAAGAAGGGAGTGGGATAGAGAGAGAGAAATATCGATGAGAGAAACATCAATGAGAGAGAAACTCATTGTATATAGCCTGTCTCCTGCATGTCCACTACTGGGGATCAAGCTGGCAACCTTGGGCATGTGCCCTGACTGGGAATTGAACCCATGCCAGCTGGGCTCAGTATGTATTTTTTTTTTATAATATATTTTATTGAGTTTTTACAGAGAGGAAGGGAGAGATATAGAGAGCCAGAAACATCGATGGGAGAGAAACATCGACCAGCTGCCTCCTGCACATCCCCCACCGGGGATGTGCCCACAACCCAGGTACATGCCCTTGACCAGAGTCGAACCCGGGACCCCTCAGTCTGCAGGCCAACACTCTATCCACTGAGCCAAACCGGTTTCGGCTCAGTACGTATTTTTAAGTGTACCCTTACCCCACAGTATTAAATGTGCATTAATAAGACTTAAATTCTTCAGTGTCCTTCAGAATAAAGTCCAGACTCCTTAGGATGGCATACAATGCCCTTGCTCATCTCTCCACTTTATCTTTCAGTGCTGAGTTATCTTTAACTTTACTCTTAGTGCCTATGCACACTCTGAAGTGCCCTTTGCCTTTCTTTGCAGAGCTAACTCCATGTATTTCAGAGAGGAAGAGAGAGGGAGAGAGATAGAAACTTCAATGATGAGAGAGAATCATCAATCGGCTGCCTCCTGGGCGCCCCCTACTGGGGATCAAGCCTGCAACCCAGGCATGTGTCCTGACCAGGAATTGAACAGTAACCTCCTGGTTCATAAGTCAACATGCAACCACTAAGCCATGCTGGCTGGGCTTTTACTCATCCTTTGACTCAGCTCCTTCCAGAAGTCTTTCTTGACTACCTACCCCAGCAGGGTTAGGTTCAACCTCTTCCTCCTGTGCTGACCTCTCTCTTAGGTACTATCACTGTCATAATTATCTGTTTTTCTGTTTCCCTCCACTAGGCCGTATGCGCCTTGAAGGCAGGAATGAGTATATTCTTCTTTGCATCTGTCCCCTGCAATACCAAGCCCAAAGAGGTGCTCAATATAAGTGTATTTTCATTTGTTATTCTAGTAGATATTTTGTACTATATGGCAGAGGACATATTTTATACATGTCCATGAACATGGTGGCTTTACTACCTATTGTATATGCTTCTTTTTTTAACACTTAAAATTTTATTTCCGGGTATTAGATTACATTAAGGAATTATTGGTAATGGTGTTAGGGGAGATAATCCTATATGATAAAAGGCTAATAGGCAAATCAACCGAACAGCTGAACGACCAGTTGCTATGATGTGCACTGACCACTAGGGGGCAGACGCTCAACGCAGGAGCTGCCCCCGGTGGTCAGTGTGCTCCCACAGGGGAAGCGCTGCTCAGCCAGAATCTGGGCTCATCCAGCACAGCGGCAGTGGCAGGAGCCTCTCAGGCTTCCACAGCAGCGCTAAGAATGTCCAACTGCCAGCTTAGGCCCGCTCCTCACAGGGAGCGAGCCTAAAGCCATCAGTTGGACATCCCCTGAGGGATCCTGGACTGCAAGAGGGCACAGGCCAGGCTGAGGAACCCCCCCACCCCCAGTGCACGAATTTTGTGCACTGGACCTCTAGTGGTATGATAGTTATGCTGATCGTTGGCCTGTTCTCAGATACGTCCTCTGACTTTGCCCTTTTTTGATCTGTATCACAGGGGACTCAGCTCCTAGCCTGTAACTTGGATTTCTTTTCCCTCTTCCTCATCCCAGAGACTTTAGTTTTTCTAAGCCATAAAGTGCTAGCATACTGGACTTTGACTCTGCAAAGTCAGCTCACTATTGATTTAGTCTTTTTATAAAGGCAGTATCCAGAGGGTTTTACCTGTTCTAGAGCAACTTAGGTGTGAAGGATAGTTTTGCCCTTAACTGAAATGAAGGCAGAAGGAAATTGGTATTTCATTTCTTGTTGAAATCAGTTTGATTACATTTGATAACTCTGGATTTGAAACAGTCAGCAGTTGTTCACAGTGGAAAGCCCTTTAAATTATTTCATTCCATTTGGATAGTCTCAGAGTTTCTCATGGCTTATAAAATGATAACATTCTTTGCCTTTTAGAACTGTGGTCAAAAAGTTATTTGGGGAGAACTTTCTAATGTTTCTTATTGGTAGGGCAGACTAGAGAGTAACTCAGAGAAATCATATTTATCTATATATACAGGGTGGGCAAACGTAGGTTTACAGTTGTTCATACGGAAAATAAAACAATAATTAATATAAGAATAAACTGTATTACATACAACTGTAAACCTACTTTTGCCCCACCTGTGTGTGTGTGTGTGTGTGTGTGTGTACATATATATAGTACCTTATTTGATTATTTAAATGTTCATCAGTAAGTGGTGAGGTATGGAAGTAATTCCAGTGATTAGAGTAGTTGGGCAATTCTAGTAAGGAAGCCTAGGTAAAACATGTTCATTCTCTCAAAGTCATCATCATCTGTTATCTTTAATTACATAGTGGTAGTAATGGGATCTCTTTTAAAATGGTCAAACTGAGACATAGATTTTGTGAATTCTGCAGTCACTTATGACTTAAGAGCTAAACCTTTTCTCTGAAAACAAAATGAAACCCCAAGCCTTTTGATAAGACAGCACAAAACCTATTCCTGTGTTACATTTAATCTCATGATGTCAGTCAAGCTCTTAATTTCTGGTGGTTATTGTTTTACCAGTCACTTTATTTTTCCGTCTATTATCTATTTGTCTACCTACCTACCTACCTATTTATCTATCTGTCTATCTAATCTAGCCTAATATGCAAAGTGTCCCCTTGGGAGTTCAGCCAACCAAGAGTTCCACTGACTGGGAGTTCGATCGCTTGCTATGACGTGCGCTGACCACCAGGGAGCGGCGTGGAACGAATGAAGGACCCTCCTGGTAGCTAGGGAAGGGAGGCCCCAACTGGCAGTCGGCAGCCGCTAGGGATCCTACCCATGCACAAATTTTGTGCACTGGGCCTCTAGTCTTTTTTCTTTTCTTTTTTTATTTTATTTTATTTTATTTTTTTGGGGGGGGATGGGGCTCTAGTCTTGAATAATACACTTACTGAAACATCTCTCTCTCCCCCTTTTCTGTCAACTCTTGCTCATCTTTCTAATTGCAGCTTCCTGCTCTGAACCTTCACTCCTCACACCTCACCTCTTCTTTGTGTCTTTGGCAGTGTGGCTTTCCTCTGTGATAGCTTAGATCACCCTATGTTGTAATTGTCTACCTGTTTCCTTAGAGTGTGACCTCCCGGGTATGGGTTATATCTTTTATCATCATGTGGTAGTCCTCACTTATTTGCAGGGGAATATGTTCCAAGACTTCCCCTCCCCGCTCCCCGATGCCTGAAACGGGTTAGTACTGAACCCTATGTATACTATGTTTTTTCCAATACATACATACTAATGATAAAGTTTAATTTATAAATTAGGTACATTTAGAGATTAACAACATACTCTAGTAAAAATTATGTGAATGTAGTCTCTCTCAAAATAGCTTATTGTTCTTAACAATGATAATGTGAGATGATACAATGACTATGTGATGAAATGAAGTGAGGTGAATGACAGGCAATGTGACATAGCATTAGACCACTATAATGGTGACTTGAACACATGCACAGAGATGCTGTAACAGTCATTCTGATAATTGAGGCTGCTTCTAAGTGACCAAGAGGTGGGTAGCGTATACAGGCTGGAAATGCTGGACAAAGGGAGAATTCATGTTCCAGATTAGCATGCAGTTTAAAACTTAAGAATTCCTAATTTCTGGAATTTCCCATTTAATATTTTTGGACCTTGGTCGATAATGGATAACTGAAACCTCTGAAAGCAAAACCACAGGTAAGGGGGGACTGCTATACGCCTTATATTCCTAACCATCCAAACCCAGGATTTCAGTTTTATGTTCTATAGACCCTAATTCTCTCCTTTACCCTATGCCAAGTACATGGTGGGTGCTAAATAAGTATTTGCTAATGGAAAGAATGTTGCCTTAATCCTAAAACTTTTATACTTTCAGACCCGTAAGAAACAAAAGGAAGATGTGGATGTTGTAGGAGGCAGTGATGGAGAAGGTGCCATAGGGCTCAGCAGTGACCCCAAGAACCGGGAACAGATGATTAATGATCGAATTGGTTATAAACCCCAAGCCAAGCCCAACAATCGCTCATCTCAATTTGGAAATTTTGAATTTTAGAGGTGGATTTTCTTGCTTGCCAGAGCCCTGGAATGGTGTAAAATGATGGCAGAAGTAACAAACGCAGTTCAGGGAATTGAGTGCTTGTAGTTAAGCAGAATATTTTACCTCCTGCAGAGGGAAATACTTCTGCATGAGATTACTGAAATCCAAACTCTGGTTTGTCCCTGGAGAATTTGACTCTATAAAACTTGTCTGATTTTCAATTTTAAAAATAAATATATTTTTGGAAAAGTATGAGACATCCTTAATGAAGTATAATAGTACTATTAACACCCAGACTTTAAAAGGTAATTGCTACAGAGGTGACGTCATTCTTCCCATCTTTATGAAAAGACCCTGTGCACAGAACACTTCCATTTCATCCTTATAACTGACTTTCATTTAACTCATTTATTCAGCAAGTATTTATTGAGTGCCCACTATGTGCCAGATACCATTCTAGGCACTTAGTAACATCAGTGAACAAAATCAACGAAGATCCCTACCCTTGTGGAGATTAGATTTTTGTGATTATGTGTAAATTTGATCTTCCATTCTGAACTTATTCCTCTGGACCCCCCAAACTCCTTGGAGGCTTAGTGGAAACTTTTCCTTTTCTGTAATTAAAGCACATACACTTAGTAAATTGATTCTTCTCATGCAGTTTTCCTTTGAATCAGGCCTCACACTTCCTGAGCATAGTAACAGAACAGGCATTGAGTATTCCATCCCCTGGGGTTTCACATGAAGCCTGGGTGGTCAGCTGGTGGGGAGGAGGGAAAGGAGAGTTTAAGCAAAGCAGATCTCATGAGGACTTTCCAAGCTACTCTTGTGTGTAGAGCTCTGCTTTTCTGCTCATAAGGAGTAAATTTTCTATTCCACTTATTTGATCATATAGCAAGGGACTCTGGGAGCCAAGTTGGCCGTGGATTTATCATTGTTGATTAAAGCTGAGTGGTGGGTGCAGAGGGATTCATAACATGATTTTTTTCTATTTTTGTATATGTTTGGGAAAATTCTCTAAAAGATTAAAAATCATGGATTGTTGAGTGAAAAGCGTCTTGAGCTGAAATTCTAGCACAGTCACTTTCTTGCTGTATTATCTGGTGCCAATGATTTAAATTCTGTGAGCCTTTGTCTTATCAATATGATGGAGAGAATATATATCTAAAAGGACTACTGTGGAAATGGAATGAAACAGTGAAATGAGCTTAGATCCATGACTGGTCCATAACAAGTGCTGGATAAATAACAACTATCATTGTTGCTATTATTACTCTTTTTTCTTTTTAGTTTTGTGAGTTCCTTACAGAAGATACTGTAAATTATTGAGCAGTGTATTCATTCTATCTAGTTCAATTCCAAGCTCATAGGACAAAAATACTGGCTGTGCTCCTCCAAGGTGCCAGGCATTTTCTAGAAGTTAGTGATAGAGCAGTGAATAAAGTAGACAAAAAAGAAAATCCCTGCTCTTATGGAGATTATATTTGGATGGGAGTTGACAGGAAATAAACTAATTATATATATATATGTATATATATACTTACTATGGCTTGGATGCCTATAAGGGGCTTTATACATATCGTTCCTAATTCAAACAAATACTATTACTGCCTTTTTATAACAGAAAACTAAGGCTTAGGGATTATTAAAATAACTTGCTGAAGGTCACATTTCTAGAAAGTGGTGGAACCAGGACCCAAACCCAGGTACACTTGACTCCACAAAGTCCATGCTCATCATATTGTACTATGGAAAAGACTGGAAGTGGTGCTGAATGGCAAAATGGCCATCTGGGGTCCAGTAGGAAGGGCAAATAACACCAGGATTCTCGCATTACCAAAGGGTTAGGCACGGCCAAGGCTTACTTCAAGGCTCAGCAGTGAAGTTCCTAGAGGCCCAACTCAGAGCCTCTTGCCTGACACCATAACTATAGGGAGGAGATTTCTGATAGGACAAGTTAGCTTTTAAATTTGGGAATTCTTGGTATACTGAGATATTTGCAGCTTCAGGAAGCTCATGTGTACAAAAGTTCATGTAGCTGCATCATGGACTAGCTTGTCATTTTGAGTAGAGTAGGAGGAGAATGATATGAAAACAGGGACCATGCCACCTAAAACTGACATCTTAAAAACTGATGGTAATGGCCAAGACACGGTGTGCACAATAAGAGACCACGTATTCTGATACCACTTTAGGTAAAAGAACATGCATAGGATCACAAAATCAAAATATTTATTTTCTTCTTTTGTACACGACACTGTTAAAACATTCCTACTGTAGCAATACTGCTCTCCAGGAGCTTACAATCTAAAACAGTCAACATTAACTGTGGACCCAGTAATTAAGGCATTACATCAAATGCAGACTTTGTATCTTTAGATATATCTTCTGAAAGAAGCAGCTGGGAAGGGCAGGATCAAAATTAAATGACATGAAAGTGTACCTCCTGCTCCCTCCCCTTCCAGCTCCTAACCCTTTATGGCTAGAACTCAAGACCAGTGCCCCACAGCCTGAACGGGAGTTCCAGACTATCCTACCATAGAAGTAGTGAGGAAACCTTAATCTCTACTTCCCCGATGGACACAGAGAAAGTTTGTGGGCATTGAGGAGCTGAGTGTTCCTCCAGCATAGACTGGAGAGTGCAACTAAGATTCTATAATTGCAGATGGCACCAGATAGCCCTTTACCCAACTTTATAGAAATCCCAGTGGACAACTGCTCCTCAAAACGTGCTTAAGGTCTCTACCAAGTTTTACAACTCCTGGTTGGTGTATCTATAGCATAGGCAATGTTCTACAGGAAGGCAAGGGAGATTTGATAAATTAGATATATGGGATAAAAGATGTTATCTTCTAGTTATAAAAGACAGAAAAAGGAAATGGAGAGCAAAATAGGTGCCAAAGAAATAGGGATACAGGCTTCTAAAAGATTTGAACAGGGAAGGAGGAAAAGAGTAATTTGGATACAAAGAAGTCAGGCACTAAAATTTCAAATGAACAGGGATATAGAAATGAAAGTCAAGATTATTATATTACCACAATCAAGAGCTCAAGAAAATGAATTTAAACTTTATTATTATTATTTTTCTCCTTCATTAGCTCCTTGCTTTGGCAACCTAGTCTAAGAATTGCTGGAATTCAGGTTTTTCAGGAGACTCTACCTTGACTATCTGAAGACCTAGCCCAGTTTCAATTTCATAGCACTTTGTCTTAACTGGCCTTGATTTTTTTTTTTTTTTACCTTAATTATAAGGTCCTTTCCCTAAAAGGTTATTTTATAGCAGCTCGTGCCAAGATTTCTAGAGAGCACCAGGGTCACTACGAAATATTTTATTTTTCAAAGTTTTGTAATTCCTTGGCTTCTGAGACAATAACAGGCTACATATACCTTAATGTTGGACTCTGTCAGTACCAGTCATTCACTCTGCTCATGCTAAGTATCAGCACTACAAGGGGTTGGAATGAGAGAAAAGCACAAAGCGTTGGTTCTTAGGTTTTAATCTCGATCCAGTAGGCTCATAACCCTCTCTTGGTTCAAACCCATGGAACTACGCATTCCTCACTCCACTATTTAACTGTACCCACAGAGAAAGTACAAACTTTACAACCACAACAAAGGCCAACTGGATAGCTGTGTCCTCTCTTCTGCCCTGAGGCACAAGTGGAGTCTAGCACCAAGGAGGGCAGGATTTAACAGACCAGCATTGAAGAGTCACTTTATGGAGGTAGTTTGGACTAGGAACAAAGCTGCAGCATGGACTAACAACTAAAACGCCAATGTGATTCTTGATGAGAAGAGATTTTGGCCTCCTGTAATCTAAGCCCCCAAAAGTAACAGATGGTCATGTAGAGGATGAGGCTCTGCCTGGTGTGGCATGGATGTTGGGGGCTAAGGAATATCTGGCCATCAGCAGATCACACCCTAAGCCTTCCGAAGACTAGATTTTTGGGCTAGACTTTTGTCCTTCTGGCCTATGACTGGCTAATTTGCATTGCAGATCAAAGGTCTTTCTCAACCTTCAAGCTATTTCCAAGATCTTTACAAATAAGGACTAGTGATTTCATAATGCTGATAAAGTTACTCTGGCTATAGCCCTTCCTGCATGTGTGCTTGGGCACACACACACACAGAGCTGAATAAATGTTTGTGGAATGATTAAGTATCGACCAGCAGCATTTAGTACAGGAGTGAAGCCCAGACATACCACCTGCCAGTCAGTAATTCAAATAACCACGCTCAGCCCACCAGGTTTAAAGCAGAGATTCTCAAAGTATGGTCCCCTGACCATCTGCAGGAGCATCACCTGGGAACTTGTTAGAAATGCCAAGTTTTGGCTCTAGGTCAGTGATGGCGAACCTTTTGAGCTCGGCGTGTCAGCATTTTGAAAAACCCTAACTTAACTCTGGTGCCATGTCACATATAGAAACTTTTTGGTATTTGCAACCATAGTAAAACAAAGATTTATATTTTTGATATTTATTTTATATATTTAAATGCCATTTAACAAAGAAAAATCAACCAAAAAAATGAGTTCGCGTGTCACCTCTGACACGCGTGTCATAGGTTCGCCATCACTGCTTTAGGTTGAGGCCCAGCAACTAGTGTTTTTAGCAAGCCCTTGAGGTGATTCTAATGCCTGCGAAAATTTGAAAACCACTGGTTTAGAGGCAGACATAAAAACAATGGTAGATAATGATTCAAACTTTTTTGCTTCATTCAGTTGTGACAAACCAAGGCACCAAGTTAAAGTAAAATGTCAATGGTTTTATTTTAAAATACTTATGTCTATTTTCTCAACTTGATTGTCCTATCTTTTTTTTTTTGATTGGCAAGTTCATTCTAATCAAAATGTTAAGTGGGAACACCATGGATGAGTCAGCCACCCCAAAATGCACACTTCTGTAAGCTCTAGACTTGTAGTCTCAAACCACCCTCTCTGTGCACTACTAAGGTTTTGGTGCAACACATCACACCTAGGGAAAGGCACAACGTATTTCCAAATCATTGAATCCAAAGACTAGAACTTACTTTTTAGTGTTAAGTTTGGATTTTGGGTTTTGTTGGGCAAGAATTTCCCTCAGCTGCCATGAATCCTAGCTGAAGTCAATCCTTTTCCACCACTGACCTAGGAAAACCCCACCAAATTCAGATTGTCTGTTAAAAATAAAAACAAAAAACTAAAAAAGAAAGGAGGTGATCAAGTCACTGAAGAGACAGCTACCTGGATTAGACAAAAACATAGATCTTGGATCTAAGTTGATGGTGGAGAAGACACCTCAAGAGAAATGGGAATCTCAGCGCAGGAAGAACAGTCAGAGTTACTACTTTAGCTCAGAGACTGTAAGCTAAACCTCTATTGAGAAGGTGTGTGTAAGGAGTTAAGGAGCAAGAAGGGAAGATTCGAGTAGGAATAATGTCTTCCAGTCTTGAACTGCTTCCCACTGCAATCGATAAGGCCGCACCATGGAGTTTGACGTTAATGGCAATGCTCTGTGATGTCCACTACCACGGCCTTCTTCCAGCTGAAGAGAAAGTATCCTGTGCCGGCCCCGGCTGCTACAGCAATGCAGAGGTACCCATTGTAGGTCATGAAGATGAGCATGAGGAAGTAGCTGATGACCACCTGGATGATATGCAGCACTGTCTGCAGGAGGTGAGGAAAGCTCAGCATCTGCTGCCTGGAGAGTAAAAAGGGAAACATCAATCAGAGACCCCGGGGAGTGTTGAGGCAGCTCTGCACATCAGGAGAAGAGGGGAGCATTTGTCATGAAAGCTTGAACTGGACTCCCTCAGATCCACCCTGGCGGCTCATGGATACTTTTGTGTATGTATGTTGTTTATTAATCCCCGGAAATGAAACATAATAGGGTGGTCAGGTTTATAAGCAATAGCTAGTTATGGTGATATGTCCGTAGGAGGAACTCTGTGAAAGTTGAGGAGGAAGGAGGCCTAATACCCCTGACTTACCTCAAGAGAAGCCTAAAGCCTCCCATGCTTATTTGCCTGAATATTTTCAGGCCTTCCACCTTTGCAAAGTTCACATTCTAAAAAAGTGGAAATGGAATTGAGGTGTGGGAGGTACAGTAGAAAGTATTAATTAGGGATCAAGAGACCTGTCTATCCCCTCTGTCATTTACTAGTTCTGTCACCTTATGTAAGTCACAACCTGTTTGGTCTCAATATCCACCAGTACAGTGGATATTCATAATACTGTGTTTACTTGAGAGCAGGATATTGGTCTGAGGGACTGCTTGAACTCCAATTGAGTTTTCAGACCTACATTTCTATTAAGACTGAATCTCAAAAATCATTTGTCCATCTGTGGGGAAACCAACAGTCATCACAAATACTTTCTTAGATGGAATGCAGACATTTGTATAGTCATATTATAAACAAACTGAGACTAAAGCTGGGTAGGTACAATTTTTTAGAGAAAGGAATCCGTTAGATTCTGCCATTCTTCTATACCCTGACCTGAATTTCTTGTTTATTATTATTTACGCAAATATTTTACAATATGGATTCCTTACCTTTTTTCAAAGTGACCAATACTTAAAATTTAGAACAAATGTTCATGTTTGCAGAAGGGTTCCTATTATTCCTCCTTTGGCCTGTTCATGACCCTCAGCCACAAGCCTCCAAAGACAGTTTTGATCAAGGTTGTACAGAATCGCTAACTCAAGAGGCGGCTGTTGTAAATAAAATAGTTGCTTTGCTACTTAGCTAACTCAGCTCTCTAGAACTTCTATATGGATCTGTTTAGTCTTCTTACCCAACAGTTTTGTGTGTCTCCATAAGAATGGTCCCATTTGGTCCTGGAACAGGCATGGAATTGTAGCGGATGCTGACTTGTGACTTGCGTAGCAGGCTCTCTCGGGCTATCTTGAGTCCTTCATAGAACATTGCTAGTAAAAACACTCCCACAAAAGCTCCAGCCATTTCTAGGCAGGGAAAGAAAAGATGGTGGTACTATCAAACATTGCAAAATCACTAGCTGGCATGCCATCCAAGCTAGAAAGACAACATAGAAAAGATGCTACTCTTAATTCTGAATACATTCTTTCACACTGGGAAGCATTGGTAATGTATTCAAACTTCTGATTTTACACACTACCTGAATTAAATAATCCCCTTCTTCCCAGGACAAATTGATTTTGTGGTTCCAAAGATATAACTGCACCTAATGCAGTTCAACTAACTATTCAGCTTGTGCAATTTGAACTTAAGGCACACCAACTCAACATTATAGACACAAAGAAGGTGGTGATTAGTTATCCCAAATCTAGGACTGACACTAAGATGGGCCATGCCAAGAATCAGAAATGATGTAGAGCACAGTTTGGTACACTAGAAAGAACACTGGACTAGGCAGGGCTAGAAGGTCTGGGTCCCTGTTCTAGCTCTGACATACTACTTCTGTGATTTAGGGCTAAGCATTTCACTATCTGAAGCTTGACTTATCTGTAAAATAGCAGCAATGTAGTAGGTCAATAGCTTTTAACCTAGAGTTATTATATGTATATGTATATGTATATGTATATGTATATGTATATGTATGTATATAAAATGCTTCTTACATCATTTTAACTTGACTATGGTCTTATGACCATGACCAATAACTTATCAAACAGGAAACACTGGAAAAGGATGAAAGGGAATGGAGTGCAAAAGACTCCTATCTGGTATCTAAATTATATTTTCAGAAACTCTAAAATAAGGAGTGTGTATCCTTATCTAGGAAGCAAGATGGTTAAGGATCATAACCGTTAATGATTCAGCAATACAACAGAAAGAGATGCTGGGTTTCCAGATTCCTTATCACTGTTTCTCAAGCATCTGTCTCCTTCAAACACCACCTGATGGCTTACTCACCTCCAGCTGTATTGATCACCAGGCCAGAAAACAGTAGTTCCACATTCTTAAAGCCAAAGTAGAAGGTCATGGGCTGTCAGAAAACCAAAACAAGTCAAATTAGAGATGACTGGAGATTCTAAATGAGAATTTCAAGTAAAGAACCTTAGAATACTTAAAAGCTGTAGATCTGGATAATATTCACCGCAGTGGGAAGTTTTCCCCCTCATTTTAGCGTTACTACACAAGCACGCTCCACAAGTGCTCCTTTGTCCTCATCACTGACTTTTGTCTTTTTCTCTTTTATACACTAAACATAAAGACCAGAACTCAATTTAGAAAAGAGTTAATTTTGAAAGAAGGAGAAATATAGAAGAAAGGACCCTGGAAATACTGTTTCTGGTGTGGCTCTGTGATTAACCTGCCACATGATCTTGGGCAAATCACCTGCCTCATCTGGATCAGCCTTAGTTTTTTCTGACTGGCCTTTAAATTGGCCTTTAAATAACAATCTTCCAGTCCTAAAATTAAATTATTTCTACTACCCAAGTGTGTGGGAAAGGGCCTAGGCTGCCTTTCCCATGGCACTCACCATCATCATCATCATGTTGCCGTCTCCCTCTCCGTGGTGGTGGGAGGCTGAAGTGGCCGGGTGATGGTGAGAAGGTGGCATGGTACTGGTGTGGTCCACAGAGTTCGACACCATATGGTGGGAATGGCTCATTTTTCCAGGAAAAGTTGAGAATCAGCAGAAGATTCTAAGAAAATGGATAATATATAATACCTTAAGGATATAAAAATCTTGATTCTTAATAAATACGTGGCATTTCATCCATTGAATTAATGCTCTTCTAGCGTCTTTACTCAGAATTATTTTTTTACATTCTAGAGATGGAGAGAAGTAACTGTGCTCATAAAGATCATCTTTGGAAATTGTGGCACCTTGAGTTTCAGAAACCTAACTCTTATTTTGCAGAATCATTCCTTGAATAGATATGTTCAATGTGTGTTCAAATTTAAATATGAGATAGGAAGAAATGTAGTCTCTTTGGGTTGTAGGAAACAGACAATTTTTGTAATAATGGACAAATTGATGCCATTAATGAAATTTCACTGCTCTTGGGCTTTCTAATCATGTTGGTAGATAAAAAGCAAGCACTTCAGATAATTCACTTAACTGGATGGCCTGTGTTCAGTCAGGATATTAAGAACACATTTTCACATGTAGGACAACCAGCCTTCAGCTAATTTAAATTTGAAGAAAAGGTCTACTGCTGCCCCAGGCAAGCAGTGTGCTCAGAATTTAGATACAATTGAAATCCTAGCCAGGCATTAGAATTAAGAACACTGAAAACAAGGTATAAATTGGCTTTCTATATTAAATTAAGTCTAGACGAAGGCATATTCAGCCTGGTATCTTACTATCACATCACTGCTTTACTGCAAAAGTCCATCTGGGACAAAAACCAAGACGCAAAAACTTCCGCAACCGAAGTGGGGGTGGGAATGGGAAGCTGGAACTTGAGGAGGGTGTTGATGGCTTCTCTTTTTGTGTTTGCAACTCCAGCTGGTGGAGGAAAGAGTGCATTATAAATTCCAAATAGGCAGTCAGTCTCATGAGCCTGAATATGCCTCTCATTATTTATTCAATGAATCAATATTTATAAAACTCCTACTATGTGCCAAATTTTGAGTTAAGTGCTAGTAATTTATCAGTGAATAAGACAGACAAGGTACCTGATAAACAAGTAAACAGAACAATTTCATGGTGTGATTAATGCTATGAAAGAAACAAACAGGATACTATGACAGCATTACTAAGAGGTAGAGAAAAGGGATACTTTAAAAAAAATCTCTGACGTTTTTATGGGCCTCCTGCCCTCCAAGGGGTGCCCCACTTCTGCTGCCTTAACACCTCAGGACTTTGGTGTTGTTGACCTCAGAGACCACTTTGCCATCCACAATCGTGGGGATGTTGGTCTTTTGGACGGATTGCATGGAATTGCTGTTACTCAGGGCATCACCAAGATCAAAGTCCTCCCCTTCTTCCGGCAGGCAGTGGTAGCAATCTCAGCCTCCAGCTGGACCTTGATGTTCAGCAGGATCTCAGACTCCTGGGCCTGGCGCTGCTCTCTGCCAGGGTCGGGGACAGCTCTGATCCCAGCTGCAGCACAATCCCATTGAGCTGTTCTGTCTGCATGGCATGGCAGGTCTCCCCCTCCCTCAGCCCACAGATTTCTCATGGAGTCCAGGGTATTTGGAAAACTCATCTCCTAAAGCAATCAAACATACCTAACCCATTCTCTTTAGAAGAAAAATTCTACTTATAGGAGGTAAATTGGCATTTGGTTAGTGTTAGTTGTTTTCCTTCCATAGCTCTAATCTAAGAAGATCCAAGCTCAGCTTTTTTTCAGAATAAGAACAGGTACTAAAGAATAAATCAAAGAACAGCAATACTGCAATACCATTCGTTGTCTCAATTTGTAACCTGAAAAAAAATTCATCTGAAGAAAATGGTTTAATCATGAGCTGTGCTGCTTTGTCTAGTTTCTCTAAACTCCACACCATCTTTAACTATTTGTTTCTCAAGAACTGTATATTCTCTAATTTAGCTCCACCCCACTGTTTCTAAGAACTGGGCTCAAGGTCCACAAAGTAGCTCTACTGTGCTGTCATGCAATCAAATGTTTTGATTTGAAAAGCAATTACAATGAATGGAACTTGTGGAAGAGTAATGATGAGTGGAACCTTAGCAAAGTTTATTTACTAATTCACTGGATTTCTGGTTTTAGGTCAATCTATGTGCATATCTTAATTCCTGGCTTACACTTTTGTTCTTTTTGTTTGTTTAATCTTCATTTGAGGATATGTTTTATTGATTTTAGAGAGAGAGAGGAAGGGGGGGGGAGAGGAAGGGGGAGAAAGAAAGAGAGAAACATTGATTGGTTGCCTCTCTGCCTCTCTTACATACCCTGACTAGGGATCAAACCTGCAACCTAGGTATGTGCCCTGACTAGGAATCAAGCTGGAACCTGTTGGTGTGCATGCAGGACAACACTACAACCAACTGAGCCACCTGGCTAGGGCAACACTCCTGTTCTTATTTAAAACCTCTACCATTCATTTTTCTTCTTATCCTTATTCTACTACTTCATCAAATTAAAAAAATAATAATTTTATAAAATACTAACAAAAAAATCCTGAATATATAACTCAAGGATAGAACTGAAAAACAAAAACAAAATCTTAGGATTCCTTACTTTCAATCCATGATAAAATCCACCTACAATATTTTATTTACCAAGTTTTTATAACTAGGTGGAAAGATTAGGAATACTGCATTTCTCTTTCCATTTTTGCTCATTCAGGCAACCTAGTTTTCTCTAACAGAATCCAAGGGGGACATTTATTTTATTTTCAGTTGGGTACTTGAAGTTGGCTACATGCCAGCTTGTTTCTATGGCCCTTAATACTATTGGATATGGGAAATGGAATGGCACATTTGACCCTGAATATCACACAGCTTTGCATTTCTTTCTGCTTTCCCCTTTCCCCCATTTAATAAGTATGGTAGTATTTATATAAATACTTTTCAATACTATTTATATAAATAGTTTTCAAAACTTCCTTGTATTCAAGGGTCTAATTCTTTCTCAGTCTACTTCTGAGGATCATCAAAAAAGAAGTTTCCTTATTCCTGCCTACTCCTCCCCCAACACAGACAGGTTGTAAAGCTTAACTAGAGGGCTAGATTCTTTGTAAAACCTAGCTACTCTAGCAAAATAAACATGAATTTATGGACAGAAGTTAGGAAATGAGCCAGAAGGCTAAATTCTAATGCTTATTCTGAATCTTATCACTGACCTTACTTCTTATAGGTTTAGTTTAAACTTCAAATTCTCTTTTATTTTCCTGGTATTTCACAATGATGGATAAGAAACAATAATCCATAGGGACTATGGAGATTAGACTGCACAGAAAGATTACACAGATGTGGTCATACATCTGCCACATGGTCCCTCTTCTCCAGCTCAGACAGATGTAATCTGGAGCTTCAGACAGTTCCTTTGGAGACTCCCTACAGTCTTTCCTGATGTCCACGATAAGGACGATAAAGAAGAAAGTTTTTATTCTTAAAACGATTAGGGTCATATTCCTTTTTAGATTTGTAGAAACATTATACAAAGAAATCTACCTAGTTGGGCTTCTGCTTTGTGCAGGCATTATTTATGATTGGTGACATAAACTTTTGGCTCAGATATGGGAAATTCAAGGTCAAAGATAGTTAACTACCATAAACAAGGATTCATGCTTATGGACTATGTTCACATGATCAAGCAACCACTTTAAATGGACTAATCCTGCCTTTTGATGACCTGTGTGGGACCAGTAGATTTCTGAGAAATGGCTCTGGCTTTGTTTCAAGTGCCCCTATCGGTACTTTACAATTCTCTTGATAGCTTTCTTCATTCCACACTTATGTTGTCCTTTTGGGGAGGGAGGAAGTAAAGGAAATGTAGGAATAAAGGGAAAAAATTTATATAATCTTACATAATAATATAATATGCAAATTGACCAAACGGCAGAATGACCGGTTGCTATGATGTGCACTAACCACCAGGGGGCAGATGCTCAATGCAGGAGCCCCCCCCTGGTGGTCAGTGAGCTCCCACAGGGGGAGCACTGCTCAGTCACAAGCTGGGCTGATGGCTGGCAAGTGCAGCAGCGGTGGCATGAGCCTCTACTGCCTCCTCTACTGTGCTAAGGATGTCTGACTGCGTCAGTCGGACATTCCCCGAGGGCTCCCAGACTGCTAAAGGGCGCAGGCAGGGCTGAGGGGATCCGCACACCCCAACCAGTGCATGAATGTCATGCACCGGCCCTCTAGTACAATAAAAAGGGCTTAGGTATCTCTCCATAACTTGGCATTGTAGGCTAATATACTGGAGTTGTTGAGAAAAAAACACAGTAGCTCCCAGTAAATGGGAGCAGGAAATACAATTTGATGAATTGTATCCCTTAGGCCCTGGTCTCACATTTCTATTCCAAATTGACTGGTAGAAATGTGATTGGTAGAAATCCTATGGATATAGTATTATGTAACCCTTTGGCTATTTTAGCTGCCTTTCCTTGGCCTGTGTCCTTCTTGAGGTGCAGTGATCATAAGGATACTAATTTTACCAATTCCATTCATAAAGGGTATTAGTAATCAAAGATTACACAGGCTCTCTGCCAGACGGGCAAAAACTTAGGATTCTGAAAGTTCTACCATATCAATGGGCTAAAACAGTAAGTAAGATGATGCAGTAGAAGTACAGAGAAAATAGGTCAGGTCAATAAGAAAAAAGGAAAAAAAAGACCTTCAAATTGTGTACACACACACACACACACACACACACACACACACACACTTCCTCCCAGATTAAGTCTGGCATGGCAGGAATGGGAGCTGTTAGGGCACTTGCTACAACTGTAGGTTTATAAAGACAGTCAGAACTCAGGAAAATAATTGCAAAAAAACGAATAACCCAAAAGCTTACATTTTATCCTTTTAAAAATTCTTCAGTTAACAAAGGCTACTGTTTTCCCTTCGAACTTTTTGCCTTTGTTGATAATAAAAATAACTCCAAGGGATCATCTACAATAAATTCTCACTGCAATTCTTCATGGCAATGGTTGGGCTAAGATAAGAAATACATTGATAGAACTGGTAAGGAATTAATTTAGTGATTATTTGCAGATTTCAATATTTTTTCTTTCTTCACCTTAACCAGAATGAGCTCTACTACTTCAGGTCATCTTCACAGGATTCCCTAAAAGCACTTTTCATGGATGAACCCAAACTATGCACAGTCTGCTTTCTCAGCAGAATGTAAGTGGATGAATTACTCATTCATCAGACTAATGGGCTGTATCAAAAGTAACCAAGTACCAGAGACATAAAGGGAGAAACTACTTCAAACAATTTGCACTTAAAATTTAGAGAACCTTCATTTATGAGTGGTCAGTGATCTAGGCAAACAAGAAATACTGCATGGACTGACACGTTTTTAGAAGAATAAAAGAGCAGCTATGAGTTAGTGGGAGTGGCTCTTTCACTCAGAAATTCTTGGTTAAGAATATCTTCTTTAGGATGATACTCAGGAGATGCCCTGAAAATATTATTCTAACTATGGAAGATAGAAAGCAAACCTGTGATTTAATTCTAATCAACACTGTGTTTCCAGATACTGGTTCAAGGTCGCTCGCTCCCTTCTATCATAAATTTCATCTCTACACATCTCCACTCTATCCTCCATCTTAAGCTGCTCAGGCTGAGCAAAGATTATGAGAAACCTGTTGGGGCAAGACAGATCCTGGAGGAATTGATTACTAGGAAAATTATACAGCCATGGAGGGCTATCATTTTCAAGAGGAAACATGCTAAAGACACACTTAATTTTTCAAATGTGCATTTTCCAATTTCTAGATCACTTATGCCTCCTGGCAAACATGGGGGCCATACTATTACCATACAAGCAACAAAACATAAAGGACAGAGAACTAGTTTAACTGTGAAAGAGATGCAGGTGATAAATGCCACAATGTTGGTCACTTTTCCTAATCCCAAGTAAATTAGAAGATTCACCCAGCTTGCCTTTGGTTTTCACCATCAGCAGCTCTATTACAAACATGGATTTGCCTAACAGTAACCTGTCCTGTTCATCCTATATGATACATCAATAACAAATTAATCCACTGAAAGCATGGCTCTACTTATCTGCTCAAACAAGTCCACTACCTACTAACCTTCCCATTGTCTTTTAACCTCTGTTCTGAGAGCACAAATCTCTCAAAGAAAGGCCCCAACCTACCTGTCTGCCTACATGTACTTTGTATTCCAGCCAAATAAGTCCAATTGCCAAAGTTTCTACTGTTCCTAGGACATATTTCACACTTCTCTGTCTGGTATCTTTGCTCACATTGTTTCCTCATTCTGGAATGCCCATCCTTACAATCTCAATCTCTAATACAATAAACCCTCCTCATCTTCCAAGGTCTAGTTCTAAGACCTCTGAATATTTGTACTGCCTTTTGCCTTTCCTAATAACTCCATCTGGGACCAGCCTCACAACATACCCTGAAATGTCTTTATGATCTTTTCAATCTGTGCCTATTTCTGTCATCATGCTGATACAACAGTATTGAGAAAAAGCTGGAAAAACAGTTGAATGGAGGTATTTCTCCAAAGTGCCTTCTCAATGTCATCAACTACAGACAGTTAATGAGCTCCTCTTGGATACTTCTTGGGTCCTTCTTGACCCAGCTAAGGAGAGAAAGTCTGGCTTCAACAATTAGGCCCGAAAGAGATGGATGAGCCATTTCTTCATCTACATGCAGGCCACTTGAAATGGAAACCTGAGTGCCCTGTCTCTTATTTGTGGGACATAGATCATTGTATGGAGTTCCTCAGTAATATACAAATTCTATAATAACTGTTCAAACACCCCTAGGGGTTTGTCAGGCTAGTGTGTTGCTCCCTTCCAGAAATATAAGGAAATAAACATTCTCTTTCCAGCCAAGCCAACTACAGGAATCTGAATCTTGCTATTTGATGGTGATGATGTTGACAATAGAACCAGTATTCCAAGCTATTCTAGTATTTGTACTCCAGATACCATTTGCATGTATTTCTCAAGCTGTAATTTTCATTTTAGGCTATACTCCCAGAAACTAATTTGTCTGCAAAGAGAAACCTAACCACCTTCACATCTAATTTCTGATACTGATATACTATCTGGCATTTATGTTTCTATCCATTACAGACTTACTTTTCCAACTTTATCTCAATTTAATTCTCCTCACATTCAAATATTTCACTGAAACAGATCTTCCTCAATAAATTTAGTACTTTGACACTTGTATACTTCTTTGGCTTGTGCCATTCCTGTAATTCCTTCCCTCTCCTCCCACACCACTTTGTGTATATGTGTAAATCCTGTCATTACTTAACATGGATCATGCACTTAAAAAGTGTCAGAATAAGATAAAGTTAAAACATGGCCCTTGCTCTTTGAGTTTACAGTCTGGGTCATTCCTTAAGGCTTGGTTAAAATGCTCCCTTTTCCATGAGTTTTCCTTGAATTCTTAAAAATAAATATATGTATTTCAGAGAGAAAGGGAGAGGGAGAGATAGAAACATCAATGATTAGAGAAAATCATTGATCGGCTGCTTCCTGCACACCCCAATTGGGGATCGAGCCTGAAACCTGGGCATGTGCCCTGACGAGTAATCAAACCATGACCTCTTCATTCATAGGTGGCCCTCAGCCACTGAGCCACACCAGCCAGGCCTTGAATTCTTGACAGAAGAAATTTCTCTTTTCTGAATTTCTGTGGCAATCTTCTCTTATGGAAATTTTGAGTTAGTTCTTAAAATACAAGATAAAGCATTATATATATACTAGGGGCCCGGTGCACGAAATTCGTGCACTGGGTGTGTGTGGGGGGGAGTGTCCCTCAGCCCAGCCTGCCCCCTCTCACATACTGGGAGCCCTAAGGCGTTGACCCCCATCACCCTCCAATCGCAGGATTGGCCCCTTGCCCAGGCCTGACGCCTCTGGCCTAGGCGTCCGGCTCGGGCAGCGGGGACCCACAGCTGCAGCGGCCCCGCGATCGTGGGCTTCGCTTTAGGCCCAGGCAAGGGACCCCTAGCTCCTGGGACTGCCAGCTTCGACCATGCCCAGCTCCCATCGCTGGCTCCATCCCTACTTCCTGCTATCACTGGCCAGGGCGGAAAAGGCGCCTGATTCTCCGATCATGGCTGGGGGGCAGGGCAAAGGCGGCCCCAGGGCCGCCTTTGCCCTGCCCCCCAGCTCTTAGCTCCCCCCTGGGTTTCCGATCACTGTCAGTGGCAGGGGGCTTCTTCCTGCTTTCCCTTTCGCCTCCCTGCATTGTGCCTACATATGCAAATTAACCGCCATCTTGTTGTCAGTTAACTGCCAATCTTAGTTGGCAGTTAATTTGCATATAGCCCTGATTAGCCAATGAAAAGGGTAGCTCGTAGGCCAATTACCATTTTTCTCTTTTATTAGTGTTGATATATATATAAAGTTCCTGGAGGGTAAGTAACTAATTTCTACCTCCTTACTACATCTGGAAGAACACTCAACAAATATTCATTCATTCAAAAAAGTATTTAATTCCTATAAAATCCACCAAGGTTTCAATATCTACTTAAAAGGAGCCAGGTGCAAAAAGGCAAGATTATTGCCTTTATGGAGCTTAATCTAGAGGAGGAAACTCTCATTAAATATGTAGAGAAGTAACTATGTGTAGGTATATATACACTGTAATTAAATTGTGGTAAGTGATATGAAGTAAACACAGTACAGTGGTAAAGAATAACAGTAAAACAACTAATTTGTATGGAGCGGGGCAGGTAAAGAGAGAAAGAGAGAAGCCCTAATGAGGTAACATTTAAACAGAAAGATAAATTACTGGAGTTGCGTAGAAGGGCAGGGAGCAGCATCCTCAGGCAAGAAAAGAATCAAGGGCATGTACCGTCAGTATGAACAGAACACATTCAGAGGAAGAGAGGCCAATGAGGTTGAAGAGAGAGGCAGAACAGGTATCAATTAAGAAGGCTTCAAAGATCATCTTCAGGAAACTAAATTTTATTCCAAGGGCAACTAGAAGCTATTTACGGGTAATAAGCAGGGAAGTGATACGATTAGCTTATATTTTAACAGAGTACTTTGGCTGCTGTGTAGCATAACTGGCTTTATCTGTTTGTCCCTAATAATATTTCCTGCTCAAATTTTTCTGTGAGGCATTCACAGAAGGGGAGGGAGGGGGGAGACTTACAGAACCATGGGCTATAATACTTTAATTTGCCAGAATCCAGAAAGGCATCTGTTAAAACATAGAAGGATTAGATTAGGAGAGCCTTCTAACTTCTGGGTTATAAAATGGTTTGAAGGGCAAAACGGAGGGATATTCTACAAGAATTATTCAATACTATAAGGGCTTCTAAAGTTATGCCACACTTTGTAGGTGAGAGTTAAGCTTACAGAATACTGTTAAGAACAAGAGTATGGAGTCAGATGGTATTAAGTCCTGGCTCTGCTAATTTCTAGCTGAGTGTCCTAGTGACATTTCCTATAAAGATCCATGGAACTTTAGATTGGCAGTACTATGTACAGAGGCTATTAAAGGGGCTGTGCCCAGATTTCAAAAGCACTTGGATAAATGACTCAAATTTGGTAGTTGCTCAATAAATAAAAAAGTATGATGAAAGTAAACTAAGCTCCTTGCAGAACATGGACAGCATATTAACATGGACAGAACATGGACAGTATATTATTGGAATATACAATCTGTACTATACAGGGAAACCTTCAATAGTGATAAAAACAAACCCTAATTTTCATTCATACCTTTCCATATATTAGCAATAAATCCAGAATTTATGTGACTCTTTTTTTAATGCCGTGTTTTAGAGACAGTGGAGAACACCAAACTGAATCCAAGATCTGGATTCTGGTCTATCCTACTCCATAATTTTGTATTCTTTTGGGTATAACAGCTATGTCAGGGTTTCTCAATTCTGGCATTATTGACATTTGGGGCTGAATAATTCTTTGTTGTATTGTAGGATGTCTAACAGTATCCCTGGCTATTACTCACTAAATACCAGTAGCACCGCATTAGTTGTAACCACAAAATGTCTGTAGACATTGCCAAAAGTCACCCCACCTCACTGAGAACCACTTTTGATCTCCGAGTTTCATCTGAAACACAGGGAAACATGAAGATAATATCTGTTTTCCTTCATGGCTGTTATATTATTCAAATAATATAATGAATGGGAAGAAATACTGAGAAAAAAAGACCATATGATATATGTAAAAGCATTACTAATACTCTGTGAGTAATTATTATTATTTTCTATGAGTACTCAATAATGAGACTGAAGAAAAATACATCATGTTTACAGAATGCATTTTAAGGTTTAAGGCTATGTGCAGTCTAATATGCCTTTTAGGTGGGTATTCAATAGATATTGTTGGTTGAGTGATTCTAAGTCTGGGTCCAGTAGTAACTTCATTTACTTTTGTGGCGTGTTCTCATGTTTTGATGCGGAGCTACAACAATGTAGTATGTTTCCACACCTGCCTTTACTTGACAGACAGGCCTGGATTAAACAAGAATGACTGTTCATTTCACGGATGGAAAAACTGAGGTACAGAAGGTTAACTGACTAGCTAAAATCATGCAGCAGTTAGTCTAGCGGCACTGTGCAATCAGAATCCAGATTCTAACCTCAAGTCCAATGCTCCATTGCTGTATCATGGTACTTTCATCCAAACATCTTGCATTCCTGTCTCTTAATACAAAGATAGCTATTTTGCTTTCTGGGGCAACAACAACAACAAAACTGAGATAAGGGAACAGAGTGGTAGTTTTGAGAGAAGCTTAGAAAGAAATATACTAAACCTATTTCTATTGGGAAGTACAAGTGGATATTCCCTACATTTGGGTTAAATCAATGTCAAGTTATCCAAGCACCCTGTCAAGTCTACCAGGTATGAAATCCTTGCCATTAAGTTGTCCAGGAAGAGCTAACTCTAGTTGTTACTTACCTCCAGAGTAGTTGTGTCTTGCAACTTAACTATGTTAAGGCATACAGTTTGTGCTAAAACTGTTCCCTGCAGTATTTTTGGCTGCTCCCCCTCAATGTGGGAGCTAGAGTGGCAGGCCACATTTCAGCATTTTATTAAAATTCACAAAAGCTTCAACTGCCATTCTGCTATATATTTCCAGTTGTCAGAAACAGAACTTTTAAAGAATAACTCATAAAAATGTAACCATTTATTTTACTCCTTTAAACTACCAGACCACCTCTGATTATTATGCCTTCACATGAACTTTCAAATGCTGAATGTTGTCACAAAGAGTCATCACGCCCAACCATTGATTCCAGTCTTCCAGTAGTTCTCAGGAAACATGAGTTGGAGCCCACCTTTACCTTTATTATTACTATAGTTTCAAAGAACATAAGACTAGCAATTAGGAAATTTTGATGCTAGCCTGTTTTTTCCCAAACATTAGGTAACTTCATCTTTATGGTCACAGTTTCCTCAGTAGAGAGATGAAATAATTCATCTTTGGGACCAATTTCAATTAGAAAAGTTGGGGTGTATATAATATTTCAATGAGAAGCAAATGCATACTTATCTTTTCTAAATGCATCTGAATATTATTGATATGCTTTAGACATTCTAACATTTCTTCTTTTTAAAAAAATATTTTTATTGACTTCGTGAAGAATTGAATGTCAGTAAAAAATTTTAACAAGGATGGTGTCAAGGATAGGTAACCAGGCATAACTCCAAGTTTCCCACTCCCAGACATCTGCGCGTCAAGGTCCTGATTAGACCCTTGTAACTGTAAATCAAGGACGTTTGTGGTTTCTGTGAATAAAAGCTCGCTGAGCACAAAGCTCGGGGCTGTTACAGGAGGGGCCTGTGGCAGATGCTGGCCAGCTCAATAAATCCTCGCTTGCTGTTTAAGACCTAATTGGAGTCGGTGGTCTTATTCTTGTGAATGTTGGTCCACAACAACTTCAGAGAGGGAGAGGGAGAAGAAGAGAGAGATAGAAACATCAATGATGAGAGAGAATCACACAGGGGATCAAGCCCGCAACCCGGGTATGTGCCCTTGGCCGGGATCGAACCTGGGACCCTTCAGTCCACAGGCCAATGCTCTATCCACTGAGTCAAACTGGCTAGGGCTAGGCAACTCTTAATTACTCGAAAATGTGAGAACCCCAGTTCTGAATTATAGAGATGTACAACATAGATATATAGTATAAGGAATTTAAGAATTGAATGTTTAATAAGTGAGAGCTTTTAAAAAAAAAAGGAAAGTAAAAAGTCAAGATTCCACCAGTATCTAAAATAAAACATGTATTTTGATATTCCGAAAGGACACAGAGCTAGCATAGTCTCACTTGAAAGTTTACACACACTACCACCTAATAACCAAAGAACCTTCTGGAGTAACACTGAATTGCCAATGGCTCATCTTTGGGATTTGAGAGAAGTTTTTACACCCACTGTGTGAATAAAATCTCTTGAGTTTCAGATGAAGAGGAAATTATATATATTTTCTGCAATTTTATTTTTCTAGATTAGTTGTAAAATACAGGAGCTGAACTACCAGAAAGATAAACCTCAAATAGGAAATGCAGTGCTTTGTATGAAGAAACTGTTGGATATTAGTTCTTAACATGGTTAATAAAATTAAGATTTATTCCCAGTTTAGCACATGGGGTCTGTCCTAACAACTCCTGTCTTTCTGAGATTGGGAGTTCACTTTGAGATCCTGAATAGGTCACCAAAAACAAAGAAAAACATGAGAAGGAAGCTGTGGGCAGAAAAGGTATTTACCACTTCTTTTTTATGGCAACTCTCCCAGTACACAGGGAGCTATACTCATTCTCTAACTGGTAAAACTGTACCTACTGGTTGTGGGCCCTTGGGCAAATTATTTAATACCTCTGTGCCTTAGTTATAAAATCAGGATAATAAAAGGATTGTTTTAAGGATTATTACCAGGAGTTCACTTAGGTGATAGCATAGTGGTTAAGTTAGCTTCCTTTAAAGTAGGGATGAGAATAGCAACTACCTCATGACGATGTGCATCTAAACACGTAGAACAGGGCCTAGGCACAGTAAGCCCTCGATAACATTCATTATTGCTACTTTTAATCTACTGCTCTTTCTACTAGAAAACTTGGCATAGCTATAAGTTCCCCAAGTTCTTTGATTTGTCCCAGCCATTACTCCATAGCTAACCTTTCTTTCTAACCTCTGCTGTTCTCAATTTGGGAGTCTTAGGAGTGTGCCAGTGAATCCTATCCACTTAACTTCACAGGCAGAACACCCTTCACCTATGTTGTACCAGGTGGTCAGCAATTTGCTTCCAATCTGCATCTATTTTCTTTTTTTTAAATATATTTCTTTTATTTTTATTTATTTCAGAGAGGAAGGGAGAGGGAGAGAGAGATAGGAACACCAGGGGAGAGAAACCAAGATGGCGGCATAGGTTAACCCGGAGATTGCTGCCTCGAACAACCACTTCAAAAAACAACTAAACGACGGAATGCACATCATCCAGAACCAAAGGAAGGCTGGCTGAGTGGAAATTCTACAACTAGGAGGAAAGAGAATATCATACCCAGACTCAGAGGAGGCGCAGTGCTGAAGTGAAATACTCAGGTGCAGAGTGCGCACGGAGCGGGCTGGCGGCGGAGGGCGCGGTTGTTGTTTTCAATCGGGAGGGAGTTTCAGACTCTGAGCTCCAGATCCGGGTGAGTCTCTAGGGACCCAGACTCAAACGGGAGAAGCAGGACTGTCTGGCTTCGGTCGGAACTCGAAGGCAGCTTTCTCTCTGTGGTTTGCAGCAGTTGCTGGGACTCTGTGAGGCAGAGCCCCTAGGGACAGAACTGAGAGCAGCCATAACTGCTCGCTCCGGCCCGCCCTGTAGATCCCCGGGGACCTGCCCTGCCCAAGCCCTGCGCAGAGCCATTTGCCGGAAAGCTTCAGGCAAACGCTAGATTAGCACCGCCCTAAAGATCCAGCACAGAAGCTCTCCCACTGCAGACACAGTGGACTCTCATAGCCAGTTAGCCTGGAGGTCAAATCACCCCCGGTATTGCCGACAACAATCAAGGCTTAACTACAACAAGACTGCGCACAAAGACCACTAGGGGGTGCACCAAGAAAGCATAAAAAATGCGGAGACAAAGAAACAGGACAAAACTGTCAATGGAGGATATTGAGTTCAGAACCACACTTTTAAGGTCTCTTAAGAACTGTCTAGAAGCCGCCGATAAAAGTAGTGAGATCCTCAACAAATCTAATGAGACCCTCGATGTTATGATAAAGAACCAACTAGAAATTAAGCATACACGGACTGAAATAACGAATACTATACAGACTCCCAACAGCAGACCAGAGGAGCGCAAGGATCAAGGCAAAGATTTGAAATGCGAAGAAGCAAAAACACCCAACCAGAAAAGCAAAATGAAAAAAGAATCCGAAAATACGAAGATAGTGTAAGGAGCCTCTGGGACAGCTTCAAGCGTACCAACATCAGAATTATAGGGGTGCCAGAAGATGAGAGACAGCAAGATATTGAAAACCTATTTGAAGAAATAATGACAGAAAACTTCCCCCACCTGGTGAAAGAAATAGACCTACAGGTCCAGGAAGCGCAGAGAACCCCAAACAAAAGGAACCCAAAGAGGACCACACCAAGACACATCATAATTAAAATGCCAAGAGCAAAAGACAAAGAGAGAATCTTAAAAGCAGCAAGAGAAAGAAACTCAGTTACCTACAAGGGAGTACCCATACGACCCTCAGCTGATTTCTCAACACAAACTTTGCAGGCCAGAAGGGAATGGCAAGAAATATTCAAAGTGATGAATACCAAGAACCTACAACCAAGATTACTTTATCCAGCAAAGCTATCATTCAGAACTGAAGGTCAGATAAAGAGATTCACAGATAAGGAAAAGCTAAAGGAGTTCATCACCACCAAACCAGTATTATATGAAATGCTGAAAGGTATCCTTTAAGAAGAGGAAGAAGAAGAAAAAGGTAAAGATACAAATTATGAACAACAAACATGCATCTATCAACAAGTGAATCTAAGAATCAAGTGAATAAATAATCTGGTGATCATAATAGAATCAGGGACATAGAAAGGGAATGGACTGACTATTCTTGGGGGGGAAAGGGGTGTGGGAGATGCGGGAAGAGACTGGACAAAGATCGTGCACCTATGGATGAGGACAGTGGGTGGGGAGTGAGGGTGGAGTGTGGGGCGGGAACTGGGAGGAGGGGAGTTATGGGGGGAAAAAAGAGGAACAAATGTAATAATCTGAACAATAAAGATTTAATTAAAAAAATAAAGAGAGAGATAGGAACACCAATGATGAGAAAGAATCATTGATTGGCTGCCTCTTGCATGCCCCCTACTGAGGATCAAGCCTGCAACCCAAGCATGTGTCCTTGACCAGAATCGAACCCGGGACCCTTCAGTCCGCAGGCCGATGCTCTATCAACTGAGCCAAATGGGATAGGGTGATCTGCATCTATTTTCTTTGCAGTGTCTCAAAGTTTCAGGCTTCTCTCTCCCTCTTTTCTAATGATAAAAGATGCTTTTTATGGGGGGAGGGTGTTTTCCCACCATGAAGCAATTCTCCAACACCAACTGAGTGTCCACAATTCAATACAATTCTGACATTATCCACCCGAAGATAGAATCAGATTCTAGAGGTTGAGGGCTCAGACCTACAAGATTGCCTGCCCTCCACTTCAGATGCCAATCATAACCCCAGGTTGTTACCCTTGCTTCTGACCAATTGACTATAAATCAGGAGTTCCCATACCCCCTCTCCTTGGGTTATACTAATTTGCTAGAGTGGCTCACAGAACTTAGAAAACCCATTTACTCACTAGATTACCAATTTATTAAAATGGATATTAAAGTATACAAATCAACAGCCAAATGAAAGAAGAGATATATAGGGTAAGGTCCCCCCAAAAAGACTAACAAAAGACACCTTTATTGCTCTCTTCACTTAGGAAATATCAAGGGTTTTTGGAGCCCTGTGCCAGAAAAGGGATAAACTCTCTATATAACACACTGCTCTTTATTTTTCTATTTCTGTAGTCATTTCATTAGGATTTGGGAAAGGAAAAGAGATGTGTTCAAAATGCCATCATGAAATTGAAATATGATACATTATATTGTTTTTGCCCATCTTGTATTGTCTATATTTTAGCTTCTTAAGAGTAGGTAAGAGGTGGAATTAGAATGTTATGGCTTAGAATTCTACCCCATAATTCTAAGCCATAACATGGCATCATGCACCTGGTGGTATTTCTGAATCATAATAAAGGAAATTCTTTCCATGGTTAGTTTCTAGAAAGTTTATGGGCCTTTTATAAGGTGCCTAAATAACAGGCAGAAAAAAGCCTAGTGAAGCATCTAGCTTAAGCTACTCAGCAGTAATTTTCCCTGGGAATCTTGCATGTAAGTAAGCTTATATTTGGAAAGGTGGGACCTACCTGGCTGAGCTGCATGTTAATCAAGTCCTATAATCCTGATATCTGTAACTATAGGAGTTATAGTCCACCAATGGGCCTGGTTGTCTCATATCCCACAGTTTATCAGAGCTATCCCAAAGAGAGTCTACGAGTACTTAAAGCATGGCCCATAGACAAGTTTCTTAATTCTAAAATAAAAAAGTCAACACTAATTAAATTTTCTCTTCTAAATGTACAGCTTCATTAATTTATATTAATGAAGTTTGTATTAATCTAACATACGTTGTGATCTTTATGACTTCATACACATAAAATGAGATGGGGGGGAGGTATATGTTTATTTTTAGTTGCATATTCCCAAGTCATTCCTACAAAGTATGTCTCGCTCTATAGCTACCACTAGTGTGTAGCTAAATAAATAAGGTTCCAAATTTTTAACTGCAGCACAAAGAATGGCAATGGAAGCCAGCAAGTTACGTGTTAACCATTACTTAAACATACATAGACACACATTCCTCTTCTAGATAATTTACTTGGCCTTTTGCCCCTTCCTAAATCAAATTAGGTGTGCATAGGGGTAGGTTGCAAGATGTGCCATGCATGCTGGCAGGGAAAAGAGTATGTCATCTGCGAGTAGCAAAGTAGAGGCTGGATTACTCTGACGTCAACCCAAACTCAATTCAGCAAGTATTTATTAAATACCCTGTATCCCAACGTGGGGAATTTGGAATTGAAGAGGATGGAAGTTCTGGCTGAAACCTGCTATTTGTAAAGCAAATTTCACAAATGGCATCAAGCACATAGAGAGAAGATGATGGAGGTGAGAGAGGGAAGGAAGGAAGGTTAGCAGGTATGCTCAAAAGGGAATAGGGGATAAATATTAATTCTGATCTGCTTATGGTCCCTAGCTCCTCAAAAAGATAAGTGATTGATATGACCCTTTTCAAACATCTACCCACCCACACACACACACAAAAATCCCCACAAAAAAACTAGGAAAGCCAGTAAGAAACTCATGTAAACAGATAGATATTACTTAGCTCTCTGGTTTACTTATCTATTTTCAGTCCTTACATGGACTCTCAACAACTAGCTAATCTTCTGAATCTTCTATGTGGTAAGTACTAGTAAAAGTAGTTGGGAGATAGTCCTTTTTTATTTTTATTTTTAAAAATATATTCTTATTGATTTCAGAGAGGAAGGAAGAGATAGAAACATCAATAATGAGAGAGAATCATTGATTGGCTGCTTCCTGCATGCCCGCAACCCGGCCATGTGCCCTGACAGAAATTCAAACCATGATCTCCTGGTTTATAGGTAGATGCTCAACCACTGAGCCACATTAGCCAGACAAGACAGTTCTTTTTTTGTCCTGAGTTAGAAAATTAGCTCCTGAGTAATATCACACTGAACAGCACTAGAAAAATCTATATAGGATCATGATAGAGATGATTTTTGTCAAGTTTGCAATTCAATATCATTTTGGTGACGTTGCCTTTATTTAAGATGTAGTCTCTGAAAACAAGAAATAAAAATTAAGATGTTTTCAAGAAAATTTTACCTTCTCAACTCTTTCACTATTCATTTACAATTAAAATTTCATAGAACATAAGAACTAGAAGTCATTAATTACCAGTCTGATGCACATACCCTTTGAACCAGCAATTCCACTTCTAAATATCTATTGACCCATGTGAAATCTTATGTGAACAAAATTATTTGTTGCAGGACTGTCTGTAAAAGCAAACTAATGAAAATGTAACTTAAATGTTCATTGATAAGGCACTGATTAGTGATCATTTATAATAATAAAAGTGTAATATGCTAATTAGACTAGATGACCTTCTGGACGAAGCCAGAGCTGCGAGGGAAGCCCGAGTCCCGGGTGCCTGCCATCGGCTGGAGGGAAGCCTGGGTCCCAGGTGCTAGAGGGAAGCCGGTGCCAGCAGCCAGGGGAAGGCAGGCCTACTCTTGTACGAATTTCGTGCATCAGGCCTCTAGTATGTCTATAAAATGGGACACCTTGCTGTCATAAACAAGAATGAGGAAGCTCTTTATATACTGATATAGAATGATCTTTAAGGTATATTATGAGATGAATACAGCAGGTACCCTGTATGCTATCGTTTGTGTAAAAAAAAAAAAAGTAAAGGAAAAAAAAATTACATGTATGTTATCTGTAAACACCTACACAACCTCTGGGCGTAGGGGCACAAGAAAGTGGCCACAGCTCAGCCAGTGTGGCTCAGTGGTTGAGAGTTGACTCATGAACATGGAAATCACGGTTTGATTCCCGGTCTGGGCACACGCCAGGGTTGCAGGCTCAATCCCCAGTAGGGGGCATGCAGGAGGCAGCCGATCAATGATTCTCTCTCATCGTTGATGCTTCTACCTCTTTCTCCCTCTCCTTTCCTCTTCTGAAATCAATATATACATTGTAATAAAAAGAAAATAAAAAAGAAAGTGGCAACATTGTGATCCCTAGGAGGGAAACTGGTCAGATGTGGGTTATTTCACTAAACATCCTTGTGTACTTTTTGAATTCTGAGCCAAGTAATGTAATTCCTATTTTTAAAAATTACATTTTAAGCCGAAACCGGTTTGGCTCCGTGGATGGGGCGTCGGCCTGCGGACTGAAGGGTCCCAGGTTCAATTCCGGTCAAGGGCATGTACCTTGGTTGCGGGCACATTCCCAGTGGGGGGTGTGCAGGAGGCAGCTGGTCGATGTTTCTCTCTCATCGATGTTTCTGACTCTCTATCTCTCTCCCTTCCTCTCTGTAAAAAATCAATAAAATATATTTTTTAAAAAATTACATTTTAAGTCTAACTCCTTTATTTCACAGATGGGGAAACTGAGGTGCATGTTACTGAATAATTATACCATTATATTCTTTAGTCAACTGAACTGTAACATTTGCTTCTCACATAAGGCTTCTGTAACACCCCAGTGGTCGGCAAACTGCGGTTCGCGAGCCACATGCAGCTCTTTGGCTCCTTGAGTGTGGCTCTTCCACAAAATACCGACTTCTGTGCATGGGCCACGAAGTTTCAATCGCACTGTATGTGCACACCCGCACATGGTATTTTGTGGAAGAGCCACACTCAAGGGGCCAAAGAGCCACATGTGGCTCGCGAGCCGCAGTTTGCCGACCACTGCACTAGGCTAACCACTTTCCCCAAACCTCCCATTTCTCCAGAGGTTTTGCCAGGAAGCAGCTAAGCAGGAGGGATTTCTGAGCTTTACATATCCTGTTTTAGCAGCAAATAACATAGAAGCTCCTGTTTCTCTTGCCTACTCTCACCTTTCTGTACAAAGAAGATCAAATGTACAACTACATTTTCACAAAAGCTTTTATTTGCCTTGTCCGAATAGGACAACTCAAATTTGATACGTCAAACAAACAAACTGAAAAGGTCTTTTAGTTATGCAATGATAGAAGGGCCTAAGTCCAATGGGGAGTATATCTTCCCGCTACTATACTCCATTTCTCTGATATCTTTTGTTGTTGACTAAGCCACATACTGGAATAAAGCAATCACAACATGTACCCTTTTACACTCCTCTTACTGGATCCTTTTGTAATCTTGATACATTTCCAATGTGTTAACCCCGAGTGCTTTAGTATGATTTAAGTAAAGTTTTCAGAGTTTTATAGTGTGATAAGTGGAGAAAACACTGGATTAGGTATCAGAGGCACTGAGCTATAGACACAAGTTTACCGTTATTAGCCATGTGACATTAAACCAATTACCTAAACCCAACAAGTACTAGTTGCAAAATGGATATAAAAATACCTACCCTGCCAACCTCGCAGGTTTGCAAGGATCAAATAAAATGTCAAAATACATCCTAATCTTGAAGTATAATAAGCATGAAATATTATAAATACTAGCTTATTTACTCAGTAGATGAGAAAATTAATTTCTGAAAGATGCTCAAGTCATAAGGAGGGATCACTTTCACGTCACTTAAAGTATACAGCCTCTTATAGTTTGATTTAAAAAGTACCAGCTGTCAGATACATATATACAGCTTGACTCTTGAACACGGGGGTTAGGAGCACCAATGCCTGTGCAGTCAAAATCCGTGTATAACTTTTGATTCCCCCCAAATTTTAGTTGTTCCTCAGTATCTGCAAGGGATTGATTTCAAGAACCCCTGGGGGTACCAAAATCCATGGACGTTCAAGTCCCTTATATAAAATAGAGGCCCGATTCACACAATTTGTGCAAGAGTAGGCCTTCGCAGCCCTGGTGGCTGCCTCAATCCTTCCCTCGCAGCCGCGGCAGCTGCCTCGATCCTAAGGCTGCAGCCCCAGCTTTGTCCGGAAGGTTGTCCACATGGCTGTTCAGTCGATTTGCATATTATGCTTTTATTATTATAGATGATGTAAAACAACACAGAGTCAGCCCTCCTCATCTGGGAAAATACTGTTTTTGACCAGTTGGTTGAATCCAGGGATGCTAAACCTGAGGATACAGAGGGCTGACCATATATTTAATGAAAAAAAAAAATCCATATGTAAGGGGACCCATGCAATTCAAAGCCATGTTGTTCAAGGGGCAACCATATTGGCAAAGCACTGCTTTAACTGCCGTCTTGTTATAATCAAAGGCAGGCAAAGGTACCCCTTAAACTTTTCTTTTCTTTTTTTTAAAGATTTTGAAACTGATTTCGAGAGAGAGAGGAAGGAAGAGGAAGAAACATTGATGTGAGAAAGATGTCAACTGGCTGCCTCTTGCATGCCCTGATTGAGCCCACAACCTGGGTATGTGCCATGACTGGGAATCAAATTGGCAACCCTTCCGTGCATGGGATGATGCCCAACCCACTGAACCACACAGCCAGGGCAAACTTTTCTTTAGTCATGTAGGATTTCAACTACTTAGATCACAGTGTTGTTGGTTTGCCTATGAAGAATACTGGAATTAACTTTGTGTGAGGCAGAAACTACAAACTATTTGTTTCTTTTTTACTTCTCTCTTCCTTTAATTAATAAAGGATGATTTCATGAAAATGCATAGAGAATGTAAATGAGAATGAGAAAAGTTGTTCAATACCTCAGATAGAAGCTTCATTGTGTGGTGGAAAAGTACTGGGCTAGGAATCAAAAGACCTGGGTTCTAGATCTGGTTCTTGGGGCTTATTATTTGCGTGACCCCAAGGAACTGAGTCTCTTCATTCATTCAAATTTATTGTGTACCTATTGAATAAAAGTATTATGATTAACCCCAATCCTTAGTAAACTCAGTCTTGCCTGGCCGGCATGACTCAGTAGTTGAGCGCTGACCTATGAACCAGGAGATCACGGTTCGATTCCTGGTCAGGGAATATGCCTGGGTTGCGAATTTGATCCCCAGTGTGGGGGCATGCAGGAGGCAGCCGATCGGTGATTCTCTCTCATCACTGATGTTTCTATCTCTCTCTCCCTCTTCCTTCCTCTCTGAAATCAATAAAAAGTATATTAAAAAAAAAAAAAAGAAACTCAGTCTGGTGGAGGAGAGATACATACAAATAAAAGACAATATAAGATTACTAAGGTACAGATTCTGCACAGGATTGCATGGGAGCTGTAAAAAGCCATCAGGAAAGGGAAGAGAAAGGAATGGGGGCCTGAAGGTACACAGTTAGCCTTTCATTTCATAAATTGAACCACTATGTTCTAGGTGAAGAATTCCATTATTTATTTAGGGAAAGACTCAACCTGGCTAAAAAAAGCTCCTCTAATATTTCACTGGCTACTAGAGTTTTGCTCTCTTTATGAGTTCCCTTCAAATCATCCCTCGTATTTCCTTTTGCAATGCATGCTTCCATCGCATTATGTTGTATTGCATAATGTCCTCAGCCTACAAAAGCAGGTTGTATACAAAAGCCTAAGGCCTTTGTGTAAAGGAAAAGAGGTAGGGTGGACCCTTCTCAACCTTTTCCTTCTCTGCAGGGCTTTGCATTCCTAAGGATGGGCCCCTCCTCTGCTGGGGGATGTTACCTAAATTATAAACTGTTACTCAAAGCAGTGGAACTTCAAAAGCATTTCCTTCCCAGTCTCTTCTATAAGATTTCTTTTGGCATAAACTGCTAATTTTAATGTATTAAGTATCAGACTCTTGATGAGTTCTCACACTTAGTCACAAAGTACAGAAAACTTTTGACGTTTAAAATGGGTTTATTATGGTAAAAGCTGCATGTGGGATGGAGGCATCAGCAACCTGCCCTCTTTCCGCCATTCCATTTCCCCAATTATGCCTGGCTTGCCAACTTTAATGGCAGTTATCTTGGTGCCACCTGGTCACTGACTTATTTGAAATCTTCCACTACATGAAGTCATCTTGTCACTGTAAACACTTGCTTTTCCAGTGATAATCATATCATCCTTTTCTCTTTTGTAGCAGTTCTGGTGAGGAAGGTACAAAGAGGAATCAACAGCAGAACCAAATTGGAACAAAGAGAGGAACACACTTAAGGATTAGAGACTCTTAAGAGTATGGTATAAATTGTTACCTTTAGAGCAGTCATTGAATTTTATTCACATTCAGTCTAGAGCCTTTATTTTTTCTCAATTAAAAATTGATATTATGATCTACCCCCCCCCCCAAACTGGATTGAGGTTTTTAACAGATCAATACCAGTGTCCCAAATAGTGTTTACCATGTCTTATCTCATTCAATTCCACATTCTAAGGATTGTTAGAAAAATGAAGTAGTTACTCACATGGAGTGGGGAAACTTTTATTTTTTACTTCATATACTCCTAAACCATTTGAATTTTTTTACATCACTATGTCATTTAGAATAAAAAAAATTCCATTTCCTACTGAACTAAGTACAAACTTGTCATCTTGGCCTTCAAGGTATCGACAAATATGGCCCTGGTCTCCTTTTCAATTTTAATCCCCTACTTCCCTAAGTGTACTGCTGTCTTACACTCTCAGCAAACTATCCCACAGAACTCTTTTAACCACTTAACTGATAACACACTAGCAAAGTTATTCTCCAATATCATCGGAGTAGCACTTCAGTTCTCCCTCTCAGTGAGGTTGTGTACTAATAAAGGGTATCTGTGTTTGTTCAAAAACAACTAATGCCAGTCTGCTAATTATTATAAATATATAATTTAATGAAGTATTGTATAAAGCAATGAAGTATAGATGAGAAGAGAAAAACAACAGCAGCAGCTAAAATTAATTGAGTAGTTACTACCTGCCAGGTACTGTTCTAAGTGCTTTACATGAATTAACTCATAATCTTCACAGGAACCCTAAGAACTAGATATTATTATTGTCCCTGTTTTAAAAGGAGGAAACTGAGCAACTTGCCTAAGGCCTACACAACTAATACATGGCAAAATAATTTGGCTCCAGAGCTTAAGAATCTAGGAGTAGTTGTTTCTATGAAAACCAAGTTGAAAGCTTTGGAAAGACTAGATGAAGATGATACACACAACCACTCAACTCTACCTTGTATGTGAAAGTAGCCATAGATAATATGTAAAGAAACGAGCCTGGCTGTGTTCTAATAAAACTTTATTTACAGAAACAGGCAGCAGGCTAGGGTAAGATTTGGCCCTCACACTGGAATTGGCAGATCCCTGAACCTACACTTCAAGAAAAGGCTTATGTTAAAAGAATGGCAAAAAAATGTTTATGTTTTAAATTAAGTAAAATATTTAAGGTCTGTAACTAATATCTGTATGATTCCATGTTTTAACTTACTTTTTCAGTTAACTAACTACCGACCCTAATTGCATCAGATAACAGGGCAATTCCTATAAGAAAATTTTGCCTACTTTCCTGCCTTTTTGCTTTTGCCAAAGCCACCCCTTCAATCTTGGAAGTATTATTTTCTCGCTTCCAGTTGGAATCCCACTCATCTTCAAGTCCATTATCTAACCCCACACCCTCCTCCAAACTAGACATGATCATTTCTTCCTTTGAAATTCTTCAATAATTAATTTCTACCTATGGGACTTACTTTGTTATGTCTTCTATTATGGCTATTTGTATACTTCCATTATCCCCACTACTCAACTATTAGTGACTAACTCATTTTCCTATCTTAGGCAATATCCAGCACATAGCAGGTTTTCAGATAATATTTCCTGAATTATGTTCTAACATTCTTCTGTTTTTAGTGACTGGACAGAAAGAACACGCACAATACCAAACCCCCAAACCTATATTCAATTCATATACCTATTACCACATCTATGATTTAACTTTAAACTATTAATTTTTTTAAATATATTTTATTGATTTTTTACAGAGAGGAAGGGAGAGAGATAGAGTTAGAAACATCGATGAGAGAGAAACATCGATCAGCTGCCTCCTGCACATCTCCTACTGGGGATGTGCCCACAACCCAGGTACATGACCCCGACCGGAATCGAATCCGGGACCCTTCAGTCCGCAGGCCGACGCTCTATCCACTGAGCCAAACCGGTTTCGGCTAAACTATTAATTTTAAAATGTATTCACCAGTATAGATTAGTATGGGTGTAGCTGTATATAAAAATTGTCATCTCTGTAGCAAAATTTCTGATTTTCAAAGTAATTGTTAAAACTGCTGCTTCCTGGCTAGTCTTTAAGGGGTCGATACATTTTACAAATACATCTAAAAGCTGTATGCAAACAAAATTCTTTTTTTTTTTTTAAATATATTTTATTGATTTTTTACAGAGAGGAAGGGAGAGAGATAGAGAGTCAGAAACATCGATGAGAGAGAAACATTGATCAGCTGCCTCCTGCACATCTCCCACTGGGGATGTGCCCGCAACCCAGGCACATGCCCTTGACCGGAACCGAACCTGGGACCTTTCAGTCCGCAGGCCGACGCTCTATCCACTGAGCCAAACCGGTTCCGGCTGCAAACAAAATTCTTAATTCAAACTTGAGATCAAGAGTGTGCCATCACTTACCTCTGCACCCCCAGCAGTACTTAACAGACGTCTGGATCTAAACCACTCCTTCTACAAAGTGCTTAGGGAGCCTGGCCCAAGCTCAGAGTGAGATAGAAACGCTTGGGATAGGAATGCAAGTTTCCCGATTCCTAGTTCAATATTCTAATTCAGGTAGAAAGTGGCTTTTTAGGTGCACCCAATCCTGCAGTTCAAAAACTAAGGAATAAGGAAGCCTCACCACTATCTTCCATTTCCTTATACTGCCAATCAGAACCAGCTGTTGTTTTCCCACAACAGTGATCTGGACAGGCATATTTGTGGCATTCCAATCACCAAAAGGGCTGATCCAGATTTTAGGATTCCTACCTATATAAAAAGATTACTTAAATACCCTAGATAAAACACCCCATTCAGAATGCACCATAAACAGTCAAATGATCCTTTAGTGCAGCGGTTCTCAACCTGTGGGTCGCAACCCCTTTGGGGGTCGCACGACCCTTTCACAGGGGTCGCCTAAGACCATCCTGCATATCAGATATTTACATTACGATTCATAACAGTAGCAACATTACAGTTATGAAGTAGCAACGAAAATAATTTGATGGTTGGGTCATAACATGAGGAACTGTATTTAAAGGGCCAGAAGGTTCAGAACCACTGCTGTAGTGTTTTTTAAAAGCACTACTCAGATGTTTTAGTGCTAAAATGAGGAGAGGGGTTAAAAAGAGCTATGTTACTTATGCAGTTCATTCTCTTATTTCCCGAGAAGTAACCAACTTCACATTCTAAACAGAGCTACTCTAAAGGGCTCCTGTTCTAGTGCTTAGATACCAGTTGATCACTGCTTTAACCATCTTAATCTGTAAAGTAAACACAGGAAGTAGACAACAGCCCTATCCCCAGTTCAACAGAGTAATACTTTCCCAACAAAAATTAGAGTTACATGTAACATTTCTAGCTGCCGTATTCCCCTCCCCCCAGCTTTAAACCATAGTCAAATCATCTTTAATTAACAAAAGACTAAGCAACCCCGACAGTTCACAGATAGGACAGCATTTTTATTTTTCTGGAAGCTACCCATGAAAGGCAAGAGCCATTGCTGGGCTCTCTGGGTCACATGGGGGAAAGAGACCCAAAGAGAGTAAATTAAGGAATAAGGGAACAAGGATGAATTCCATTACTTCAACCTAACGAAGCATTAATAAGAATTCTTTACGGGCAAGAAAGCATAGTGCTCTGGGGCACAAGGAGACATCAAGACGAATAAAACGATCCCTGTCCTTGGGAAGCTTACAAGTGAGAAGTACACAGATAATAACAAAAAGCAGAGCAAGGGAAGTGCCAAGAGGTTCGAAGTTCTCAGGGAGGGAGACACCAATGCTAACAGATCAAAACATTCGGGCAGGGGACACCTGTTGTACTAATCCGACGGAGAGAAGCTGGAGTGCAATTCCAGCCAGATCTGTGGAAATGGACGCTTCGGTGGGACATGAACTTGCTTGATCCACACCTTGGCTAAGGCAGGCCTATCTAGAACCTGTTCCAAGAACTACGCCAGATTAACCAAAGAAATACAAGAAACAGAGAGGCTGGAAACGGGAGGCAGAGAAGTCGGCCAGAACTGATGCTGATTTAAGTCTGCGGCAGGAGGACTGAGCAAAACCCCGGCGGTTGGGGCTGGAGATTTTCAGCTGCTCACGTTGCCTCCTTTGCGGAAGGTCCCACCCAGCTCCCCTGCACCTCACCTGCATCGGCGGGCTCCAGAGAGGGGCCCTTTCTCAAGAGGCTGCCACAGTCCAGCCATCAGCGCTCCGGGAGGGCGCACGGTGCTGACGGGCCGGCAAGGGACTTGCAGCAGCACCCCAGCTCCTGAATCCAGAGGCCAGGGATCCAGCCCCAGCCTGCCCTTGACTCTGCGTGACCTCAGACTACTCGTTCAAGTACTTCGTTCCTTTTTCTCCTACCTGTAAACCCTGGGATTATGGGGAGCATGAGACTGAATTCGACGACCTCTGGGGTCTAAAAGCTTCTCGCCAGCCGGCACACAGAAGCACTGCACAAATGGCCCGTCGGATAAATAGCGAGGTCGGCCACAGGGTACAAAAGGTAGGGGTGCCAGGCCCGATTTACAGGAGGGGAAACTGAGGCACCGAACATCTTGCCTCAAGGTCACTCCAGCTAAGTCACTGCTGGGGCCCGGCCGAAAGCGGAGACCTCCAGAATGCCCATCCCGGGCCCTTTTCCTTTCGCCGAGCGGGGTAAACTGGCGCGGAGAGTCCTGGTGCCGGAGGGGAAGGGGCTGTGCTCGTGCCAAGGTAGAGAGAGGGGCGAAGGAGGACTTACCTTCCCAGACCGAGTCCCGCCACCGGCGTCTCCTTTTCAGAACCGTATCCAGTCGCCCCCTCACGACTCTACATCAACACCCTCCACTAGTGACCGGCTAGACGTGTCCACGATTGCCACAGAGGCCGCCAATTCCCGCCCCTGCCCCGCCCCCTGCCTCCTTGGCCAATCCCTGCGCAGGACGTCGGAGCTCCCGCGGATTTCGCCGCCTCTGAGGGCTGGACAAGCCTGACGTCACGCCGCGCGCGTGCCTCCCAGGTCTTTGCCCCACCTCCCTCCAGAGCCAGGTTCTCCGGTCCCGTGGACGACTGTGCGAGAGTTCGTCCTGCCGTAAAGCAGCACGCCTCCGCGGCATTTCACGACGTCGGCGGCTAAAGGCCCAGGAAACGCTCCGACTTCCTCCCGGCTGCCGGGCGAAAGCCAGCGCGATGTTCGGTGCGGGCGACGAAGACGACACCGACTTCCTCTCGCCTAGCGGCGGGTGAGTGTGAGTGACTGTGAAGCGTGGGACAGAAGGCGTGGCTGAGGAAGTCGGGCAGATGGTTGGAGGGGTCGCTCTCTTTTCAGACGTCTCCCCAACTTCCGGGTCCAGACCCTTGCCACACTCGTGCGCTCTGCAGACAGGTCTTGGAATCCTGGCAGAGCTCGAAACTGCTGAGTCTGCCCACCTGCCTTCTGGGCCTGGCATCTCCCCTGACACGCATATCACTCTGAGGTTCGCCTTTAGCTTTCTGGGTCACAGTTTCTCCTGTGCAATGCTGGTGATGGCTGATGAGGATACCTGCCTCAAGAGTTTTTATAGGAGTCACTTGGGGCCAATAGAAGACTTTCTCTTCTGGGGGTGGTGGGGGGGGGGGGGACAAAGTGGTGATATTTAAGAATTGGCCTTGGTGAGTCAGCTTAGCATCCTTCAAGGATGTCACCTTTTGGGTACTTTCTCTTCTCCCACCACCCCAGGCAGAAAAAAATTGCTTTCTCTTCCTTATTCCCACAGCTAGGCGTGATTACCTCTGTTCTTGCACACCGAGCCGACTGGATTATGAGCCCTGACAGGACAGAGACCTCTTACGTTTGTTCATCTCTGCCTAGTGCTCAGTACAGTACATAGTGAGTGCTCAGGAAGTGCCTGTTGAATGAATAGTAGTCACGAAATTGCACTCGAAAGCTTAAAACCAATCTAAGAGACTGCGGTCGCTATTCCCTGCCTCCGGTCATTGTACATACTGGTCTGGGGTACAGTTTTTCAAGCGGCAGCTCTTTGTCTCCTCCAGTAATCAGTGTAGCCGTTTCCCTTGTGTTGTGTCAGTAGACAGCTTGACTCCCTTTAACCTTGTGAGCTAACAAGTTCTGATACTTGCAGAACTTTTGTTTGAACATTTGTTTAACACATTTAAGAATGTATTGAAGAATGGTGAGTACACCAACATATACCCCTTATTCTACTGAATGCTAAGAGGTTGCAAAGATGATCAAGCCTGTCCTCAAGTTGCTTCCAGTCTTGGTAGAGATTCAGTACATAAAATGACACTGCCTTTCTTTTGACTCACACGGTGACTAGCTATACTACCTATTTCAACTACCCCCACTTTAGATGGCCTTTGTCCACTTAGTTCCACTTTGGGTTCTTTCAGTTCTCAGTTATTTTTAGAATTAAGCTGTGCTCTGATTCATTTTTTCCCCTCTTCCACCCGGAGCATTCATGAAAATGTCCACACAATCCAGCCAGCTGCTGTTGACTATGCAGTAAGCCTTTTGAATTAATGTTTTTTCATACAAACCTGTTTTGTACATGGCTGTGCCATGTGAAAGTTTACAAGATATACTTAAAATTGACATTCTTCACTAGGTGAAAGTATTTGGGGATGTCTGTAAACGAGTGTTAGAGCTTTTGATTTTCATGCAACAAGCCGTCCATTGCTGACTGAAAATTACAGGGTGAAAAATGACAGTCATGTGCTATTTTCTAAATTCCTGCTCTGAGATCAGTTCTTGGTGGCTCCACTAGGCTACTTTCCTGAGCAGGCTCATAGGACCTGAGGTGCTTTAGTTCTAGGCATGTGACTATGCTCCTAAACATAGACAACAGCTAATTGAATGGTAAAAGGCTTAGTAAACAAAGTTATACAGATACGTTATTTTTGTTCCCAGTAATAACCAGAAAAACCAAATCAGATTTAAGATTGAGGATGTAGGAAGTTTCACCAATATTCTCAGATTCAGCTAGTCTGTCTTTGGTTTCTCTAAGGAAGTAGAACATATGACCGAAGCACTTCCTGTTTTATAACTGTAATTTACTGTAAATATACTTATTAATTTTTCAAGTATCTTGACTTAAGTGTATGACTTAGTTGATTCCGTTTAGAATACACAAGCCTGATAGAAAAGGGAGTATTAGTGTCTAGGATGGCTATCTAGATGATTGATAATGTGTTCCAAGTTTCCAGGCCTCTTAAAGTCCATGTTTAACTTAGAAGTAGTAATCAGGAAGTTTGCTTTTTTGGAGGGCTTAGCTCTTTCCCCACCATTGTGACTTTGAAATGAAGAAATATGTCAATATCTGCTAATTATATGGTAGTTGGCTTCTGCTAAAGCAGATAGGAATAAGGCAAAGTTCTTGCCCCTTAAGAAACTTCTAGTTTAGTAGTAGGGTAAAATCAATCCAGTAATAGTAATCACAAAGCATTCTAAGGGGCTACTTATGTATATACTTATGTTTTAGATTATATAAAAGACTAGTGGCCCGGTGCATGAAATTTGTGCATGGGGGGTGTCCCTTAGGCTGCCTGCACCCTCTGCAATCTGGGACCCCTTGGGGGATGTCCAACTGCCAATTTAAACTGGCAGTCGGACATCCCTCTCACAATCCGGGACCGCTGGCTCCTAATCGCTCACCTGCCTGATTGGCCCTAACCACTCTGCCTGCCGGCCTGATCAACCCCAACTGCCCCCCCTTCCGGCCTGATCACCCCTAATTGCCCGCCCCTGCCGGACTGAATGCCCCCAACTGCCCACCCCCCCGCCAGCCTGATCACCCCCAACTGCCCCCCCCCCCCACGCTGGCCTGCTCTCCCCTAACTGCCTTTTCCTGCTGGCCTGATTGCCCCTAACCGCCTCTGCCTCAGCCCTGCCACCATGGCTTTATCCAGAAGGATGTCCGGAAGGTCTTCCAGAAGGTCTTCCGGTCTACGAAGCATATTACCCTTTTATTAGTATAGATATGTGAAGGCAAATCTGATTAGCACTATAGGCCCGATGCACAAATATTCATTCAAGAATAGACCTTCCTTCCCCTGGCTGCCGGCACCGCCTTCACTCTGGCAGGAACTGCCTTTCCGCCTTCACTCCAGTCTGGAGCCGTCTTCTGCCTTTGTGTGCTCCTGGCCCCGCCGCTGCCATCTTTGTTGTGTCAATTTGCATATTCCCTCCTTATTGGCTGTGGGCGCCACCATCTCGGTTGTGAAGTGAAGGTCAATTTGCATATTCTTCCTTTATTAGATAGGACTAGAGGCCCGGTGCACAAAAATTTGTGCACTCAGGGGGGAGGGGGGTCCCTCAGCCCAGCCTGTGCCCTCTCGCAGTCTGGGACCCCTCAGAAGATAATGACCTGCTGGCTTAGGCCTGCTCCCGGGTGGCAGAGGGCAGGCCCAATCCCTAGATGCAGCCCCTGGTCGGGCTCAGAGCAGGGCCGATTGGGGAGTTGGGGCGCCGCCCCCTGTCATGCACAGAGCAGGGCGATCGGGAGGTTGCGATGCCACCCTCAGTCACGCTCAGGGTAGGGCCGATTGGGGGGTTGGGGCACCGTCCCCTGTCACACTCAAGGCAGGGTCGATGGGGAGGTTGCGGCACCACCCCCTGTCACTCACAGAGCAGGGCCCATCAGGGGGGTTGGGGCTCTGTACCCTGTGACGCACAGAGCAGGGCCCATCAGGGGGTTGGGGCGCCACCCTCTATCATCCACAGAGCAGGGCCGATCAGGGGGTTGGGGCGCCACCACTCTCACACTCAGGGCAGGGCCGATGGGGAGGTTATGCCTCTACCCTGTCACACACAGAGCAGGGCCCGTGGGGGGGGGGGGCGCCGCACCCTGTCACACACAGAGCAGGGCCGATCAGGGGGTTGGGGCGCCGCACCCTGTCACACACAGAGCCGCAGGGCAATCAGGGGGTTGGGGAGCTCCCCCCTATCAGGCACAGAGCAGGGCTGATCAGGGGGTTGGGGCGCCTTCCCCTGTCACGAACAGAGCAGGGTGGATAGGGAGGTTGTGGCCCCATGCCCTGTCACACACAGAGCCGCAGGGTGATCAGGGGGTTTGGGCGCTGCCCCCTGTCATGCTGATCCCGGTGCCGGGAGGCCTCACGGCTCCGCTGATCCCGGTGCTGGGAGGCATATTACCCTTTTACTATATAGGGTAGAGGCCTGGTGCACGGGTGGGTGCCGGCTGGTTTGCCCTGAAGGGTGTCCTGGATCAGGGTGGGGGTCCCCACTGGGGTGCCTGGCCAGCCTGGGTGAGGGGATGATGGCTGTTTGCAGCTGGTCACACACCCTTCAGGGTGGGGGTCCCCACTGGGGTGCCTGGCCAGTCTGGGTGAGGGGCTGAGGGCTGTTTTCTGGCTGGGGGTGACTGAAGCTCCCAACCACTCCTTTTTTTTTTTCTTCTTTTTATTCTGGGCCAGCTTTAGCTTTGAGGCTTGGCTCCAGCTCTTAGGCCTCCGCTGCTGAAAGTAGGTTTCTGGCCTTTGCTTACAATGTTGCGATCCTGCTGGCTGAAGCCCGGCGGACTAAAGCAGGTTTCTGGGGTTTTGTTTAGCTTCTATATTTGTTACATAGTTTCTTAGAGTTGCAGCTCAGAGGCCTGCAGCGGCAGGCAGGGAACGTTGGAGTCCTCCATCACTGAAGCAAGCAAGCCTCATGTTAGTTTCAAGCTGCCTGGCTGCCGGCCGCCATCTTGGCTGGCAGTTAATTTGCATATTGCCCTGATTAGCCAATGGGAAGGGTAGCAGTCGTATGCCAATTACCATGTTTCTCTTTTATTAGATAGGATAGTAATGATATCACCAGTATAAAGGTAGAAAAAGATAAGTCTGGAACTGATCCTCAAGAAGTATTTTTAAGTTACTTAGAAACACAGAAAAGCCTAGATCAGTGATGGCAAACCTATGACACGCGTGTCAGAGGTGACACGCGAACTCATTTTATTTGATTGATTTTTCTTTGTTAAATGGCATTTAAATATATAAAATAAATATCAAAAATATAAGTCGTTGCTTTACTATGGTTGCAAATATCAAAAAATTTCTATATGTGACACGGCACCAGAGTTAAATTAGGGTTTTTCAAAATGCTGACACGCCGAGCTCAAAAGGTTTGCCATCACTGGCCTAGATTCTAATGCTGATTCTGCCCTAGTTAGGAGTGTGATGTTAGACAAGTCACTTCTCATCCTTGGCTCTCCATACCCTAACCCAGCCGTGGGCAAACTACGGCCTGCGGGCCGGATCTGGCCCGTTTGAAATGAATAAAACTATTGAAAAAAAAGACCGTACCCTTTTATGTAATGATGTTTACTTTGAATTTATATTAGTTCACACAAACACTCCATCCATGCTTTTGTTCCGGCCCTCCGGTCCATTTTAAGAACCCATTGTGGCCCTCGAGTCAAAAAGTTTGCCCACCCCTGCCCTAACCTGTTAAATTATGGGATTTTCCACAGATGATCTTTGAGACCTTTCTCAACTCTAAAGTTTTGTATTCTTGTTAATATCAGTTTATAGTTGCAGGCCACTTTATGCATAGATTGAGCATGGTTTCTTCTCTATAGGAGTGTCTGAGTTGAATCAACATTTTAAGGTAATAGGATGTGTGCACATATACATAAAATAACATATGGTATACTTAATGCCAGGCACTGTACGTCTTTCTAAGTAATACATTTACATTATCATATTTACTTCTCTCTACTACTCTATGAGGTCGTTTCTACTATTATACCCATTTTACAAATGGGCATAAAAGGATCAGAGCAGTAAGTTGCCCAAGGCCATGCAGCTAAAAAGTAAAAGAGCAAAGAAGTACTTTGACAATAAAAAGAACACTATTTATTAAAATATATTGATGTAGCATGCATGTGTTACTTATTTTGATGAGAAAAGAAAAGGAGTATAAAGCTAAGGTTAGATAAAGACTTTGGCAGCTAAATGCATTGGCTAACATTTATTTATTTAGATTATTTTTTTTAATTATTAATAAATCTTTATTGTTCAGATTATTACAGTTGTTCCTTTTTTCTCCCCATAGCTCCCTTCTACCCAGTTTCCACCTCACCCCATGCCCTTACCCCCCCACTGTCCTCGTCCATAGGTGTACGATTTTTGTCCAGTCTCTTCCCTCATCCCCCACATCCCCTTCTCCCTGAGAATTGTCAGTCCACTCCCTTTCTATGTCCCTGATTCTATTATATTCACCAGTTTATTCTCACCCCCATAATTCGGATGTTGGTACGCTTGAAGTTGTCCCAGAGGCTCCTTACACTATCTTCATATTTTTGGTTTCTTTTTTCTTTTATATTTTCCAGTTGGGTGTGTTTTGCTTCTTCGTATTTCAAATCTTTGACTTGATTCTTGGGGTCCTCTAGTCTGCTATTGGATCTCTGTATATTATTCTTTATTTCAGTAAGTGTATGCTTAATTTCTAATTGGTCCTTTTTCATATCCTTGAGGGTCTCACTAAATTTCTCAGAGGTTTCTAGAAGATTCTTGAGTAACCTTTTAACCATGGTTTTGAACTCTATATCCAGTAGTTTACTTTCCTTCATTTTTTTCGTTTGTGACACGTTTCTTTGTCTCTGCATTTTGGCTGCTTCCCTGTGTTGATAGAGTGGCTTTGTGTGCTAGGTGTCCTATAGGGCCCAGTGGCTCAGCCTCCCCAATTACCTGAGGTGGACACTCTTGGTACACCCCTTTGTGGGCTGTGTGCACAGTCTTGTTTTAGTTAAGTCTTGATTGCTGTTGGTATCACTGGGAGGAATTGACCACCAGGCCAGTTGGCTGTGAGGACCAGCTGTGTCTACAATGGGAGAACTGCTGTGCTGGAGACACCCTTATAGAGCAGGACTTGCAGTGGGGCTTTGGTGCTCAGTGATGAGTCTGCCCCTTGAGTATGTTGCTTATGAATGTGAAGAGTTGTACTCTGGTATAGTCTCACTCTGACCACTGGGTACACTGGCTCTTAGATCTCCAAAGAGGTGCAAAGTCAGCCACTGCCTGAGTCCACTCAGCAGGAGCTACAGAGAGATCTGCAGATTCCTCCTCTTTGTTTGGGGTTTGGAAGTGCTCAGATGAGGCCCAGCTATGAAGGAATGCAGGCTGCTGTGTAGCCCTTCTTTTGGAAGCTTTGGCACTCTTTGACCCAGCTGCAGCTTGTTAGGTTTTAGATTGCAAAAGAACAGGCCATTCATATGCAAAAGCCTCTGCTCACAGCTTGGCTGGGGTTGTAAATTGGGTGGGGCAGGGTCTCAGGGGATCATCAGGGCAGAGCAAACCACAATGGCTGCCAATCTGCTCTGTCTTGGAAAGGTCCTGGGTCTCTGTGTCCCTGCGGCCCTGTGCAGGAACAATGATTGCTGCAAGCACCTCTGAGAGAACGCCGCCCTCGCATTCCGTCCCGATGCCAGACAGTCCAGTTTCTCCCCGTATGAGTCTGGGTCCCCAGAGTCTCACTCGGAACTAGAGTTCAGAGCAATTGGGAGCTTGTATCTCCCTCCGATTGAAAAAGACAATAGTGTACCCAGTTGCCAGCCCGTTTCCGTGCGCCTCTGCATTCCGCACCTCTGCAACTCCTACCAGTTTCAATGCGCTTTTCTCTTTCCTTCTAGTTGTAAAATTTCCACTCAGCCAGCCTTCCCGTGGTTCTGGATGATATCCGTTTTGTCTTTTAGTTGTAGTTTTGATGTGGTTGTGCGAGGCAGCAAGTACAAGTCTGTACCTGTGCCGCCATCTTGGTTCCTGCCCCTAACATTTATTTTTAAAATGTAGTTAATACTGTAATGACTTTTCCCATGAATTGTAAACAAAGAGACTCAAGTCCAAAGTTAGCAAGTCCCCTACTGGGGATTGAGCCCGAAACCCTGGCATGTGCCCTGACTGGGAATCAAACCCCTACCTCCTGGTTCATGGGTTGACATTTAATCACTGAGCCATACTGGCCAGGGCTCCATTGATTTTTTTTAGAGAGAGTGAGAGGGAGGGAGGGAGAGATAAACATTGATGTAAGAGAGACACATAGACTGGTTGCCTCCCACATACACCTGGATTGTGGCCAGGGGTTGAACTTGCAACCAAGGTACATGCCCTTGACCAGGAATGGAACCTACAACCCTTCTGTCCAGGGGCCAGTGCTCTAACCCCTGAGCAAAACTGCCCAGGGCAGCAAGGCCCTTCTTGCTAACATAGTTAGATATGTACATGTGAGAACACTGTAGAAGTAGAAAAATGTAATGATTTATAAGACACTTATGTATTGTTTATTTTAAAATATTAATAGAAAATAGAATTAATCTGGGAGGTAATTGGGTTGACTGGCTCTAGGATTGATTTTGCAATCATTAATTAGCTGGCCTTTAGAACCTCTGTGGAAATATTGTTTGCCTATGACACTTGTTTTTCCCTTGACAAAAACATTCCTGCAAAATAAAAATAGCAAATCCAATACACATAGTTTACTGAAGCTAACCAGGGCATTCTTTTCTTATCAACTACCTGTGTATAAGCTATTATATCTTAACTAAGATCTAAACTTCATAAATTGTTCACTATGTTAAAGGCATTGCCCAACTCTTTCAGAATCTTATTCTTTTAGGGAATTTGCCCAGATTGCCCTGGCTAAAAGGAGAAATCTTGGTCTCTCCTAAATTTTATTAGCATTTGTTGATGTCTTATTTAGGCTAGCACTTCTCTCCACACTTACAATCACATTTAAACCTCTCAGTCCTTTTAAGTAAGCGTTGTTGGCCCCATTTATAGAAAACTGAAAGGAAGCTAATAGTGCACTACCTTGAGAAAACAAGGTAATAGTTTCAAATCATATTACATTTATTTTGCGAATTGCTGGTATATGTTATACATTAAAATTGTTGGGAAGTTTTAATATTTACTTCACCTAAACTAAGGATGCTTTTGGAGGAAAGGAGCTCAGAGCTAGACTAGACTTTGAGTTCATTTATTGAGCCTATTACATACCAGACCTTAGACAAAATATACAGTCAAGTAATGATTAAAATAAATAATCAGTTACCCTGTTATATGATAAATGATTGAATAACTTTTATTAATCTCTGTGAAGTATAACTCCATACAACAGCTACCTGTTATATATCTTACTAGAGGCCCGATGCACGAAATTCATGCAAGAGTAGGCCTTCTTTCCCCCAGCTGCTGGCACCGGCTTCCCTCTGGCACCCGGGACCTGGGCTTCCCTCGCAGCCCTGGCTTCGTCTGGAAGGTCATCTGGTCTAATTAGCATTTTACGCTTTTATTATTATAGACTAGGGGCCCGGTGCACGAAATTCGTGCACTGTGTGTGTGTGTGTGTGTGTGTGTGTGTGTGTGGAGTGTCCCTCAGCCCAGCCTGCCCCCTCTCACATACTGGGAGCCCTCAGGCGTTGACCCACATCACCCTCCAATCGCAGGATAGGCCCCTTGCCCAGGCCTGACACTTCCGCCAGAGGTGTCAGGCTTGGACAGGGGACCCCCATCTCCCCCGGATCACTGGCTCTGGCCCCCGCCCAGGCCTGAGGCCTCTGGCCCAGGAATCATGCCTGGGCAGGGGACCCCCATCTCCCTCTGATCGCTTGCTCCACCCCCCGCCCAAGCCTGACGCCTCTGACCCAGGCTTCAGGCCTGGGCAAGGGGACCATCATATCCCCCCAATCCCCGGCTCAGCCCCCCGCCCAGGCCTGATGCCTCAGCCAGAGGAGTTGACCCTCATCACCATCGGATCACCAATCACCGGATCGGCCCCTTGACCAGGCCTGAGGCCTCCGGCAGAGGTGTCAGGCCAGGGCAGGGGACCCCCAGCTCCCCGCGGTTGCAGGCTCCGCCCCTGCCCAGGCCTAACACCTCTGGCCTAGGCGTCCGGCCCGGGCAGCGGGGACCCGCAGCTGCAGCGGCCCCGCGATCGTGGGCTCCGCTTTAGGCCCAGGCAAGGGACCCCTAGCTCCCGGGACTCCCAGCTTCGACCGTGTCCAGCTCCCATCGCTGGCTCCACCCCTACTTCCTGCTATCACTGGCCAGGGCGGCAAAGGCGCCTGATTCTCCGATCATGGCTGGGGGGCCGCCTTTGCCCTGCCCCCCAGCTCTTAGCTCCCCCCTGGGTTTCCGATCACTGTCAGTGGCAGGGGGGGCTTCTTCCTGCTTTCCCTTTCGCCTCCCTGCATTGTGCCTACATATGCAAATTAACCGCCATCTTGTTGGCAGTTAACTGCCAATCTTAGTTGGCAGTTAACTGCCAATCTTAGTTGGCAGTTAACTGCCAATCATAGTTGGCAGTTAATTTGCATATAGCCCTGATTAGCCAATGAAAAGGGTATCGTCGTACGCCAATTACCATTTTTCTCTTTTATTATATAGGATAGTTTGCAATCATATGTTATGTAATTCCCCTGTATAAATTTCCTATATAAGAGTGTATAAGCTCCTTGAAAATAGAACCCAGTTTTTTTCACCAGGGTATACTCAGCACTCAGCACAGTGTCTGGCACAGATTTCTTGAATGAATTCTATAGGAGCTCCTAGAAAGATCACCTAACCTAGACTTTGAGATTAGGGCAGCTTCCAGGGGGAAAGGAGCAACAGGAAGAATGTTTCAGGCAGCAGGAACAACATGTCCAAAGGCTGGACATTAGAAAGGTCTTGCCTTATTTAAGAAACTAAAAGTTCCTCAGTGTGGCTGTAGCACACAGTTGGATTGGAGGAATGGCCACATAGGAAGCTGGGGGGATAAGGAAAGGTGAGGTCTTGAAGGACCTTGTAAAGTTGCCTGTGGAGTTTGGATTTTTTGTATTATTGAGGTATCCTTGAGGGTTTTAAGGAGGAAAGAGACTTAGTCAAATTTGTTTATTTGAAAGCTTACTGTGGGTGCACTGGGGAGAATGGATAAGAAGCAGGCAGGCTCAAGGCTGGGAGATGAATCAGAAAGTTGTAATAATCCTAGCTGGGTAGATGTGATGGTAACCTGAAATAGGGAAGTGGCAGTGAGGATGGGTAGAAGTGACTGGGTTCAAGAAATGTTTAGCAAGTAAAATTAAATGGACTCTGGAATTGGTTATGAACACCAGGGGGAAAAGAGTCAAGGATGATCCCCAGATTTCAGTTTGGTTGTGGGCGTTTGCAGAAAGAAATAGTAAGTAAAGGCACCCTTTTCTGGAAACTGATGAAGGAAGGTCGCAGGTAAGCTCTTCTGTCCCATGTGGACTCCACTCTCCAAAACTCTGCCCGCACTCTAAGTAGGTACTGCCCAGTGTCTGGCAGGAAGGAAGAGCTGCTTTTCACTTCTTTCACCTTGCTGGGTTAGATGTTTGGTGACAGTGAATTTTCCCCAGCCAGACAAAATAGTAGAGCTGAAATTGTTATCCTTAGAAAGTCCTGCTTACAAGGTTGGCACTTGGCTGACATCTAGGAACTTTATTGGTAAACAGTTCCCCACCCTGGTTTAAAGCTTCCCATAAATGATAAGCATGGCTCACTTGTCCGAACTGTTTGTACCAACAGTATGATTCATGAACCTTGTCTTCCTTCTGGGATTCTAGAATTTTGGCACATGCTAGAGGGTTTCCGTTTATCAATCCCTAGAGACTCTAAGCCTGGGGAATTAAGTCTCTAAGTTTCCTGGTAGACCACACTTCACACATATTGTTACAGTTCATTGCTGGAGTAAATAAACGTATCCTGTGTTACTTCACTGGGAGAGGACTCTTGGAAGCTTGCTCCTGGTGTCCTCTGAACTTTGCCCCAGTGCTCTTTTCCCCTTTGCTGATGTTGCTTTGTATCCTTTTGTTGTAAAAGATCTTTGCCATGAGTACAACTATATGCTGAGTCTAGAACCTGGTGGTGGTCTTGGGGACCCTGACACAAATGTCAGTGACCAAGAGAGGAAGCACAAAAGTGAGAACAGGATTTGCTAGGGCAGTGCGGATTGGAAGATAAGAGTTCTGGTTTGGACATGTTATGTTGCATTTGTGTTGCCTGTGGAATACTGTGTCGTCTGATACTCAGCAGCAAATTTTGGGCTGAGGATATAGATTTGAACATCATCAGCATTTGGATAGCACTTGATACCAAGATAAATAAACTAGATTGTCAAGGGGGAGAGAGTATAAAATCTTGGGGCATGGACATTTAAAGGTTGAGCAGAGGAGGAAGAGACCAGGAAGTTAGGTGAGGATTCAGAGAGAGGGGAAGGCGAGAAAGGGATCCTTTAGTTTTATTGAGGTCTTATTTGGGCTAGTCCCTCTTCCCAACCCACAGGTTTCCCCACAGAAGTGAAGGGAAGATTTTGTTTGAAGAACATAATAGTTGACAGGGTAAAAAGGCAACATGAAGGCCAAATTAGACAAAGACTGGTAAATTATGTTTAGTAACAAAGATGTTGGTGACCTTAGCAAGAGTGGTTTTAGTGGAATGGTTAGGGCAGAAGACTAGATTGCAAGGAATGATGAAAGAATGGTTCTGCCTGTTAGATAAAATGGTAGACGGGGCCATGTTTGATGGAGTAACTTTGTAGTACAGTTCAATTTACTTTATTTCCATTTATTTTAAAACTAGTAAAAAGTAAGAAACTATGACTCGCTAAAGGCAAGAATTACAGTTTGAAGAGACCATAGAGAGCATCTAGATCAGGGGTGGGCAAACTTTTTGACTCGAGGGCCACAATGGGTTTTTAAACTGGACCGGAGGGCCGGAACAAAAGCATGGATGGAGTGTTTGTGTGAACTAATATAAATTCAAAGTAAACATCATTACATAAAAGGGTATGGTCTTTTTTTTTTTTAGTTTTATTCATTTCAAATGGGCCGGATCCGGCCCGTGGGCCGTAGTTTGCCCACGGCTGATCTAGATCAACCACCTCAATTTACAGATGCGGAAACTGAGGTCCAGAAAGAAGAAATGCCTTGACGGGTAGGGTCAGCCAATGCTGTTCAGATTAGAAATACAATCTTGATTTCAGAGACTTTTTACTTCTACTTCCAGTATTGAATGATGGAATATACAGTCAAAGGAGGTATTTACTCAAGGTTGAAGGTGAGCAGCATTTATAATGATGCCAGGTTTGAGATATGTCAGATGAAATGTCATTTTCATTTTCTACAGTGCCAGATTGGCCTCTCTTTTTGGACGGGATCAGGCGGCTGCTGACCATGGAAATGAATTCTTCCAGTACACAGCCCCAAAGCAGCCTAAGAAAGGCCAGGGAGCAGCAGCAACAGGTAAGTTAAGAGGTTAGGACTGGCCCCTATCACATCAGTTGAAAGTATAAACAGCCTTCCCCAAAGTGACATGCCAGATTATTCATCCGTGGTCAGTCTGGCCAACCTCACGACCAGTGGTGCGTGCCTTTCTAAGCTCTGAGATATGCATTCTGGCAGGTAGATAATGTGCCCTTTGTTTGAAACTGACAAAGGAAGGTCACAGGTAAGCTCTTCTGCTCCGTGTGGACACCACTCTCTGAAACTGTCCGCACTCCAGGTAGGTATTGTCCAGTGTTTTGGCGAGAAGAAAGAGCAGCTTTTCACTTCTTTTCCCTTTCTGGGTTAGATGTATGGTGACAGTGAATTTTCCCCAACTAGACAGTGATGCTTAGTGCTAAATCCTCTGTACCTTTGATCATGATGGACACGAAAGAAAATCGAGTGCCATTTGTTGAATGAAAGGAGAGAAGGGTGACTAGTATTTCTAAAATGCCTGTTATGTGTGTGGTCTCAGGTGATTTATGTAGATTTTTTTTTATTTTAATCCTCACTCGAGGATATGTTTTTATTGATTTCAGAGAGAGGGGAAGGGTGAGAGAGAGAAACATCGACTGCTTTCCATACGCACTCCAACTGGGCAGTTAACCTGCAACCTGGGTATGTGCCCTGACCTGGAATCGAACCCGTGACCTTTCAGTGTACTGAGCCACTCTAGCCAGGGTAGATTTTCTTATTTAATTCTCACAATTCTGTGAAATAGGTGAGACTACCACCATTTTAGATTCTCAGAGAGGTTTAGGGACTTGGTCATGGTTATACAGCAGTAAATGACAGAGTTAAAATTTGAACCTTGATCTGATTTCACTCCAAAGGTTTTCTCCCTCCTACACTTTGCTGTCTTTGTGTAAGAATCTGAAGAGGAATGAGGGACTGATAGAAACAGCCCTGAGCTACCAGCACTGGGCTGGTGAGAGAAATTAAATATTTGTTAAATGAAGATGAAAGTATTGCATGCCTTTTAATGCTAGGCACAATGCTGGCACTGAGGATGTTAGGATGTTTAGAACTGAATAGTTGCAGTGGTTACCATGTGGCCCCAAAGGTCTAAGATATTTACTGTTTGTCCCTTTACAGAAAATGCTTGCTGACCTGTGCTCTAAATCTTACCTGTCACTTTTGGCAGCTGTGCTGTGGCTTTCTGGTCCTGTTCTCTAAGCCCTAACCTGGCCAGATTTCTAGTAGGCTTTGCCTTTACATTTCGTCAGCTGTGTGCTTCTGACTCAATTTATAGTGGTCGAGTTAATGGATGTAGATAAAAAGAAATGACCTAAGGCTTCACCCAGTGAAGTAACTTGATTTTTAGAAATCAGGCAACAACTATAAGCTAATTATACTTTCAAAGAAGAATTATAGAGGCATTTGAACTTAAACATTACTTATACAATCTTATGTAGGCATTTACAAATAAAAAGCAAAGTAGCAATATAGGGGACCCTTCCATTCAAGGGATATTTATATGTAAGAAGTCTTTGTGGGGAAGATGGCTGAAGCATAGCTCTTGAATCTCTTCAGATTTCAATATAAAAACAGAGCAACTAGATATAAGTATAAACCTATGGATAATTACAACAAAACCAATTGAAGTGGTATCCTCATGAACCCCCAAATATAAGCAGGTATGGACAAACCACTGACAGCCACAAGGCTTGCATGGTATCAACATTTGCATGGGAGCAAATAGGGACGCAGTTGGAGAATATCTGAGTCTGAGAATGGGAGAACCCCAAAATAGCCAGTAGGTGTTCATGGAAAATATGGTAGGCCAAGCTGAAATTGAAAAGTGTTTTACCCACTCTACTTGTAGCTAAGTACAAAGGGTTGATGATTGGGACTATAAGAATGGGAGCACTCTTGCTCTTATGAACTTGTGAAACTCACCCACTGACCTTCCAGGATAGGTCCCCACACTGAGAAGAACCTGATTGGAGTGGAATTCAAATTGAGGAGGATAGAGATAGAGTGAAGGAGAGAAGATTCAGGTAAGAGTAAAGATAGAAGTAGAATAATAAAGTCTCGGGAGGAAGCCACCCTATTTTTTAACTTTATACAAAAAGAACAGAAGAGGGAGCTCTACTCCTAAGAGTTCAGAAAAGCAAATTTCACATAAAAATGAGCAATAGAAAAGTCTCAGAGTCAAACGCCATACAAAGTTATTATAAGAACAAAGAGAGCAAGGAACAGAATAATATCCCTACAGACAGTGAGAGATCTCTTCTGTGAGAATGTTTCTCCCTGAACAGATTAAAATTGCGACCACTTATTAACATTTACAACATAAGACATGAGATGAGAACATAAATGTGAATTAACAGATTATGCCTTAAGAGAAATAGAAGGTTAACAGGAGGAAATTGTTTAAGTAAAAAAATTGAGATTTCAACAGAAAGTGACAAATATTAAAGATAGCAAAGATCCAACAAATTGGGGGTGGGGAGAGAGAAACAAGAAAACTTTGTTCAAGAAAAAAGATAGAGAGAGAGAGAGAGAGAGAGAGAGAGAGAGAGAGAAAGAGAGAGAGAGAGAGAGACTTGAAAGTACATACTATTTAAAAAAAAAAAGTCCTCGTGAGTTAGGAATTCAAGAGTCTGTGCAATGCTGATTTCAGAGAGGGAAACATGCAAAGCCAGTGAAAAGATCATATGATTCTGAGTATCTGACTCATCCCTCCAGCAATTCACAAACAACCTTCCATTTCCAGGACATGAGATAGGGAAATAAGAGTGTACTGGGACAAATTACACCATCCTGAAGGACGAGGCTAGGTTGACCTCAGGGAGACAGTAATTTTTCTCAGTGTTTCAGACTTATCCTCATAACCTAACTCTGGCCTTAGTTACTTTTTTCCTGCCATACACTGCTTATCAGGAGAAAAGTTATGGCATTACATATAGCTGGAAAGTGCTGATTGAATTAAAAACTAGGTGTAGGATTTTGCTAAATAATAATGAAAATATGAACACCAGACTAGGAAAATAACCAACCAGCATAAATAGACAATTCATCAAAACAAAACAAAGCAAATGGTCAGTATATATCTATAGAAAATGTTAAATTTTGGCCTCCCTGTAATCAGTAATGCAAATGAAAGCAACAATGAGAAAGCATTTCCCTTTCCCTACTGCCTCCCTCTCATTGGTAAAGATTTTAAAAGATAATTTATTCTTATTGGCAGGCCGCAAAGCTGGTGAACTCAAACTGCTAGTGGGAGTGTAAACTGGTATGGCATTTCTCAAGGGCATTTGGGCAGGTTGTAACAAAATCTTAAAATTGTTTACACCCTTTCACTCCACATTTTCATTTTTATAAGTTTCTTCTAAAATGGAACTCCCAGTGATCCCACTTCTAGGAATATATCCCAGGAAACCAGAAACACCAATCAGAAAGGATATATGCACCCCTATGTTCATAGCAGCACAATTCACCTTAGCTAAGATCTGGAAACAGCCTAAGTGCCCATCTGTAGATGAATGGATTTGAAAACTGTGGTACATCTACACAATGGAATACTATGCTGCTATAAAAAAGAAGGAACTCTTACCATTTGCAACAGCATGGATGGAACTGGAGAGCATTATGCTAAGTGAAATAAGCCAGTCAATGAAGGAAAAATACCACATGATGTCACTCATTTCTGGATTATAAAGACCATTATAAACTTATGAACAAAAATAGATACAGAGGCAGAGCTGCCTCGAACAGACTGTCAAACTACAGCAGGAAGGCCGGGGAGGGTGGGAGGGCAGGAGGGGGGTGGGTAAGAGATCAACCAAAGGATTTGTATGCATGCCCAATGGACATAAGACACTGGGGGGTAGGGGAGGCCAGGGGATTGTCAAGGGCGGGGGGGGGAAAAGAAAAAGGCGACATATGTAATACTTTTTGTAATACTTTAAGCAATAAAAAAAATAAAATAAAATTTAAAAAAAGAAAGTAATTAGAGGTACATGCAAAAATGTGCATTTTAAGGATGTTCACCATAGCATCCTATCCTATCTAATAATAGACAAACATGGTAATTGACTGTACCTTCACTATGCCTCCCATTGGCTAATCAGTGTGATATGCAAATTAGCCACCAACAAAGATGGCAGCTAATTTGCATACTGCAGGCAGGGTGGGACAGCGCCATCCCGCCTGCCCCGCCGCCATCTGGGCCTGCTATTTACGACCCGGGGCGGTGGGGCAGGACAGTGCCATCCCGCCTGCCCTGCCGTAATCCGGGCCTGCTATCTGCGACCTGGAGCGGCGGGCGTCCGTGTGTGACCTCACCCAGGGCGGCCGGGCGGTGCAACAGCGATCGGCCAGACTGCCCTGCCTCCATCCAGGCATCCCATGTGCGACCCAATGTGGGGCAGCCAGGCGGGGCAGCAGCGATCTGCCGGCCTGCCTGGGCGTCCCATGTGCGACCCACCAGGCCGGGACAGCACCCCAACCCCCAGATTGGCCTTGCCGTGTGCACGACCCGGGGCGTCGGGGCAGGCACTGAGGGATAGGGCCTGCCATCTGCCACCCGGGGAGCAGGCCTAAGCCAGCAGATGGTTGTCTCCCGCGGGGTCCCAGACTGTGAAAGGGCACAAGTTGGGCTGAGGGACACCCCTCCCATCTCCCCTCCCCTGCCAGTGCACAAATTTTTGTGCACCGGGCCTCTAGTCTAATAATAGACAAACATGGTAATTGACTGTACCTTCGCTACGCCTCCCATTGGCTAATCAGCACGATATGCAAATTAACCTCCAACAAATATGGCGGCTAATTTGCATACCGTAGGCAGGGTGGGCCAGCGCGAGCCGCCATCTGGGCCTCTGTGTGCCACCTAAGCCCCGCCCCCAGCCGGGACCCCCGTGTGCGTCCCTGGGCGGCAGGGCTTGGCGGTGCAATTGGCCCGAGGGAGCCCTATTCTTGCACCCCAACCCTCTGATCGGCTCTGCCCTGTGTGCGACTGGGGGCGGTGACCCAACCCCCAGATCGGCCCTGCCCTGTGCGCAACCCAGGGAGGAGGGGCAGGCACCTAGGGATCGGGCCTGCCATCTGCCACCTGGGGAGTGGGCCTAAGCCAGCAGGTGGTTATCTCCCGAGCGATTCCAGACTGAGAGGGCACAAGTAGGACTGAGGGACATGCCCCCCTCCCGCCAGTGCACAAATTATTGTGCACCGGGCCCCTAGTTATTTATAATAGAGAAAAATTGGAGGCAGCCCAAAGAAATATCAAACAATAGGAAGTTGGATACATTTTGAAAGAGTATTTTATGTAGCAACTAAAAAACATTTTTAGGACTATTTTGTCTTTGTTTTGGACACAGTTTTTTTTTTTTTAATTTTTTACTTATTTTTTATTTTATTTATTTTTTACAGAGAGGAAGGGAGAGGGATAGAGAGTTAGAAACATCGATGAGAGAGAAACATCGATCAGCTGCCTCCTGCACACTCCCTACTGGGGATGTGCCCGCAACCAAGGTACATGCCCTTGACCGGAATCGAACCTGGTACCCTTGAGTCCACAGGCTGACGCTCTATCCACTGAGCCAAACCGGTTAGGGCTGGACACAGTTTTGAAGAATAAAAGGAAATGTTTACATTAAGTGAGAAAAGGAGGTTGTCAAATGATATCATTAATTTTGTTTGGAAAAGGTAAAGCTGCCGAGTTTGTATGTGTATAAAAAGGGCTAGGAATAAATACATCAAATTATTAACGTTTATTTTTGGGTGGTGAGATTACAGGTTCGTTTTTCGTTTTCTTTGTGTACTTCCATATTTACTAAGTTTTCTGCAGTATACGTGTACTCTACAGACAGAAAAATTGTGTCAATATGAAATTAAAAAACAAAATTTAACTGTAAATTTAAAAGATCTTACTGGCTTTATTCAGCAGTTCCTGAATCATGCAACATCCAATCAAGCAGATTGAAGAGAGCTCCAAGGAGCTGTATAAAATGAGAGAATTTTATAAGCAGAATAGAATGGGAACACAGAAGTTATATTAGGCAAAACGCAGATTGGATGTCTTGAGATTACTTTCCTTTGGGGGATGACAGTGGCTCTATCAGGCAGATTACCTAACTAGTGCTGATCAGGCAATTCCTGATTGACTGGTTGAAGCTTCCATTTCTGGGACAGCCAAAACTGTAATTAAGTCTCAGTTTGTTGACATGGAGCTTAGCGTAAGTGACTTTATTTTGGACCCGTTGTCTTATTTTTATCAATACAAAATAAAAATAATTCAAGCAAAGATGCTTTTGAAAATAAGTCCTTGGTTGTTACGTCCATTCTATTGTTCTCACTACTTTTCCATCAGCACATTCATGTTGTGAGTGTAAATATGTGATTTACTCTAAATATACTGTTTTAAAACACTAGAGTTACTCTCTGTCACTGTGAAAGGTAAGTAATGGCTGTAATCTGAGTATCGTAAATTTTCTACTTCTAAACTAAGGGAAGGGAAATAACTTTATTTTTATTTGTTATAGCTCTCAAAATATTGGAAGGGGAAAAGAAAGTAGATGGACTATGACCTTGTTTTCTTGTCCAGCCCAAAGACTTGTTTAAAATGGAAATGAAGCCCTGGGCCTAGGCTTGCTGCTATCATTGTGTAAGGCCCTTAGGTGCTTAAAGCCTCCATTTCCTCATCCCTAGCTGAGGTCATATTTTATGGATTAAATGAGGATAATGGCCATAAAAGCATTTTAACACTAACTAGAAGGCTTAAGGAAGAATTTTAAGCAGTTTTAATGGTTAACAAATCAGTTTCAAGCAAGAAATGAATGACAGCTTTGTTTTCTTCCTCATTTTTAGGAAATCAGGCGGCACCAAAAACAGCACCCACCTCAACAGGCACTTCCACAGTATTGGTTGCAACAGTAGTCCACGCATATAGATAGTAAGTAGCTGAGAAGGAATGCTTTCTGAAGTTGGGCTTGGGCTAAACTATCTTTTCTCAATAAGTCTCTGTTCATTGCAAAATGGCTACTCTGCCTTTCCATAGGAAAAGTATCAGAAATGCTTTTTAACTTCCCAGTTTTCCAACTTCTCATAAAACTTTGAGGAGCCATTATCTTGTTGTCTGTCTCTCTCTCTCTCTCTCTCTCTCTCTCTCTCTCTCTCTCTCTCTCTCTCTCTCTCTCTTCTGCATGTATCTCAACAACTGCCTTTCCAAGTGCTCAAAGAAAGACGCTTCACTGAGATATAAATAGTAGATATTTAAAGAGTAAAGAAATTGTGTTAGAGCTTTTAATTATAAACTGCTCACCTCTATTCCTTTCTAGAGGTTCAATGACTAGATTTCCCACTTTTACATAGCAGAAAAGAAAGCTGGTTCTGCTTAGTTTAAGGAAGTATTAATACCTGTTGTTTTTGTTTTGCTTCTATAGCACAAATGGTCAATATGTAAAGCAGGGCAAATTTGGTGCTGCAGTCCTGGGAAATCACACAGCCAGAGAGGTGAGATTGCCCCACATCTCATGTATATTTAGGTGTCCCAGACCCTACTCATGAGCTGATTTCCCTCTGGGCTTGCCCAGTGTCTCATGTATCAGAGGATTAAAATGATTGTTTGTGTTGAATGTACATTTTTAACATTAGGTATATAGTAACATTTGTAGTCACATTTTGCTTATAATCGTGCATTAAAACAAATCCAGTCACTCACAATTTTAAGTTTTATTTTTATGATATAGACCGGGCTTAGGAATTTGGAGTTTTAGAGCAAACATTTACCAAGGACATCCCTTTGTTAGACAATGAGCAACACTTAGTGTATAATATGTCCTTGTGCCTGCATTAATGACTAGTGTTTATCCTTTGAAACTTTGATGAGATGGACCACCAGTCACAGAGTAAAATATTGGTTTGGGTCAAAAGAAGATGTGGCCCAGTCGGTGTGGCTCAGTGGTTGAGTATTGACCTATGAACCAGGAAGTTACAGTTCAACTCCCAGTAAGAGCACATGCCCAGGTTGTGGGCTTGATTCCCAGTAGGGGGCGTGCAGGAGGCAGCTTATCGATTATTCTTTCTCATTATTGATGTTTCTATCTCTCTCTCCTTTTCCCTTCCTCTCTCTGAAATTAATTTTTGAAAAAGAAGAAGAGGATGTGGCTAGAAGCCCTGACACTGGTTTACTTTTGTGGGTTGTATCTAACTTGAAATTCTGCTCCAGAAGGTTTTGAACATTGTTGAAATAAGCATAAGAAATTACCGAATTTCAGAGGTCCAGAGAACATGGATTCTATACTCCTCAGAGACCCTGAGACACAGAGAGATAAGATGACCTGTCCAGGGTAACTAATATAATAGACAACACTCATTTGTTTTAAAAACAGACAAACAAAAAACTTAATTATGGAAATTTGGAAACATAATAGTGGAACTAGAATAATGAACCTCTAGAGCCCATTATTAGGCTCTAACAGTTATTAATCTTATTTTACCTTAAACCCAGCCAGTCTTCCTTCTTCCCCCCTCAAATTATTTTGAGTAAATTTCCAGCATACAATTTTAGCTGTAAATTTTTTAGTATGTATCTCTGAAAGAAAGGGATTTTTAAAAATGTAACCATTATGCTACTATCACACTTAAAAAAAACCCCACAATAATTTTTTGATGTTCATTCACTAGAAACTAGTATTCAAATTTCCCTGGTTGTTTCTTTTTTCTTTTTCCTTTTTTTTAATAGTTTGTTTTAATTAGGATCTAATAAGGTTTATATATTGCGCGTGGTTATTGTATCCCTGAAATCTGTTTCATTTTCCCATCTGGAGGTAAACAAACTCTGATTGTTCCTTATTTTGTTATGTTAGCAGCCACAATGGTTATTATTTAGATCTATTGATTTGTTAACGGTTGGCATTTGGATCATGAAAATCTGGTATTGGGATTTTACCACCCTTCCTTACTAGATAGGATATAGTACTGTGGCAGATAACATTCCGATTGAAAATTATAAAAAAGGAGATAAATTGCAAAAACTACATTTTAAAATTCATTAGAGAACTGTGGAAATGATGAGGACTAGATGGATTAAAATTTCAGAGAGGGAAGAGCCAATTAATTGAGCGTTTCCTTCTCTTGAGATTTTGGCTGATGCCTCAGAGTAGAATGAACAATAGGTATGGCTCAAGCACTGAGACTGCTGGGGGCAAAAGACATTGGAATAAACTAGAGGAGCTCCAAACGCAAGATTTATTTTTTTCCCCTTAGGACATGGCTGAGTTCTGGGATAGTGTGGAAGTCCAGAGGCTGTGCCAGAAAGGCCAAGGGAAACTTCTGCGATCTTCTGGTGCAGAGGAGATAAAGTCCTATTAAAGATGGGACCTGTAGCGAGCACCTGACAGCCTTCCTCTCAATACATTTGCTAGAGTTTTAATTTTGTGGGGAGGAGGCTAAAGAACTCCGCTCAGAATTGCTGATGGGCAGAATGTTCAGGACCGAGAAGTCAGAGGCCCTCCAGACTTTCAATCAAAAACCTAGGAAGATAGTGCTTGAGAATAGGTGTATCCCCATGGAGTGACTCTAAATAATCTCTGATCCTTCCCTGACCAGCTTAATCTGTAATTGGTTTGCATTGAGGGATCAGCTCTTCACTATCTGCCTAACACAGGAAAAGGAAAGCCCTTGCTTGCGCAAGATTGTATATGAACCTTCATAGCCTCACCCTCCCCTCTGGGGTTGAGTTTTAATCATTTGTTCAACTGTGGTTTTATGTGTGTGTGTGTGTTTGTTTGTTTGTTTGTTTGTTTTTTATAGCAAAGGTGGAAATTTATTGAGAAACAAGCACAGACTCCCATGTGGGGAGGGGGAAAGTGTCCCTGTGTGGTTTTCATGTGTGTGAATAGTAAATATATATATGGAATTTGCCATTTTACCATTTAAGCATATAATTCAATGGCATTAATTAGATTCACAATATTGAGCAGCCATCACCACTAACCATTCCTACTTTTTCATCACCCCAAACAGAAAATCTATAATCATTAAGCATTAACTCCCCATTCCTCCTTCCCTTGTCCCCTGGTGACCTTAATCTGTGTCTATGAATTTGCCTATTCTAGATATTTTACATAAGGGAATCATACAATATTTGTCCTTTTGTGTCTGGCTTATTTCACTTAGCATAATGTTTTCAAGCTTCATCCATGTTGTAGCATGTATCAGAACTTCATTCTTTTTTTGTGGCTGAATAATACTCCATTGTCTGTTTATAACATATTTTGTTTATCCATTCATCAGTTGATGGACATTTGGTTGTTTCCACCTTTTGGCTATTATAAATAATGGTGCAGTGAACATTGGTGTACAAATATATGTTTAAGTCCCCATTTCCAGTTTTTTTGGTATATACTAGGAGTGAAATTGCTGTGTCATAAGGTAATTCTATACAGTGGGGCCTTTACTTATGAGTGTCCCGACTAACGAGTTTTTCGAGATACGAGCCGTCTCTCGGCCGATTTTTTGCTTTGAGTTGCGAGCTAAAATTTGGGTTACGAGCCAGCTTCAGGTACCCCACCGCTAGTTGGCGCAGCGAACGTCACAGTGAACGCCACAACATCAGCCCAGCATCATGTGTCTCACTCGTTCACTTTTGATTTGTCATACGAGTAATTTGAGTTACAAGCTCTGTCACGGAACGAATTAAACTCGTAAGTCAAGGCCCCACTGTATTTAGCTTTTTGAGGAACTGCCAGACTGTTTCCACAGCAGCTGTACCATTTTATATTCCTAATGGAGGCCAGATGTACGAAATTCATGCAAGAGTAGGCCTTCCTTCGCCTGGATGCCGGCACCAGCTTCCCTCTAGCCCCTGAGACCCGGGCTTCCCTCCAGCCACTGGCAGGCACCCGGGACCCAGGCTTTCCTCCAGCTGCCAGTAGGCACCTGGGACCAGGGCTTCCCTCGCAGCCCCGGCTTCGTCTGGAAGGTCGTCCAGAAGGACGTCTGGTCTAATTAGCATATTACGCTTTTATTATTATAGATAAGCAATATATGGGTTCCAGTTTCTTCACTACCTTGCCAACACCTCATTATTTTTTCTGTTTTTTTTTTAAAATATATTTTATTGATTTTTTACAGAGAGGAAGGGAGAGAGACAGAGAGTTAGAAACATCGATGAGAGAGAAACATCGATCAGCTGCCTCCTGCACACGCCCTACTGGAGATGTGCCCGCAACCAAGGTACATGCCCTTGACCGGAATCGAACCCGGGACCTTTCAGTCCGCAGGCCGACGCTCTATCCACTGAGCCAAACCGGTTACGGCTCTGTTTTTTTTTTAATGTACATTTTAGTAGGTGTGAAGTGGTTTGATTTGCATTTACCTAATGACTGATGACTATTAATTATCCTTTCATGTACCTGTTGGCCATTTGTTTATCTCTTAGTCACCCATCTAGAAATGAAAACACCAACAAAATAAAGACATTGCAATGACAGTTAAAGAGTAAGGCCAAAATAAAAAGAGATTAAAATGGGTAGTGAGAAGATACAATTTAAAATCCAAGCATTAAGGGATTAACTGAGTTTTGTACCTGTATGAAACACAACCCCTGACATTTTACTGCTAATTTTTGTATTGTCTTTTAACTTCTGTTCTTTGTATTTTTTTCTGCTTATTTTGCTTGAATACAGTATAGGATTCTTCTTTATATCAGTCAACAACAGCCAGTTACTGTTGCCAAGATTCATCTGAGCTTTGAACTAATGGTAAGACTTCCCATATTAGAATCAGTAACTTCCTTGGGATCCTATATAATAAAACCCTAATATGCAAATCTACCGAACAGCAGAACGACTGGTTGCTAGATGCACAATGACCATCACGGGGCAGATGCTCAATGCAGGAGCACTGCAGAGGGAGCACTGCTCAGCCAGAAGCCAGGCTCACGGCTGATGTCTGGCGGGCACAGTGGCAGTGGTGGGAGCCTCTCCCGCCTCCACAGCAGTGCTAAGGACCTCTTGGGGGATGTCCGACTGCCGTGTTAGGCTTGCTCCCTGCAGAGAGGGCCTAAGCCGGCAGTTGGACATCCCCCAAGGGGCCCTGGATTGGGAGAGGGAGTAGGCTGGGCTGAGGGACCCCTCCCCTTCACCCCCCCCCCCCCATGCACGAATATCATGCACTGGGTTTCTAGTAGGTTTATAAGAGAAATTGGTCTGTGCATACCTGGTGGAAATTAGATCTGCTCCTTCAGCCCAGAGTGTCTGACTGGATATCTTAACAGAGCATCTTGGAAAGGACTCCTGGCTGCCTTCTGGGAATGTAGACTGAGGGATGATATGTGGAAGGTGGGAGGGAAGAAGAGAGTTCCCTGATATCTCTCTTTGGGTCCACTTTAGTCACAGCCCTTCTATCTGAGTTTAGGCAGTCAGATTTATCTTCTGTGCTGTCTGGTTGAGTTATGCCAACATTTCTCCTTTCCCCAGGTTCGGCCCAATAACTATAGCACCTTTTATGATGATCAGAGACAAAACTGGTCCATCATGTTTGAGTCGGAAAAGGCTGCTGTAGAGTTTAATAAACAGGTAATACCATCTTATTCTTTCTGTGAAAAGCCAAACACTAATATGAATTTCATTTGATTTGAGGAATATAAATGGAAAACCCATAACCTGCTAATACTTTGTTAATGGACCAGCATTAAAAAACCACTAAATTTGTCACTTGAGCTTATTGTATTTCAGGGAAATAATAGGAATACTTAATTCAAATTGCTTAAAAATGAGACTTTAAGAGAAAAAAGATTAAATGTTGTAAACTTAGTTCTTTATAAAACATTTCTATACCCTAGCCAGTTTGGCTCAGTGGGTAGAGTGTTGGCCTGTGGACTAAAAGGTCTCAGGTTTGGTTCTGATCGAGGGCATGTACCTCGGTTATAAGGGGACTAAGGGAGTTAGGGTTGTGGTCAGGGTTGTGGTCTCTACTGATTGGTGTTAGGGTAGGGAGTAGTTGATCAAGGCATCTGGTCTTGATGTCAGCCATGGCATTACTTCACCTGGCTTTGCTGCTTTTCTGGAGCTGAAACACAACTGAGCTTAGATGTTATCTTTAGTTTCATTAAAACTCTGGTCAATAGACCCGAGGCTTTGTTCCTAAGATTGTTTGCTGCTGACCAGAGCCTCATTGTGTAGAAGGCTTAATGATTAAGGAAGTGGATGTGTATGGGAAAATGAGGTGATTCAAGGTGCTGGATGAGGCCAGTGTGAATCAAAAGGAAAGAAAGGAGATGGGTCATATTAAAGAAATGACATTTCTGCATGGTTACTGTGTCTTTAAAAATGCTTTCAGTATATTTTTTTAGAAGCTCCCTTTCTTGCCTACATTCCCAAACACTGAAGCAATAAATCAGTATGGTAACGATAGCTAACATTTATGTGTACTCACTGTTACTTTCCAGGCCCTGTGCCTAGTCCTCTGCTTGTGTTAGTTCAGTCTTCATAACTACTCTAGGAGATATGCAAAGTTTTTGTCTCCATTTTACAAAAAACCCTATGAAATAAGGTTCACAGAGGTTAAGTTATTCGGCCAAGATCACAAGTTAATAAGTGGTTTATTAACTCAGATCTGTACTCAGACTGTCTGACTGCAAATCCATACTCTTAGACACTTGAATTCCTGGCAACATTATTGACTGTGGAATGGTTTACTTTTAAACATGTAATCTGATTTGTTAGTGGACACCACGATGTGGAAAAGAGCATTAGCAAAAATGGAGTACTTAACTGAGCTTAAACTAAGTTTATGCTGTTTCAACTTTGTCTCACAGGTGTGCATTGCCAAGTGCAACAGCACCTCTTCCTTGGATGCGGTGCTCTCACAGGACCTCATTGTGACAGAGGGCACTGCTGTGGAAGTTGGAGATTCTTTGGAAGTGGCCTATACCAGCTGGCTCTTTCAGAATCATGCTCTGGGCCAGGTGAGAAAATGTCCCCTGGAAGTCTTTTTGTAATTTAAACAACAGGAGGGCTGTTCAGATGTAAGGTAGTATTACTGTGAATGGCTGCTGTTGGCAAATAGAAATGGTTTAGGAGTCCTGCTTTAATTCCTACTGTTGCTTTTGGGGCATAGGCATGAAATGTTAATCTATAAAATCTGCTCAGTGCCACTCATTACATCTACTTAGAGAAAATGGAAACCAGTTTCCCAAGTATTATTTTTGGTAGTTATTCACATGTATGTCTTATCCTCCTATATCAGTGTTAAACTTTATATTCTTAGGGGATTAGGTCTTAAAACTTATTTTTAGACCTTCCAGTTGTTTCTGTCTTTCTTATAGTACATACTATAAATAGGTTGGACTTGTTGCCTTTTACTATTTTTAAGTCATCAAAAGCTTATGGTATGGTATGATAGAAAGAACTTTAGGCTGTGAGGAAAAAAGTAGATTCAAGTCTCAATTTTATCATAATGTAACCTTGTTAAGTCATTTAAACTCAAACTGTTTTTTCCCCCCATTGGTGGATGGAAGTTGGAGGTTAGTGACAGGATAGGTATCAGCATCAGATGAGATAATTTATTTTAAAATTCTTTATAGATGAAAAATGCTTTTAATAGATGAAGTTACCTTTTTTTCTAAACCTGGAAAATCAGTGCCCAGAGATATTCTGTGTGATAATATCCTTTAGCCATGATGTGGTCCCATCTTTTCAGCTCTCTTAGGAATTAATTTCCAGTATATTTGACATTCCCTATTCTAGAAATACTGTGCCTGGGTATGTTTAGTCAGTTGCATATCATAATGATTATTATTATTTTTTAAATTGTCTGACCTCGTTTATCATTTACTTTGATCAAATTGCAGGTTTTTGACTCCACTGCTAACAAAGATAAGCTGCTTCGCCTGAAATTAGGATCAGGGAAAGTCATCAAGGTAAAGGCTTATCTGTGTTCTTACATGGTTTTATCAGTTGCAGTAGGTTTAATTTAGGTTAAGTTATGGAAATTTATAACCTAGATATCTTCTGAGAGTTTGGAAAAGCTTGGGTAAAAAGAGGGGGACCCCGACTGGTGTGGCTCAGTGGTTGACCGTCGACCTATGAACCACAGGAGGTCATGGTTTGATTCTTGGCCAGGGCACAAGGTTATTTTGGAGGTTATGAGGTTATTTTGGAGATTAAACAACATAATGCAAGTGAGTCACTTGCCAGAGTGTATGGAAAAATATGTTTAATAAATAATTACTTTTATTTATCTTTTAATGCCATCCTATTCCAATTTCTCTCATCATTTGAGATAAGTATATTTCATCCATGTCTGGATATGCCAGCTTTTTAGAAGCAGTGTTCTAGATATTCTTATAACCAATGGGGAGGTGGGACATTAGTTGAACTTGAGCTCTCCCGAGGTCCAGACCTAAAAGTGTGGATGAGTGAAAATGGATGATCCTATACGTAATTTTTTCTTTCGAGGAGATTTGTGTCTGATGAGCTTTCCCCCTCTTCTGTTTCTTAAAGGGCTGGGAGGATGGAATGCTGGGCATGAAAAAAGGAGGGAGACGGTTGCTTATTATCCCTCCAACCTGTGCTGTTGGCTCTGAAGGGGTAATAGGATGGACTCCATCAACGGATTCAGTCCTGGTATTTGAGGTGGAGATCAGGCGGGTGAGTGAATTTGTGCTATGCTGTGCTGATGAGTCACCTTTGCTGGTTAAGAAAAATGAGTAAATATGTTTGGGAAAACCAGATTCTGAAGATTTGTATCCTTCCTGGCTTTCTATTCAGAGTCTAGGAGAGGTCGTGACTGAGCAAATTACTTCTCTATACTAACCTTTTTATTTTGTCCTTAAAATAGTGATTTCTACCTAAAGTGCATACTTTTTGACTTAGTAATTCCAAGGCTACAAATTTATCTTATCAATTTATTCTCATAAGTATGTAAAGATCTCTATAGTTGAGAGGTATATAAAAATAGATATATAGTTTCCTCCTTCTGCCATATTGTTTGTAATAGTGAAAAACTGGAAACAACAAAGTGTCCATTATTAAGAGACTGGTTATGTTTTTCTTTCATAGAGTGGACTTTTATGTAGCTCTTAAAGAATATCCAAAATCTATCGTTAAAGAAAGAAGTTACAAAACAGTATGGATAGTATGGTCGTGTGTGTGTGTGTGTGTGTGTGTGTGTGTGTGTGTGTGTGTGTGTGTATCCATCTACTTTATTAACAACTTAACTCTTAATGATTTTTCTCTCTGGAAAACAATTTTCTAGAACTACTAATAAACAGTAAGATAATTTTTTTAAAAAAGGAATGATCCTATGTAATTTTCTCTGGAGAATGGAAATGGAGTTCAGAAAGTTTTACTTTTTTACATTCTACCCTTTTGTACCATTTAACATTTTTGTCATGAATTTATAATTTTTGTTAGGGAATTTGTAACAAATTCTGGTTAATTAAATTAGCGCCACTCTCTTCCTCCCAAGGGGGAACGACCTTTGTTTGCTTTACACTGTGATTGTTAGGTCCAAATGTGATTATGTTTGTGACCATAAACTGTGAAATACAACAAATAAATATCATGATCATCTTTATTGTAGCCATGTTCCTGCTACCACTGAGAAAGAATGCTTTTCTTCTCAAGGACTCTTCCCCAACGGGACACTGTTTTCTCTGGGGGCCATTTCTGCCCTCTTCCACTGACAGGCTTCCAGCTGCCTTTTCCTCAGCTGCTAATAGTCTCTCAGTTTTCCTTTGAGTTTGAGGAAATCATGGCTGGTAATCGATAACAAGCCAATTTGTATCCATCAAGACTGGCATTTTGTAAACATAAAAATAATTATTTTTTTACCAGTAATCTAATAATTTCAAATTGACATGCTTATTAAATTGTCAAGACTGAATCAGAATGATTATGCCCTGTGTGACAAAAGTGTTGAAAAGGATTTATACACTCTGTGTAGAGTATAAAGTAGTTGTTCACCCTTGCTGGTGTGAAATTTAATGGTATATATCAGAAATCTTAAAAATTAGCACACTTGCCCTGGCCAGTGTGGTTCAATGGTGGGGCATCTACCCACTCACCGAAAGATGAGGGGTTCAATTTCTGGTCAAGGGCAAGTACCTGGGTTGTAGGTTTGATCCCGGCCCCAGTCATGGTGCATGGGGGAGGCAACCAATCGATGTCTCTCACATCGATGTTTCTCTCCCTCCTCTCCTCTTCTCTTCCCGTCCTCCTGCTCCTCTTCCCTCCCTCCCTTACACTCTCTAAAAATTAATGGAAAAAATATCTTCAGGTGAGGATTAACAATACAAACAAAAAAATTAGCATACCTTTTAACCAACAGTTTAACTTCTGGAAATTTATGCTTTGGAAGTACAGGTTGTCCCCAAAACATGTATACACACTTTAACAACAGACAGCTCACTTTTGAAAGTAAAATGTATTTTAATAAACTCAGCCTTTATAATTATTCAAAGTGTATGTATATTTTTTGAGGGTACACCCTATATTTAAGTTATATGCAAATATATAGATATAAAGCTATTCATAGAAGTATTGTTTGTGATAGAAAAATTGGAAATAACTTGAGTGTCCAATAGCTAGGAATTGGTGAAATATATTTTGTAATACCATAGATACTTATGATTTCCCAACATTCTTTGGAGATTTTTTTTTTTTGTACATAATAGTAGTTAAGGGCATGACCCTTGAAGTTAGACATACTCTTCAGTAGTTAAAACTAATGTTGTAGATCATTAGTTTAGTAACATGGAAATAGGTTAATATATCAGTAAGTGAGCAAAGCAGATTGCAAAACAGTATGGCCCCATTTTTGTAAAAACACACATACGCCCCCACACACACGCCCATAGATAAATGTGAAATACTACATCTAAAATTCTAACAATGTTATTGCTTAGTGGTTGGATTATAGATGATTCTTGTCCCCTCTCCCCCCTTTTTGGCTTATCTACATTTTCTGGTTTGTCTGCAATGAATAGATTATGACTTGTGTAATGAAGAATAAGTAAAGTGCAAGGAGGATGGAGGGGAAGGGGTGCCTTTTTGGTGACCTGTTTCACCTGTGGGTTCTTTCCTTAGGTGAAGTTTGCCAGAGATTCCGGCTCTGACGGGCAGAGTGTTAGTTCCCGGGATTCTGCCGCCCCTTCTCCCATACCTGGTGCTGACAGCCTACCTGCTGATCCTGTTGTGTCACCACCCACATCGGTGCCTTTCAAGTCAGGGTCACATACTGGATTTGTATCAAGCTCTATTTGTGCATAAAAATTATTCTTAGAGAGGTTTAGAGATAGGGGTATAGTTGAAAACTAAAAAAAAAAAATTTAAATAACTTAAAAATGTGATGAGGAAAATGGGAAGATACTTGCATCATGTTTTTCTGACAAAGGATTAATATTCATAGTCTGTAAAAGCACTAACTCAGATATTTAAGAATGCCTGCTAAACCCTGGAATAAAATTGGTTAAAAGGCATAATCACAAAGTACATTTTGAAGGGAAAAAAATGTAAATAAGCATTTGGATAGAAAATTATTCATCTTGACTAGCTTTCAGAGCTTAAGCAAACTAAAGAGTTAAATTTTTGTTTTACAGCTATAAATTGGTAAACATTTTCAAAACCAATTTGTTTATCAGTATAATTTGGACTTGTGATTATGGATTTTGTTTTCGTCTCAGGATATGTTCTGCTTGCTTTCAGGGAGCCGACTCTTCGTATCAAATCTAATTCCCTCAGTGAACAGCTTACAGTAAATACAGTGAGTATATGAATCTGTCTTCCCTCACCCCCAATTTGCTGAAAAGTTTTCATGTATGGGTAAGGATAAAAAAATGTTGAGAACTGTAGATGTAGCTGGAAATTAATGGTTAATTTATTCATTTCCCCTTACTTCTGCATAGACAGACTTGGGTTCAAATCTTTATTCTTATAATCATGTGGCCTCCAGAAAGTTATCTAGCTTCTCTGATCCTCAGCTTTTTTATTATTAAAATGCAAATAATTCTCACAGCCTCCTTATAGAGTTTTTGTAATGATTAGAGACATGTTTGTAAAACACTAAGCTCAGAGCCTATTTATTTATTTATTTTAAAAAATATATTTTATTGATTTTTTACAGAGAGGAAGGGAGAGGGATAGAGAGTCAGAAACATTGATGAGAGAAGCATCGATCAGCTGCCTCCTGCACACCCCCCACTGGGGATGTGCCTGCAACGAAGGTACATGCCCTTGACCGGAATCGAACCTGGGACCCGTCAGTCCCCAGGTGGACGCTCTATCCAGTGAGCCAAACCGGTCAGGGCATCAGAGCCTATTTATAGTATGTCTTCAATAATCTCCCAAGAGATTTTTCTGAGGTTTACATGAAATAATGCCTATGGAGTTTTAGTATTATATCTGGCATATTGTAAAAGTGCATAACATTAGCTTACTATTATTGTAATTACTACATATTGTAATTACACTACATGTCTACGTATTTTCATTCTCAGAGGAATTCTGTCCTAATTCACCAGCTAGTTGACTTTGAACAGGACATTGGCCTCTGTTTCCCCAAATGTAAGATAAGATCAATACACTGTTATAGTAAAATTTGGATTTGAATATCTTGAAGGAGGATGTACACTAGTTTGCTGCTACCCTGCCTGGTTTGTGATGGCATCTGAGTTTGCTACATGTGGATGAGATGATAACTAAAGTACTTCAAGTTCTAAAGTTCTGTGACCTTCACCTACCATATTTGGAAACAATGATTATGTGGAGTGAAATTGATAAGTGATTTCTCTCTAACCCTAGTTTACTTATTTATGTTCAGCCCAAAGCAGGAATTATTAAGCAAATAATTGATCTGATATGTGTAAAAAGTGATCTCCTAAACCCAGAAGGTAAAGCCAAAGAATCAGAAGAAAACTGAACAACAATTATAATTTTAGATTTTTAAACAATCACAAAAAATTGTCCAGTATTGGTTTTATTGTGCTTTCTAAACATGGCTACTTTTGTTAACTATTTCTAAGTTTCAGTAACCTTTAGTATACTAGTGATCTGCCTTTCTTTTTTTAATATTTTTTTAAATTGAGGCAAAATTCACGTAACATAAAATTAACCATCTTTCTCTATTTTACATTTAAATTTTTTTTAAATATGTATTTTATTGATTTTTTTACAGAGAGGAAGGGAGAGGGACAGAGAGTTAGAAACATCGATCAGCTGCCTCCTGCACATCCCCCACTGGGGATGTGCCCGCAACCAAGGTACATGCCCTTGACCGGAATTGAACCTGGTACCCTTCAGTCTGCAGGCCGATGCTCTATCCACTGAGCCAAACCGGCCAGGGCTACATTTAAATTCTTATGTTTTGTTTTGAATAGGTAATTACATTCAAATAGTATAGTTAGCAAAACAATGTAACAAGATATACATTGAGAAGACTCATTCCCACCCCTACCCCCATCTCACTACTCATTCCGTCTCACCCCTCTTAGGTAACTGCTTTTATTAGTTTCTTATATATTCTTTCACTTTTTCTTTATGCAGATGCAAACAAATTTGAATATGTGTTTATTTCTCTCCCTTTCTTTCACAAAAAATAGCATACTATATATTGTCTACCTTGCTTTTTACATATTATAATATAGGTAATGATATCTTCCTATATTAGGGTATACAAAGTTTTCTCATTCTTATTTTGTCCCTAGATCATAGTGTTCTATTGTATGGAGTCTTCTCTTTACAGATCCAACATTTTTTTATTATGCATATCCATCAGTTAAGGAAAAAATGAGCACATACTCTCAGTCCATGTCTATTTACAGATCTACACTAATAAAAGAGAAAAATGGTAATTGGCATACGACGATACCCTTTTCATTGGCTAATCAGGGCTATATGCAAATTAACTACCAACTAAGATTGGCAGTTAACTGCCAACAAGATGGCGGTTAATTTGCATATGTAGGCACAATGCAGGGAGGCGAAAGGGAAAGCAGGAAGAAGCCCCCTGCCACTGACAGTGACCGGAAACCCAGGGGGGAGCTAAGAGCTGGGGGGCAGGGCAAAGGCCATGATCAGAGAATCAGGCGCCTTTGCCGCCCTGGCCAGTGATAGCAGGAAGTAGGGGTGGAGCCAGCGATGGGAGCTGGGCACGGTCGAAGCTGGCAGTCCCAGGAGCTAGGGGGCCCTTGCCTGGGCCTAAAGCGAAGCCCACGATCGCGGGGCTGCTGCAGCTGTGGGTCCCCGCTGCCCGGGCCGGACACCTCAGCCAGAGGCGTCAGGCCTGGGCAAGGGGCCGATCCTGCGATTGGAGGGTGATGGGGGTCAACGCCTGAGGGCTCCCAGTATGTGAGAGGGGGCAGGCTGGGCTGAGGGACACTCCCCCACCACACACACACCCAGTGCACGAATTTTGTGCACCGGGCCCCTAGTTATATAATAAAGTTCTGTCAATCCTTGTAAACAGGTTTATTGTCTTGTTACTGTAGCTTTAAAATAATTTAAAAATAGAGGTTATGATAATTTTTCTGTGCTCAATAGATCACCTTATGTACTCTCCACTGAAGGCTGTACTTTGGACCAGTTAATCGATGCATATGCTTCTAGCACAGGGGCTAGTGTGTAGTCAGGGTTACTACGCTAGTATGTAATATGTAGTTAGTGCCAAGTCATAGTTAAATGAACCCAAATTTAGAACAGAGAGCTCCTGTTTCCTTCTCTCCCCACATCTCTTCTGAATATCTATCTACTGAATTTTCCCCAGACTTTTGAGAGGGTGCAATAATCTAATGTGCCTCCTTCCTTTTAATCTGTACTTTATTTTTCATCTGTAAAATGAGAATAATTATGCCTGGTGGGGAGACTTAATTGAAATGAAGTAATACATATGAAACCACTTTGTCTAATCCAAAACATATAGGGAATTATTTTTACTGTTATTATTATGTATGACCCTTGTATGTTTCTAGGCCAGAAAATGTTCTCATTTTCTAGAAGAGATGGTTTCAAATAGATATGTCAGGGGGACTTGTTGAGTATGATACAAGAGCCAAAGAGTTAACTGAAGGTAATGAACCTTGATAACAGTGATTTTTATGACTTTCCTGTCTTTATAGAATCCTGATACAGTCAAGGCCAAGTTGATCTCTCGGATGGCTAAAATGGGCCAGCCCATGCTGCCCATCTTTCCACCACAGCTGGATTCCAATGATTCAGAAATTGAAGTATGTTCCCCTGACTGTATTAGAATGACTAGTGCAGAAGTTGCTATCATCTGTTCCTTTGGTTGAAAGTAGCTGCTTTTTCTGCCTCTAGCCCAGAATCATTATTTAGAGAGTTTGTATTCAAAATGAAACAGGTTGTTATCGGTACATGTGTTTATATTATGATAGCAGTTCCTCTGAGAAATGGAAGCAATTTCATACATCTGCCACAAGAACTGAGCTTTTTAAGTAGGTAATTTAGCCTTCCATTGGAAACTCTATTGCCAGTAAAAATCACTCTGTAGGCGTCATGATGCCCAACTCATGAAAGATGCTCAACTTGTATTTGTTGATTGAATGTTCGGGCCCTCTTGGGAAATGGTGGTCTTCCCACTGATGTTATCTATACTAAAGATAACACTGTTGTGTCTTTTGGCATTGTATGTGGTGTGATTTTTTTGAAGTTCAAGAATTTTGTTGCAATCAAATCAGTTTGTTTCCTTTATGATCAGAAAGCTTTCCCAATCATATGTGTTTTTAAGAAATATTTATTATTTTACATTAGATCTAAAATTTTAATCCATCTTAAAATTGTATGATATGAAATAACTTAATTTTAATTTAATTCTTTTCTCATTGGTTGGTTCTTTATTGAGGGGACCATCCTTTTTTAATTGAAATGCTTAATAGAGATTGACTTTTTTATTTTTTGATGTAAAACATAGAAAAGATCATATTCCTAAGAAAAATTTTCCAAAATAGCTTTATTTTTTATAACTTTGTTTTATCTTTTCGGAAAAGTGATAAGTAGATTTAACACTTAAAGGAGAGATTTCTGTTGTTGTAGGATTGATTTTTATCTGGTCTCTGGAAATGAAATTTAGACTGGATCATATTCTTATTAAAAATTTCAAGTGTTACTTATTCATTATAGAATAATTTGAATTATAAAGAAAAAAGAAACATTTGATAAAAAGGGCATTCTTCTATATATATTGCTGTGTAACCTGATTTTTTAACTTAGTGTCATGTCATAAACACTTATGTTAATATCAATAATATAAATAAGGTAAATAAATAAAGCAAAGCATTATTATCTTTAAAGGCAACCCAGTGCTCTATTATATTCATTTATCATAATTCCGTTCGTTCTGTTGTTAGACATTTAGGTTAATTTAGAGCTATAGTGATGTAAAAGTGAGATGCTTTTCCAGAAATGCTTGATATATTTCTGAGTATGTCAGGAACAAGAGGAAGTATCAAAGTAAAAGAGTGAGGTTTCAGCCCTTGTGTAGCAAAGCAGATCACAGTCACTACACATTGTGCCTCAGGTTTTTCTTTTCCTTCTCTAAATAAGGAAGATGTTTGTAAGATACCTTTGTTTAGAGTTACAGTAGAGAACAACAGTGCTTTGACTTTTATGAAAAGAAAGAATGGGGGAAAACACTCTAAAAGTATATTCTCCCCAAAACATTATGGTAATGAGATGCAATGAACCCTGGTCTGTTTTCATTGGGTACCTGCAGGTCTAGGGAGAACATGTAGCAGGAAAGAAGAGGCTGGCTTATTCCCTGGGTTTCCTTGCAAGAGACCCCTCTTCTGTGGGAACAGATAGGTCAGGCTTAAGGTCACTGCTGTTTTGGTAAATGAAATGTTCTGGAGAGCAGTCAGTTTAGTTGCTTCAAATAATAAAACTTAAGCAACTTAGAATGTGTGAAGAACTTATATTCAATTATTTGATAAGATTTACAGGGAGAGGGATTTTACTCTATTACATAATACATCGCTTTCTCCCCACAACCCACACCCCGAACTCTTGCCTTCCTGCTTGCTTTTCCTTCCTCTTCTGTGTTGTAAGCAGGGTTAGGGTGGATAGCCAACCTTAGTCTTAGCTAAGGACTCATACATAATAACGAAAACGCTGGTGCCTGTTTCAGGAAGTGAATGCTCTGCGAGGAGCTGGGCAACCCGTGCCGCCTCCATCCATTCAGCCCTCTCTTCAGCCTGCGCAGCCAGTGCTACCACAGGTTACCACTCACGGTAAGGAAGCCCTCTGTGACTCTGGCCTTGAGTTGGGTCGGCACCAAAGTTATCATCACTGTTCTTTATATTGTTAGGCTGCATTGTTTCAGTACCGAGAACTGGACTAGAATGTCAAACTTGTCAGTTCATCCCCGAGTAGGGCATTTTCAGACCTGGTGGTGTATTGAGTCTGCTTCCTGTGTTGCATTGAGAGTTTTGGAATTATGCACTCAGCTACTGAGTTATCTCCCTCTGTGTAATTCTGCGCTTCCTGTCAGCTGACGGGATTGTCCGTTTGAGTCAAATGCCCCTGAGAACACCCACTTTCATTCCATAGCCCCGTGGTCGGCAAACTGCGGCTCGCGAGCCACATGCGGCTCTTTGGCCCCTTGAGTGTGGCTCTTCCACAAAATACCATGTGCGGGCGCACATACAGTGCGATTGAAACTTCATGGTCCATGCGCAGAAGTCGGTTTTTGGCCTGGGCAAGCCTATTTTGAAGAAGTACTGTTGATAATTTGGCTCTGTTGACTAATTAATGAGTTTGCCAACCACTGCACTAGCCCATAGCTGAGACTCCAGTAGAATTGGTTTTAAAGATTAGGTGAGGAAAGTGGTCAAGGCTGAAGCCCGAAGGTTTGTAAGGTGCTACTTTGGACTCACACAAGCAAGGGTGGGTAATGGTGAAAACTTCTTGCTTTATCTTAGCACCTCAGCCGTCTGTTTCTGGACTCCAAGCACCCTCTGCTGCCTTAATGCAGGTTGCACCTCTCGATTCCCACTCCTCAGCTGTATCTGGAAATTCCCAGTCCTTTCAGGTAATAACATTTAAAAACCATGCCATTTATAATCTGTAATTTATAATGGTCCAGTCAGTCTTTTTTCTTCTTCCTGCACAGTTCATACAATAGCAGCTCTCTATAATCAGATTATAGTTTTTCCCCTTCCTGAACCACCACTTTTTCATCCCTAAACCAGTCAAAGGATTACGTGCCTTTTGGGTTGTTTTAAAGATTAAGTGCAAGAACAGACAAAGCATCTGGTTCAAAGCCTGGCACACAGTCAAGGCCCAATCCATGATTGTTTCCTTTTCACACATGCTTAGCAGAGAGATACACGTCTCCTGTATTCTTTTCTTTCAGACAGCGGATAGGCTGAGATTCTGTACTGTACTCAGCACACCCACTTTTGTTCCACTAGCCCATAGCTGAGACTCTAGTAGAATTGGTTTTAAAAGATTAAGTGAGGAAAGTGAGGATATAGTGTTTATCCCTACTGGCCAAAGTCAGCACAGTAATTGTAGGTTGAGGGTGGAGGCTGCAGAGAAAGTTCAGCTGTACTCTGGTGTCCAGCTAAAAGTGACTCCTTAACGTAGGTTTTTTTCTGTTTTTACAAAAGGCAGTGGCAGCAGCCTGTCTGCCTCTGCTGACTGTTTGCCAGGATAGTGGACGCTTTCTTCTAGTCCTGAACCTTTGATGGATGAGACATACTCCCAATGATAACAGGGGCTCACTTCCTTGGTGATTCTTTTTTTTAAATATATTTTATTGATTTTTCACAGAGCGGAAGGGAGAGGGATAGAGAGTTAGAAACATCGATGAGAGAGAAACATCGATCAGCTGCCTCCTGCACACTCCCCACTGGGGATGTGCCTGCAACCAAGGTACATGCCCTTGACCAGAATCGAACCTGGGACCTTTCAGTCCAAAGGCCGATGCTCTACCCACCAAGCCAAAGCGGTCAGGGCTCCTTGGTGATTCTTAATGGAGGGGTGGAGTGATGGTGGACAAGGTGTATCAGAATTGAAAAAGTCCCACTTGCTTTCTCTCCACTCCCTGATGGAGAATTATCATCCCATAGACTAATATTTTTTAATATATAATTGATGGGTAGTTATATATCTGAAGTTATATAAGCTTAATTTCTTTAATTCAAAGAACAGTAACTATCATCATCAAAATGACAGCTGCTGTTTGTTGAGCATTTCCTATCTGCCGGGCACTTAACTTATTAGCTGTTAGGAACATTACCTATGCATCACTACATTTCGTCCACACAACGACCCTAAGAAGTGGTGTTACTATTTTAATTTTATATTTGAGGTGACTGAGGCTCAGAGGAAAATAGAGCTCTTGGTTACACAGATAAGCAGAAGGTAGCAGGAGAGAGGCATCATTTGGAACCTGGTGCGTTTAGTTTGGCATCTCAGTGAACAACTCTCCTTTTACCTCAATGGAAACTAAGCAGAGTTGTCGTCTTAGTTTTAACATTTCTTAAACCCAGGCCTGATGGCTGAGATATGAATTCCTACTTAATCAGATCGTACCACCAGAGGACTCAGGAGTGACCTGACACCTTTCCCTCCCTTTCTAGGTAGGACTTCAGTGACCGGGTTACAAAGCCAGTGCTCCTGCTGCAGTTCTTAATACCAGACCCCCATCTCATCCATCTCCAGCTTCAATAAGTTGGAATCTCCTTCTAGCTTGTCCACTTGATTCTATCAAAGATAAATTAAGCAAAAAAGAAAGGCACAAATGTTTGTAAACCAGCTGTAACTTGGCATTTTCTCAGCCCTATGCAGGTATGCCAGCCTATGGTTATCCCCAGGCACCAACTGTCAGCTCCCAGCTGCAGCCCGTTCGACCCTTGTACCCAGCACCGCTCTCTCAGCCTCCCCATTTTCAAGGTAGGTAGTTTCCCATCATATTTTGCTGTGCTCTTCTTCCTCCCATCTGGTTTTCATGTTTACTCCAATAGATCTCTGCCCTATTTTTCTTATCTTTTTAAAAATAGCTTTCTCGAGGTATCATTTAGAGACCATGCAATTCACTCATTTAAAGTGTATAATTCAATGATTTTTTTAAGTAAATTTACAGAGTTGTGCAACTATCACCACAATCCAATTTTAGAACATTTCCATCATTCCCCCCCACACCCCCCACACCCCAAAAAAAACCCCTCATCTCACTTTCTGGGTTTTGTTTCTTGCATTTTTTCCCCAGCCCTTTTTAAATTCCTCTGTCAGTGTGGCTCTGTAGAATTTATTAAAAATAGCAAAACATTGGAGGAAATTGGGAGAGAGCACGATGGCTGTTTGTGGATGTTCAGTATCTCAGGTGAAAGCTGATCTGTTAAAATTTTTAAATTATGAAAATAATATACTTTTATTAAAAGTCCAAATAACACAAATGTGAAAAGTACTGTCCTCCATCATTAAAACCCCCTGATCGTAGGAAACTGTTTTTAACAGTTACTTAGGTAACTTTTCAGGTATCTTGTATGCATGTACAAGTGTGGTTGTCTAGTGTATAAAACAAAACAAAATAAAATGTAAACAGCTGGGATGGTGTTCTACCTTCTTGCTCTGAAGCTTGTCTTTTGTGTAATGATCATCTTTGCTATTAGGATAGTGGTTGGAAGAACAAGTATATCCTACAACATAATTTATGGGTTTCCTGGATGCAACCTTTGTCTAGAAGCCCTGTCCCTTCTCCATCCAAGAAACCATGAAATCTGTCATCTCCTCTTTATAGTTACCATCCCTCCCTCCTCTCCTTCAAGAGACATGATTGTGTCTGTGTGTCACCAAATAGTTAATCTTGATTTTCTCTGTGGTCCTTTTGTACATCCTGTTGTAATGATCTGTTTACATGAGAGTCTCTGCCCACCAGACTGTGAGCTTGCCTGGGGTAGGACCATGTTTTATTAATTGTTGTATCCCTGGTACCTGGCACGCAATTGGATGAATGGAGAAACAATCTGAGCTGCTAGTGCTATTGCAGACGGAAGTGAGCCTACTTGTGCCCTTGGACCAAGCTGTATCCCCTGGTGCATTTTGCAGGAGCATAACCTGGTTATTGTTAGCAGCCTTTTGGGTCTGTCTGCTCTACATCTTCTCCTGAAGTGTCAGTACAGGATTTTCTGGTGTTTAGAAATGTTTCTTTCTTTCCTCTGCTGATGGCTTTTCCTCATAAAATGTCCTCTATTCCAGTTTCATAAGTTTCTTTTTTACTTCTTTCTGTTTAGGATCTGGTGACATGGCTTCATTTCTCATGACTGAAGCCCGACAGCATAACACTGAAATTCGAATGGCAGTCAGCAAAGTGGCTGATAAAATGGATTACCTCATGACCAAGGTGCCTGTCAGGTCGGGGACTATGTTGGAAATGGATACAAGCAGGGGTACCCATAGGGAGCAACCCGGGCTGTAGGTAAACTCTTTCTTGGTTTCCTGTGTTCATAGTAGCTATTTCCCTAGAGGATATTTATTATTTTGGGATCCAGTTAGCAGAAGAAAGCTCTAGTTTATATTAGAGATTGTCTCAGAAACTCATTAGCCCCCTCAAAAAAGGGATTCTATCTTGGGTATGTTATATTTCTCCACTTAAAATTTTCTCACAAAGTCGTTCTGCACCCCTTTTGAAGGTTGAAGAGCTACAGAAGCATAGTGCTGGCAATTCCTTGCTCATTCCTAGCGTGTCGGTTACAATGGAAACAAGAATGATCATGAGCAACATCCAGCGAATTATTCAGGTAAGGTGATCAGGAACAGAGCATAGCCTGGAGTCTTGCCCTGTTCTCTCCCAAGACTTACTACCCTTTAAAACCTCCACTCCGGAAATGGAGAGCATGTGATAAATGCCACACTGAGGTGGGAAATTCTGGAAAATCCATTACGGCTTAATTAGGTCCAAGTGACATCACTATATAGTTAAGAGGAAACATTTCTCTTTGAGCATATTTCAGAATTTTGCTTTATTTTATAGCCATTTATATGTTTAATCTATTGGGCATAGTGATTTGTATTCCTCAGGTGTAAGTTGTTTTAAGTATTATGTAAGTTTTTTACCTCAAAATATGTAACATTGCTGTCCAAGTTGATTCCTTTTATCTGGCACTTTTCTCTTAAAAACTTAAGATATACATCATACATTTTGAATCCAGGAAAATGAAAGATTGAAGCAAGAGATCCTTGAAAAGAGCAGCCGCATAGAAGAACAGAATGACAAGATTAGTGAACTAATTGAACGAAATCAGAGGTAATGACAGGTACGGGGCACTAGCTAGGATGGACAGAAGGGTTTAATTTGTAAATGCCCAAGTTAAATAAACACATCTGTTTAGGGCAATTTATCTGTATTTCTCCTACTACTGTTTCCTGCCTGTCATGTGAATTATTGCTTGTTTTCTGAGAGGTGTTTCAGTAGAAAGAGCTCAGTAGGCTGTGATGTGAGGCAGACCTGTGCTTGAATCCCAGCTCTGCTCTTCGTTATCTGCTTTAGGTATTGTGTTTATTCCTACTGGCCCTAGTTTCCATAAAAGTGATGCTAATACTTAGAAAACTGATATCAACTCTTCCTCCTCTGTGTAGGTTGAATCTATTTAATCAACCAGAACCTCACTGATTTCCAAGCATTTTATAATTTTTCTAGATCCTTTTGAAGATTTGAAGGTGGGTCAGGAATACATGTCATGGCATATAATGTTTCACTTAAAAAAATCATTCTCCCATATTTTTCTTCTTCATGTCTCTTGTCTCTCACATGGAAGGGGGGCAGGGAGGGGCTTTCTTTTCTTCCCTCTTGCAGCCTTCTTACTCCAGTCTCTTTTGCCTTCTCATCCCCTTCACCACAACACACCCCCTTCCAATTTCTCTTCTCTTCATTATGCAAATTCAAAGCAGTTCACCTCCAGCCCAGGTTCCTGACTCCAAACTTGATTGCAGCTCTCAGGGAAAGAAAAAGCTTTTATATTGTTCATGAAGGTAGAGAGCAATGTTGTGAGGACTGAATGTGTGTTACACCTGGAATACATTCGATGCTTGCTAAATGTTTTCTTTTTCCCTACTTATTTCATAGGTATGTTGAGCAGAGTAACCTGATGATGGAGAAGAGGAACAACTCACTTCAAACAGCCACAGAAAACACACAGGCAAGGGTATTGCATGCTGAACAAGAGAAGGTAAAGTCACTGGGGAGAGAAAAGCCCAGATCAGGATGTGTAGAGCTCAGGAGTGGTACTGTGTACGTAATTACCTGTGTGCTTTTCAACAGAATTTTTGCTCTCATTGGGAAGAGAACTAGAAATCTTCCAGTAGATTTTAATATGTCCATCATCCAGATATCTGTTAGGTAATATATTTTGCAATAAGTTGACTCAGAAGCAATCACTGATCTTAGTAATTTATGAATTATACAGCTTATTACAAACTAAATTTATTCTGTTGATAAGAAAGTAGACAACTGTAAAAATGCATGTAAAGTATAAGAACAGTATGATAGTGCAGGGGAGATGGTTCAACCCCATGACTACATTGCTGTCCAGAAAGCAAGACTAGTCATGAGAAGAGCAACCATTTACTGCCCTTCCTGTTAGCTCATTTCTAATTTTTATAGGAGCACACCAGTTCAGGTGAGATTAAGGTGGTATTTGTCACTTGTTTTTACCATTCCTATTTATTGACATTCTTTTCATCATAATTTTCTTTATCACTCTTAATACACAGAATATCATTAGAGGGTTTTCCAGATTAGATTTTGCAACCAATATTTTACTTCCGTTTGTCTAGTGCAGAGCACCATTTAACATACATCAAACAGTCAAAAGTTGAAGCATTCCCTTCTTTTATTAGCTCTGTTTTTCTAAGAACCCCCAAAGCAGTAACTCTCATGGGGCTGATCTTTACATTATAGTACAACTGGTAGTCCAGTACCACAGGGGAGAAATTATAGTTGATTGCCATTGAAGACATTCAGTTTAAATTTCTAAATTTCCTTTTTTATTTAAAAAAATACATGTAGAAAAGTTAGGAAATGGTAGGAATACCTTTTTTTCATGTATCAGATTGGTGATGTTTACCAATAGGTTGTGACTGTATCCAGTGCTATTAATATTCTTTGACAACACCATTCAGGATAATTGTCATACTTTGCTTAATTAAGCTCATTTTTGAGCATTTTATCTTTTCATTCTTTTCCAACTACATACAATGCTACATCAAACATCCTTGTAGCAACATTTTTGTAATCTTCCAAAGTATTTCCTAAGGACACATTTCTTCAAGGGAATTCCTGAGTCAGACACTTTGTACATTTGAAGGTCTGATTTTAGTTCAATGCAGATTGAAGGTGGGATTAGCTCCCTTTCTACCAGTGCAGTCAGCATAGAGTATGTGAGGTTGGGTCATCACTTAGAGACAAAGAACACCCATTTTAAAGTTACGTCATACTTTGTTACTCTTTAGGCCAAGGTGACGGAAGAGTTAGCAGCAGCCACTGCACAGGTCTCTCACCTGCAGCTGAAAATGACTGCTCACCAAAAGAAAGAAACAGAGCTACAGATGCAGCTGACAGAAAGCTTGAAGGAGACAGACCTCTTCCGGGGCCAACTCACCAAACTGCAGGCCGAGCTCTCAGGTGTGTCCTGTGTAGAGAGGGCTGGGACTCTGACCATTTAAACTTAAGGAATTAAACTATTTCCTTCCTCTCAATACCTTTGGCATAATGCTCATGAAGTTTGTGAAGACTGAGCCAAAAATTAAGGTGGGCCAGTATAAACCTACATAAAGGACAACAAAAGAACTGACTATGCGTGTAGAATTGACCAGTGGCCACAGTTCCGCTTTATTTGAGCTAAGTGTTGGTCTTCAGTATCTTTGGACTTACAATTGGCCTTGTAGGCCTGGACGTTAGAGTTGCTCTAACTCTTGACAGTGGAAGTTTTTGAAAGAGATGCTTCCTGTACTGGTTGCCTGTTTCCTGGAGAATAGATTGCAGCTCTTTAGCCAGCACTCAGGGCCCCTCCGTCTTGGCTTATTTCCCATTATGCTGCTCAGTTCATCCTGGCTCTACTCTTCAGCACATCTGTAGTTCTTGTCTTGCTTTGTATCCATGCTGTCCTCTGGACTTGGTGTGCCCACCTTCACCAATATTTGTTCCCATTTTTTCCCTTAAAATCTGCCTCTTTCAGGAGATTTCCTTGTTTTTTCCCTACAATATTTGATCTTTTTAAAAAAATTTTTTCCTCAGGCATCATTACAACCATTCTCACATGTTGCCTTTGATCAGCACTATTTACATGTATGTTTTCCCCTCTAGAATGCAAGCCCCTAGAGGGCAAGGATGGTGTCTCGCTCATATTTGTAAAGGCCTTTCCTTCAAATTAGTGTTAATTCAGTGCTCAAAGGTGGCACAAAGGTAGTGCTCAAGCCATGGTGACTTGGGTACAAGATTTGGGAAGACCAGCATATTGATGTATCCACCTCAGTGTATAGAAACAAATGTGGAAGACACAGATGGGACCAGTGGGTGAGCTGGAGCAGCCGCAGAGTGGGAAAGAAGCAAACTTCACTGCCTGGTAGCTAAAAAAACCAGTGCTGTCAGTTGGTACAGTGATATCTTAAAGATAAATCCCTTTTCTTTTAGATCATAACCTGGGTGCACATGAGAGATAGGCTTAGATTTAAATGTCATACAGATAACTTCTTTTCTGCTTTTGTGGTGCCCTATGACAATTACCTTAAGAGTTCCATAGGGTCTCAAAAGTTTTCTAAACAAAATAAATGATGCATTACATTTTTAAGAGATATTTCAAATAGCTTTATTTGAGAAGGCATATTTTGAAAGCAAACTTTTGGTAGAATATCCCAGCTACCAAGAAACTTGAAAATACTTTACCCAGCCAGTGAGAAAGGGCTGGACCAATACCAAACAGATCTGGCTAACGTGCTAAGACAATGGCTGTAATGGAATTGTGGGAGTGATACACTTTTAAGGTGGCCTCTAACTGCTTGGAACTTTCCCGTTTTGTACGGGTTAGTGGAGAAGTCACTGTATGGCTTGATGAATCTATGGCTGGTCAGTGAGGTGACAACTGAAAGGACTGAGGCAAAGATGCTTGTGTGGTAGGATTGGGAGATCACAGAATGCAGCTTCTCAGAAGCTTCTGGGATGCTGTATAGCATGCTGTAGCTCTGGTTCTGCAGCTAAGTGTCTCTGCTGTTACATCCCAGAGCTCCAAGAAACCTCTGAGCAAGCACAGTCCAGATTCAAAAGTGAAAAGCAAAGCCGGAAGCAACTGGAACTCAAGGTGACAGCGCTGGAGGAAGAGCTGGCTGACCTTCGAGCTGAGAAGGAGTCTCTGGAAAAGGTAAGTTTTAAAACTGAACTTTCTCTGTTGAACCCCAGTGGCCAGGATTAGCTGTTTAATACACCTTTTTACTTTCCTTTTAAAGATTACAATAGTATTCAAATGAGACAGAAGAGTATAAAATTAAAATAAATTTTATCTTAAAAAATAAAATTTTTCTTTTCCCCCTATCTAATCTCATATGTTAGAGGTAGCTATACACAGTGTGTCCTTCTGGGTTGTTTTCTGTGTGTATAAAACACACACACACACACACACACACACACACTCACTTATACCTGCATACACATAGCTACACTGATGATCATGTTTTAACAATAATGGGGTCGTATTTAATGCTTTTTCACAACATTGTGGACATTGTACTAATAACAATGAGAACTTTCTCATTCTTTTTAACTGCTGCATAGTCTGCTATGAGGTGGTACCATAATTTACTTCACTATTCACCTATTGATGGATATTTATGTTTCTCTTTCAAGCATTGCCACTTTGGACATCCTTGTACTATATAACTATTTTCGCAAATTTATTTGAGCGTTCCCCCCATAAAATAGATGGTTTGATTAGAATTGCTGGATCAGAGGAAATGCTACACATCTAAAGTTTTAAAATAAATATTGCTAAGTTATCAGAAAGTAGAGTGGGCTGGCTTACATTTCCAGCACTATGTGCGTAAACCATTTCTCCATCCCTTTTTCAAACCTGCATATATCAAGTTTTTCTAATCTTTATAGTCAGATAGGTGACATATGCTATCTTGTTTTAACATGTATTTTTGTTAGTAGTAAAGCTTTCATATATTTAATACCTATTTGTTTTTTTCTGTGCCCTCTTTCCTTTGCCCTCTTTTCTATTATAATATTTGATTTGTAAACACTATTAAGGGTATTAATCCTTTGCCAGTTATAGATGCCACAATTATTTTTCTAGTTTTCTGTTTTTAAACTTTATAGTATCTTTTGTTGTGTTAAAATTTTAATATCAGGGTAATTTCAACCCCGTTGAACAAAGTAGGCAAATTTCTGTCTTCTCTATTTTCTGGAATGGTTTAAATATAAAAAGAACAAACTATTACTGAAGTTTCAGTAAAACTCTCTAGTAAAGAAAGCCCTTTTGGCCTAGTGCCTTTTAGAGGATAAATCTTTAGGCTCCATTTTTTAGTTTCTTCTATGATTTTTATCAGTGTGTTTGTTTTTTTAACCAATTAATTCTGATTTTGTGGATGTTTTCAGTTTTTTATTATTATAGATCCTTGTAGCACACAGTCTTTATGAACATGATTTATCATTTCCTTAAGATAAATTATAGTTTGTGGAATTTCTGGGTGTGCATATTTTGAAATCTTTGCACAAGACTGCCAAATCACCACCTAAGAGAGTATACCCATTTATTTTCTTACCAATTGGGCGTGAAAGTCTCCACTTCACTGTTGGGATATTCCCCACCTCTTAATACAATTGTAGTTAAACCTCTTGTTTTTCTCCTTGTTCCAATTTTCCCAACCCCCCAGTAGCCAAGAATGGTAAATACATAGGGAAAAATAACTAAAAAATGCATTGTTTTTAGAAATGAAGTAAGGACTCATTGAGGTCAGTCACCATTGCCACATCTCCATTTATCCTCTGTTAAACAGCTAGAGCTGATGATAGTTCTCTTGTTCCTAAGAACCTCTCAGAAAGGAAAAAGAAGTCAGCTCAAGAGCGCTGTCAGGCTGAGGAGGAGATGGATGAAATTCGCAAGTCATACCAGGAGGAATTGGACAAACTTCGACAGCTCTTGAAAAAGGCTCGTGTGTCCACAGACCAAGCAGCTTCAGAGCAGGTAATAGGAAACAGCAGGTAATTTGGAAATAAAAGGAAGGCATGAAGGGCTCAGAAAAGTTTCTAGTTTCCTTATCCTTTATGATGACATTTCTCATAGTCAGTGCTCTCACTTTGGAGAAAGATGGGAGAACGCAATCCAGATACAGGGGTGGGCAAAAGTAGGTTAAGTTGCCAGCTATCATCTAAAAGATAAATCATAAGTAAGAATACAAAATAATAACAAAATAAAAAGACAAATAATACAAATAAATAGTACAATAACCTATACTAATTAAAGGTTAATATGCCAATTAGACCGGACGTCTTCCAGACGTCATCTGGAAAACTTCCGGACAACTTCCGGACAAAGCCACGGTGACAGGGGCTGAGGTAGAGGCAGTTAGGGGCTATCAGTCCAGCAGGGGAGAACAGTTAGGGGCAGTCAGGCAGGCAGGCAGAGGCAGTTAGGGGCGATCAGGCAGGCAGGGGAGCAGTTGGGGGTATCAGGCAGGTAGGCACAGTGGTTAGGGGCATCAGGCAGGCAGGCAGAGGGGTTAGGAGCGAACAGGCAGGCAGGCAGAGTTGTTAGGGGCAATCAGGCAGGCAGGCAGGTGAGCGGTTATTAGCTTATTCTTTTGCCTTACAAAAGATGGGCTTCTCTGGATGCAACTGGACCCCCAGGATACAGTGATTGCATTTTCTTGGCAGCTGTCTCTAGTACAGGCTGAGCTGCAGACCCAGTGGGAAGCAAAATGTGAACACCTGTTGGCCTCCGCCAAGGACGAACACCTGCAACAGTATCAGGAGGTGTGTGCACAGAGAGATGCCAGCCAGCAGAAGCTGCTCCAGCTGCAGGAAAAGGTAGGCGTTTTCCCCGGGGCCAAACAGCTTAGGCAGCCCAGGTATAGGAGACAAACAGGTTGTCTGAGTCTTGTTGTTTCTTTTGAGCCTAAAGATGCCAATAGCTTAAAAACGAAATCACACTTGTTCAACTCTCCACGGTAATATTTCGCATTTATTTGGGATGGCAGATGAGTGACCTACTAAAAGAAAAAGCAGCACTAGTATTCTAAGCATGTTTTTCATTAATATTTGATCTTTTTATTAAGCGAGTATTTATTGAGTACCAGTTGTGTTCCAGACACTGGTAGGGAAAAGGCTTACAAAGAACTTGGCCCTCTAGAATCTCAAAGAAAAGAAAGGGAGACAATAGAGCAACAAAGGTGAGCATTAAGTTCTATGAGGCCCAGAGAGGAGGTACCCAGGGGAGAAGAGCCAAGAAGGTCAAGTAGCTTTGGTAAAGTGAAGAGGCAACATAACATTCTGGAAAAAAGCACCGAGATACGATGGAGCTTGGATGTGGTGAAATCATCTTGGCATAAAAATGAGAGGGAGAGAGAGAGCTAGGAGATGGCTTAGAGTCACGGCATGCAGGTCCCCATATCTAGAGGTCAGTTTCTTTCTTTAAAGTATCCAATTGAAAATCTTAGACTCAGAGATGATGAATGCAGTCTTGTAGGTGAATAGGTTGCTTTTATTGTCCAGTGTTCACATGTCTATGTGACTAAACTTATAAGCTCCTTTTTTCATTATATTCCTGACCTGATTAGGAGCAAGGCAAGTGACCTTGTTGGGAAAGAGGAGGTGAAGTTGTGAGATGAGATTAAGTGATGAGGAAGTAGATGCTCTGAGTCAGCAGGCATGGTGTAGGGGTGGAGGGTGTGGACACCAGCAGACCTACCTGAGGTTGACACTTGATGCTTAGGACGATCCTCCCACTGGGTTTCCTGAATTTCCCATCTGGTAGTCCAGCCCACAAGCACAGTCTGTCTCTTTTGCAGTGTTTAGCCCTCCAGGCCCAAGTCACAACCCTGACAGAGCAAAAGGAAATAGAGAAAAATAAGTCGCAGATGTCTGGGGTTGAAGTTGCCACTGACTCATCAGAGAAGGTGAGCTGGTACTTTGAAGAAGCAAACTATGTCATACCAAGCATTCAGAAAGAATGTGGCCCATTTGTTGTGTTGATAACTTCTTTTTTAGCTTTAGTGATGCACCTTTTATCTGACTTAAGTATAAGTTAACCCTTTGGAACCTCTCACTTTTGTGGTAAAACCTGAGGGCCCTATCCTGAATTTTTGACAAATACAGGAAGTGCCCCTAAATCACAGGAGAAAAGTGGGGAGTATGCCCAGCACCCACTAGCCACTAATCCTGGAGCCCACAGAGCTCTCGTGGGGGTCACAGTGGGAGGGAGGCAATAATAGATGGTCTGTGAGCTGTCTTGGGCATAGCTTAGCCATCCTTGATAACTCTTTTGTCAAGGGCTGCTCATTGTTTGGTATTTCCCTCTGCATAGTGACTGCCTCAGTCTCTGAGTTCATGACCAGTTGTGTCCTGCTGTAGAGTTCTATGAAAGCTTCATTTTAGCCTTCCAAACCCTCTGGAATTTATATGCATTCCTCATCCCTTGATTTGTGCAGCATACATTTTGGTACTGTTTTCTCCCCTCACATCTTCATTCAGGTCAAGAAGATTATGAACCAGGTGTTCCAGTCCCTGCGGGGAGAGTTTGAGCTAGAAGAATCATATAATGGCAGGACCATCCTGGGGACCATCATGAATACCATCAAGGTACAGCCAACTGCAGATTGTTGCACTGAAATGGGGATCTCATTGCTTAAGTACCTTCTATGGCAGTGGTTCTCAACCTTGGCTGCACATTAGAATCACTTGCGAATCTTTTTAAAATCCTGATTTCTGGGCCTCATCCTCCGGAAATTCTGTTTCTTTGTTATGGGGTGGGGCCACAACATTAGTAACAAAGAAACAGAATTTCTGGAGGATGAGGCCCAGAAATCAGGATTTTAAAAAGATTCCCAGGTGATTCTAATGTGCAGTCAAGGTTGAGAACCACTGTTCTAAGGGGTCGTGAATAAAAAATGATTCAAAGGGTGGGGGAAAAAAGGAGACATATGTAATACCCTTTGTAATACTTTAAGCAATAATAAAAAAAAAATGATTCAAGACTGTTCGTCATCAATTTGGATGCCTGGAATGACTTTTGTCTGGACAGATAGGGGCTGCTTCCTGTGAGAGGAAGAAGCAAAGCCATTTGAACTAGATGACCAGTTGTGTTTATAAGGTCTGAAGAACTAGGAGTGCCTGCTCATTCCCCGCAGTGATAATCTCCTTGGCTTTTGAACAGATGGTGACTCTTCAGCTGCTAAACCAACACGAACCAGAGACGGGAGAGAGCAGCAATGAAGACGAGGAAGAACAAGAAGAAGAGCAACCTCAGAGCCCTTCCCAGGAGCAGTCGGTCTCAGCCAGTTCTGAGCCGTCTCAAGCACCCCTGAGTAGGGAGAGGCAGGAGTCCCCCTTGGTGCAGACGGAGCAGGTAGTCAAGGAAGCTGGCCCATTGCCTCCTCAGGCCCTCCTCACCCCCCAGGAGGATGCACAGAGAAGGGAAGGGAAGTCCACAGAAGCAGAGGTGCTCGCAGAGATAAAAGATGATTCGCTCCCACCCATACTGGCTTGCATCCCCCCTCACAGAGCTCTGGGGCCCCCGACTTCAGTTCCCCCTGAGCCTCCGGGCCCTATAACTGTGGACTCTGAGTTTGAGGAGACACTTGCTGCCAGCCCATTGGGAAATGCCTGTGTTGGGGAGCGAGAAAGCTCCACGAGACTGTCCCTGACTTTAGACCCTAAAAAGGGGGACGACCCACTGTCCTTGGAGCCTGAAAGTCCAGGAGGAGAGCCTCAGCCTCCAGAGTTCAAGAAAGAGGAAGATGTCACTAGTTCTGCTGGTCCCTCCAAGGAGCTGTCAAGCACAGAAGCAGGTTCTGTAGCTGCAGGGGCAGCGCTTGGACCCAACCACTCTTCTCAGCATTCCAGGTATGTCCCCTTGAGCAGTTTCAGGGACAAGGTGGCTGCAAGGTTGTCGCTGGTGTTTCCAGAGCTGGCCGTTCATCCCTCAGAGACTGACTGATGGACTAAATCACTTTTTCATTCATTCATGCATTCATATATGTATTCAGTGATGCCTACTATAAAAGGCCCTGTAAGCCCTGTGATAGTGTGGTAGGCAAAGCAGATTTGGTTCTTAAGATAAGGAGCTTACTGTCCAGTGGGGACTGTTATGAAAGTATAAGTACTGAAAAAAAGAAACTGGGTGTATAATAGAAAATAAAGGGCGAGTTATTCTACTTTAGGTGGGGTGGTTCGGGATGGATTTTGAGAAGGTAACATTTAAACTGAGATCTGAAGGATGGGAAGGGGACTTCCACGCCAAGAGTGTGAGGAAGAGATTGCAGAAGGCAAGAACAGCCCATGCAAAGGCTCTGCGGACGGAGGGGATGTGACACAGGAACTAAAAGAAGGCCCAGTCGTAGGAGAGGGCTGGTAAGCTGATGTTGGGAAACTAGGTCATAGGAGATTTTGTGTTACTGCTAGAAGTTTGGACTTTATAAGTACAGTGAAAAGTGGTTAAAGGGATTGAAGCAGAAGAGTGACTTGCTCTGATTTATTAGCTTTAAAAGTTCTCTCAGCCTGTAGGTTATGGAGAGAGTCACGAGTGCTAGGAGGCCAGTGTGGGAGGAATTCCTGGGTGGTTACCACAGCAGTCGGATTCTTACCCCAGAGCCTGTGGGCACTGTGTCTAGTGCAGGAACATTTTCTGTGACTTGATTTTCTTGATTTTTCTTTCAGTCTCTCTGGGGATGAAGAGGATGAACTATTTAAAGGGGCAACTCTGAAAGTTCCAAAGTCCAAAGCACAGTCTGAGGAGGAGGATGAAGATGAGGTGGTAAGGAGATCCCACACACTGCCAAGTCCTCACACCATTACCCGGGGGCTCTTCCCCACTGGCTCTGAGAAGAGAAATGGAGTCTGTTGGTGGCCCACTCCCTGGGCTCTGTGTGCAGGGCCCTGTGGGAGCGGGCGGGGGGCGGGGAGGGGGCAGCTCTGTAAGCATAATGGGGATGGTCAGGTACCACTTTACTCTTGAACAAAGGCCACAATCTCTCTCCAGGCAGGAATGGTTTTCACTGTAAGTGAGGAAAGTGGGGCTGATTAGAACTATATTAGGATGCTAATGCCTCAGGTTTTCTCAAATCCGCTAGGGTATTATTTATATTTAAGAATTGGAGAGGACTTTGAAGATTGTCATGTCTGGCACCCTTGTTCATAGACAAAGAGACTGCGGCTCAGACAGATGATTTATTTACCTGAAGCCACAGAATGACTTAATGGCAGAGCTAGGACTAAACCCTCAAGCTCCTCCTATGACCACCAGTTTCTGAGCATTCTCTGCTTCCTCGGCCCACACCCAGCCTGCTGCCTTGTGTCCTCACAAGATTCCTGGGCAGAAAATGGGTTAAGTACTGAGGCATAGCCTCGAGCTACAGAGCTCCCGAGTAGAGGCCAGGAGGGCGAGTGGCTGATGGGGCCTGGTCAGAGCCCGGTTCCTGCATCTGCTGTCCCCACTGCGCTGCTGAGGCAGCCGTGCCTGTCCCTGGGACATTCTGACTGCTGCCGTGGGAATTTACTAGAGTGAAACGTGGGGTGGAGCACAGGTCAGCTTTAGCCTCAGCCTATCCCAGGAACAGAAAATGAGGTGAATGGGGGCAAATTCTCTCCCCTCCTGTATCAGCCAGGGTGCGTTCTCCCTTTTGCCAGAACCTTGGGAAAATGGCAGTGACAGAGCTGGGGTCCAGCTCTCGTGTACCACAGCCCTTTCCTCCTGCCTGCGTTCCTTTGGGAAATGTGCCCCAGTTCCTCCCATTAACCCTTCTTTCCAAGAATTAAACTTTCATTTGAGAATTCTGAATACAAATTCTGTACTTTAAAAAAAAAGGAACCAAAATACCAATTGCATATTCCAAGTGACTGCCCTAAATATAGTTGGAATATTTTATTATCCCAACTATATTACTAGTATATTATAAGCAGTATATTATTGGTATTGATATTAACACTTTATTAGTAGCAACTTCTATTTCCTGGGTATTCTGAAAACTACTTCTCAGACATTCTCATTTAATCTTCTGCTAATCCAGGGAGGTCTGCACTTTTATCCCATTTTATAGAAAAGAGGACCGAGGCTCGGGAAGATTAAGTGGCATGTCCCAGGCTATAGAGCTGGCCCAGGGTGATAGAACTGGTAAACATAGAGCCAGAATTTTAGCCGGAACAAAACTGAAGCGGTGAGCCCCATGTTAAAACCCTGTACTGGCAGGGTTTGGAGATCACTTGATTGATGCCCAGAGAGAGGGACAAGGTCCATTAGTCTGTGGTGGGGATGGACCTCTGACCCTTTGGCTGGCCCTGTGAAGACAGATTCTGGGTCAGAGTAGCTCACTGGAGCAGAAAGTACCTTGGTAGAGAATACTCAGTTTGTGTCTGTCTCCAGTATCAATCCCTGCTACCCCCATAGGACCTGTTTCTTGGCAATGCAGAAGGAAAAGGCCGGGAGCTCAAGTCATGAAAAGTGGGGGGCGTTTCCTCTGTGGCCTGTGAATTCCCCTTACCCTCTTCCTGGTCAGAGAGAGTGGAAGAGGGGCCAGTGAGACCAGGGGAGTGGGAGGCTGTGGCCCTGCGTTCTAGGCTTGCTTCATCACTTGGGATTCCCCACCTAGTAATATGGCCATACCTCTAAATTCAACTCTCTCAAAGGATGGGGCCATGTTCAGAGCCAGACAGGCCACCTTAGGCCACAGCATCATTTTTTCAAGTGTGATTGCATTCCTGCCAACCTCCCTTCACCCTCCTGCAGCCTCTCCTCCCTTAAGGCCGCTCTGCTCTGTTTCTTCTCCTACTTCATCTCTCCCCTTCAACCCTTCTTTCTCCACACGAAATATGTTGTTACTGCATGAGCGAAAACCTGTCAAATCAATACATGTATTTCACAAATAAATGACAAAATTAGCCAAACAAAGTTGGTCTTCTCGTTTCTGTTGAAAGATTTTTCTCCCTTCTCTGCCTGCTTGTCTCAGCTTTATCTGGAAGCCTAGGTATGCTGGCCTCAGGGTTGGTCCTTTTAGTAAAACTCTAACCAACTTCCTTCTTTCCAACCTTTATTCCGACGGATGTTGACTCACTTCACCTCACACAGGCGGGAAGCCCCGCTGGTGCAGGAACAAGTGAGGACTGACTCCTTTTTCCTGTTTTGTCAGAGCATGAAGGGACGCCCGCCCCCAACACCCCTTTTTGGAGATGATGATGATGACGATGACATTGACTGGCTGGGGTGAAGACCCAGGAAACTGATACAGAGGTTTCTCTACTGAACCTTCCCTAAGCATGATTTTGCACAGCCAGCCCTGGGTCTCGGTGAGCCACAGGGTGAGGTGAAGGTGAGCATTCTAGGACAGTAACTCAGATCATCTGAGTTAGCTAACTTCTGAGCCCCCACCTGGCTGGGTGAAGAGGAGTGTGAGCCAGTCGTCAGAATGCTGGGGTTGTCAGCAGCCGACCTGGTCCTGCCTCAGAGTCCCATTTGAAGGAAGGGCTGGTAGGCTCCCCTCCAGTCAGTTACCTACAAGAGTCCTGTCCTCCCAAGCCTTTTATTCTCTTCACTAACTCAGACTGCTGTGGGCAGGCCTCCTCCATCTGCCTCCCAACACTCAACTGTGCCCCAGCAATAGGACCTGGCGCCTGGGGTGCAGTCTCCCTGGTAGAACCAAGGGTGCGTTACACCTTCTAAACCCCAGTTAACAGCCTTGCCTGCACTCCTGGCACATTACCTTTCTCTGCCTTAAATCTTTGAAATTAACCAAACAAAAATAAATATATATAATCAAACTTGACTCAAGCTCTTGGGGAGAAATTGAATTTGGTTCTAAGGGCTGTCTGTGCTCCTCTCTGAGACTCTGAGGGTAGAGGTTGTAACAGATCTGGGTCAGTTAATGTGCATAAAACCATGGTGACATACTCCCTTTGGTACCTAACCCTGGGACGTGAGGCTTTCAGAACAAAGTCACCCTCCGCTGTCCCTGCTCATCCCAGCTGCATTAAGGCTTAGGGCATGGTGGCTACTGAGCACCAGTCCTGTCATCCACTCGCGCCTGCGTGTTTGGTCCACCTAGGAAGTCATGCAGAGAAGGTGGCAGGTCCTACATTCCATCCCTCAAGGCCCCTGAGAGACTTCACTTTGAGAGCAGCTTCCATTCCCCCTGAACTCAGGGCCCAGACCAATGAAGAAAACAGGGGCGAGAAAGTATTTTTACTTCTTCGAAGATCTTTCCAGGACCATGCAACCAGTCTTCAAAAAGTAGAATAATTTTAATAAAGATGCCTGATTTTAAATGTTGATAAGACAGGAACCTGAAATCCACTTTACCTGGCCTGAGGTCATCCTCTGTGATGACAGCTGGGAACCTGCTCTCACACGCGGGGCTGGGCGGCAGTGAGATCTACCGTTGACCAGCCCTGGTTACAACAGACACTGTTGTTGAGCACTTTATACACTGTCCCATCTCTAGCAACCCTTGCAGAAGACACTGTTATCCCCACTTAGAGAGGCAGGCAGGCCGTCTGGCTCTGCCACTTATTGTAAAGATACTGTATCAAACTGGCAGGTTGCAAACTGAGGAGAGAGCCCAGCTGGTCAGGACATATAAATGGATGTGTGAAGCTCCATCAGCAAGACTACACTGGACTTTGGAAATCTTACACCTGCTGTGACAGCAGCAGCTTTCCAATTCCCTGCAAGTGTGGGGAGTGTACTGAAGGCATCACATACTGTACTATGTTAGAGTTACTTCTTATTGTAAATTTAATCTTGGTTTTGATATATTTTTTGCTTCTGCCCTCAGGGAAAGAAGGTGGTAATAATTGTGCCAACACAGGTATTTATAGTCCATGTTACAGTTACTGTTTTTCTCATGGCACCCGATCTCTGTTACATGAACAAAAGCATGACTGTTGCCCTGTCTAGGTGGCTCAGTTGGTTGGAGCATCATCCCGTACACCAAAAGGTTTTGAGTTTGGTTCCTGGTCAGGGCACATACCTAGGTTGCAGGTTCAATCCCCGGTCGAGGCACATCCTGGGGGCAACTGATCGAAATCTCTCCCCCCTTCCACTCTCTCTAAAATCAATAAACATATCCTCAGGTGAGGATTGAAAAAAAGAAGAATGACTGTTGACCAGGCTGGTATTGTGGAGGCCTGCCTGCGGGCCCAGTGTTTCGGGGCTGGGCTTCCCTGAGCACAGGGTTGTCTTCATAGCAGATGGACACTCAGTCCTTAGCCCTACTACCTGCTCCATTTGCTCCCTCCGCTCCTGCAGTTGTAAGGGTTACGGGTGCTGTTTGAGTAAGGAGAAACAAGATGAGTCACACACTAATTAAAAATATATATTTATTAAAATGCATTTCTTTTTTAATTCCCAAAGCTTAAGACCATCTTGCATCTAGCCCAGAGGCACCTGAGCGTAGCCGTTACAGTCACAGCAGTGCTTTTCTCTCCCTGGGTCTTGTTTCCTTCTCTGTAAAGTGACGAGGTTCCAATATCTGGAGATTCCCGTCTCACTCTACAAGTGTGATGCTTTGGTTTGACTGCTTATTGCATCTTCAGTCAATCCTCCCCGTCCCCCATGACTTACTCAGTATTTTAAGTGAATGAATCGTGTTTGTTATGGGTGAGCAGTACATAATAAATAAATAAAAATTAAGTATTGTTCAGTGCAGTTATCTGTTCTGCGTAAAAGGAGGATCGGATAAAAGGAGGCATTAAGGCCATGAAGAGCCCCCAGGCACCTAAAGCCATTGGACTGTCTTCCTCCCGCCAGCAGTGCAGACTGTGGGAGGAGCTCTGTCCACAGGAGCCTTGATCACAGTCCTGCTTTTATCTACTTTTACCTACTGCCACTCTCCCGCCAAGAAAGGGAAACAGGTCCCAGCAGATGCTGCCATCCATCATGAATAAAACGAAACCATTTCATTAAAAATTTTGTTTTGTATTAATGTGCAAAATTGCTAACCAAGAGTTCAGTGGGAAAAAGTGAAAAATCAATCGGCATGACCCATAGAAGAGAATCTTCACAGGTTCCCAAGGCAGAAGGGTGAGAAAAGGAGCCAGCTTGGTCTCTGTCCCCCAAAGACAGAGGGGGTCAGGAAGTCCAATGGAAGATGCTCCTGTGGGTAAGGCACAGAGCAGGAGAGCAAAGGGTACCTGGGTTCCACGTCCTTCACCCAGAACCCATCTCCCTGTCTTGAAGATCTTTGGAAATTCTTAAGTTTTGAGTCACAGATAAGCCCCTGGGTTCTGTTCTCTCCATTCTAAGGCACAAGACCAGGCCTGGGCTGTCTGGGAGAGGTGGCTGCAATGGCATCTGAACTCCAGGGAGCGAGTGCTGGCTTCAGCTGAAAGTTTCTAGGAGCGACGAGTGAGGCAAGGAACATCCCTCAAAGCAAAAGGAGGCTCAGGCCTGGAAGTACAATGTCTGGAAGAGGGAGCCTCAGCTTCCTCCAGCCCTCAGTGCCTGCACAGCCCTTGCCAGCTAATCTATGCGGAGCAACGGGTAGGCTAGGTAGTAGCCCACAGCCGAGCCCAGGACCACGCCAAGGAAAATCCAGGCGTTGTAGGACATGACCGCCAGCATTATGAAGTAGCCAATGACCACCTGAGCGATGTGGATTAGAGACTGGCCAAAGTGACACAAGAACCACCTAGATCAAAAGGAGAGACAAGTTAATGTCGGTAACGAGCTGACAGCCAGGGGTTGGTATCAGGAAGTAGGGAGAGATTACAGAACCAGCTTATTTGTAATTTGTATGTGGAACCCAGGAGAGGTTTCTTTTTAAAGAGACATATCAGAAATCACTGATAGAGAGGGACTTGTCCAAGGAGCCTGGGACAATCACTTCTCTACTTAGTTCTGAGCTTTCTGGAATCCTAGGCCAAAAGGGAAAATGAGATATGTAATCTATCATGTCTGGTAGAGATAATATAAGGTCATTTGTATCAGTGTGGCTTTTCCCCTCTGAATCTGTGGTGGGGAGCAGTGTTGCAATGGTAAGAGCAGTGTTACAATGGTAAGAATTGGGATCCCAAATGGTTGCCCTAGCAGGATGGGAAGGGACGAAAGGACAGGACAGAGAGGCTGCTTGCTCCCCCACCAATGTGGATACATTGCTGACAGCAGTTCTTAACCATTTGTGGGGACAGCTGCAGATCCCATCCTGGGTTTGTAAGCCTTAGTGACCTGAGGGAGCCTAATGAGATTTAGGGGAGGGCTGGGTGGACACCCCTGTTGCTAGACTGAGGCCTGTACCAGAGTGCCGAGCCTCCCGAGTGGCCGTTCATACAGCGAGTTCTGGCCTGGGCAGCTGGAGATCTGGGCTGTAGTTCACCTCGCTACTTAATAACTGAGCACTTTGACAAGTCCCCGTCCTTCCTGAGGCCTCCCTTTCCTTTCTGCGCCTTGGGGTTAATGTCCTCTGGGCCCACCCCACCGCTCCAGGTGAAGGTGGGTATTCTGCCCATTTCCCACACCCCGTGCCTGTTACCTGAGGCGGGGTCTGCTGACTGGGGGTAACTCTGAGCTTGAAGAAGAACCCTGGTCTGTCTCCTCGCGCTGCTGGCTGGTGGAGGTGGGCATGCTCACCAGGCTCTGGTGGAGTAGCTTGGCTTTGCCAAACTTGATGCTTTCATACAGCACAGCCAGGAGCAGGATCACCAACACAGAAAGGGCCATGCCTGTCAAAGGATGCAGAGTTACAGAGACCTGGCCAGGCAAGCACTGCTCCCCTCCCCGCAGCTTCCCAGGGACCTGTCAGGTGGCAGAAAGCACCTCCACCCATCCCCTCTGAGTCCACTCCATCTCCCTGTCTTGCAGCTTCTTCCCACCCCCTTTGGGCTCAGAGCTTCTGCACTGTGTCTTTCCCCTTCCACTCCTTTCTTGGTAGGGTTGGCCCACTGGACTGTGGCTCTGAGATCAAGAAGAGTATCTGCCTGAAAAAGCCAGGGCCGAGAGTGAAGCCATACACCACCGCCCCCAGCTGCTCCCCCAGTAGGCGGCACAAATCTATCAGGACTTCTTGTTAAGGGAAGAGCAGTACAGCAAGGTCCTGTCTAAGTGCAGTACACAGAGAAGTCTGGAGGAAGGAAAGATTTACAACAAAGCATAATGATCTCAGCAAATTCAGATATAGGAGGGTTTTAGTCTCAAGTAATTTTCCAAAGTTTCTACTGTGTGTATTACTTTCATAATAATGGGAAACCCCAATAAATTATTTTACCAAAACGTTAAGTGCTTATTAGAGCTGCTGTGTAAAATTAATTGCTAATTCCTACTTCTATTGTACAATAGGACTTTATTGGGCTCCCAGGAGGAAATCATCTCCGAAAGAGGCAGGTTTTTAAAATATAAAATTACAAGTAATTACACACATGGTAATAAATTCAAACAGTGCAAAAGGGTTTGCAGTGAAAAGTAAGTCTTTTTCCCAGCCCAGTCTCCCAAACTCCAATTCTTCTCCCCAGAGCAGCCTCTGTTAGCAATACCCTGAAGAGCCTTCTAGGGATACAAAATCTAGGGATACAAAATATAGGGTGGAGCAAAAGTAGGTTTCCAGTTCATATGGAAAATCCTATATAATGAAGAGCTAATATGCTAATTAGACTGAACAGCTGAATGACCTTCCGGACGAAGCCTGGGCTGCGAGGGCTGAGCCTTTGCATTGGGCCTTTAGTAATGCAATAATTAATAAATAATAAAAAAGAACAAATTCTGTGTTTTGTGTGCTCAAAACTTTAAATCTACCTTCAGTTCCTTCCCTGTAATAGAGGGGAAAACTGCATCCCTGGCCTCTCTCTGGGCCAGTGGTTCTCAACCTTCTGGCCCTTTAAATACAGTTCCTCATGTTGTGACCCAACTATAAAATTATTTTCATTGCTACTTCCTCACTGTAATGTTGCTACTTTTATGAATCATAATGTAAATATCTGATATGCAGGATGGTCTTAGGCACCCCCTGTGAAAGGGTCGTTCGACCACCAAAGGGGTCGCGACCCACAGGTTGAGAACCGCTGCTCTGGGCCTTTGTGAGGATCAGTGAGAAAATGGAGCCCTTTGCAATCTGAAAGGCAGTGGTTGCAAACAGAATCATAAATGCAAAGTTCCCACTCGATGTTTATGCGAGAGGAGTCAGACTTATACCAATAAAGAGAACCCAGGTTCTCCCTTGCCTGAAGCTGGAAGGCTTCCCAATGCTTACCTGCAGGGCTGTGGACATTCCAGAAATCAAACAGAAGCACCACCTTATCTGAGAAGAAGAAATGCATCTGAAAGAGAAGGGAGTCTGCATCACAGGGGGCCTAGGGCAATGGAAATTGTGGTCCCTAGTACTCTCCAGCATTCTCTTCTAAAGACCCAGAAAAATGGTGTCATGGCACTTAAGTGCTAGAGGGCCCATGATCATCCGGGCCAACTGTGGCCACACAGGGCAGGGACTTGCCCAAGGTCCTGCGGTGGGTCAGCAGCACAGCCATAACTGAGCTGGCCCTGCTCCAGGTAGAAGTGAGGTGTGGGGTGCCCATCCCCACTGGGCCATCCAGGGCACAGTGCTCTCGGATCAGGCTGAGATGTCCCTCCAGTGCCCTCCAAACCCAATGGGAGGCGCCAGTCTGAGGAACAACGGCTTCTTACTCCCAGGGCCACGCCATCTGCTCCAGTGGTGTGTATCGTGGAGGGGCCAATGGGCAGCTGTCTTCAATCTGTACTCCACATCTCTCCACTAGTTCCCTAAACATTTGCTGAGCCCAATTCTATGGTCAACGTTATGGACAAAGGTCAATGGGTCTGTCCTCCATGAGCTCACAGTCTTACGGAAACAATGAAGGTAGAAGCAATGAACATGCAGTAGTGCCTGTCTGAATGCTCTCCTCAAAGAGCACCTGGGCCTCCCTCTGTTCCAGGTGGCATCAGGGCTTTTCATACATTATCTCATTTCACAGCAGTGCTCTGTGTGACAGGGACAATTAGACCCATTAACTTGGCCGAGCTGGGATTCCAGCCCGATCTAGTTAGGTGCCAAGCTGGTGCATTCCAGTAACCATGCTGCCTGTGCTACGGGCTGGGAACTGGACGGTGATTCCAAGTGGCCACACCAGGCTTAATGGCTGTGTTTGGCAAGATGAAAGCCAGATGGATCAATTAGGTTCATCCTCTCAGAGAAGGGAAGTTCCCCTCTAGTCACAGCCAGAAGCAGTAGCTCTGCAAACATTCAGTGTTCATCCCGCTAAGGAGATCCTGGCTGAGCTGGGCCTTTCCCTTCTAAGACAATGGCCAAATATTAGAACCCTCAAATGTCAGAGCTAGAAGTATCCACAGAGAGTTTTTTTTTCATTGAGATATAATTGACATATATTATTATATTATTTTCAGGTATACATAATGATTCAATGTATGTATGAATTGCAAAATAATCACCACAATATAAGAGTTAACATTCATCACCATACATAGTTATAATTATTTTTTTTCTTGTGATGAGAACTTTTAAATCTATTTTATTTATTTTCTCAGAGAGTTTTTTTTTTTGGCCCGTGGTTTTCAATGCCCCCCCTCCCCCCAATTGGCAAATAAAAGGGAACATTGACAAATAAAATCTTCCTTATGGTGTGGCTCAGTGGTTGAGTATCGATCCATGAACCAAGAGGTCACAAGTTCCATTCCTGGTCAAAGCACATACCCAGGTTTTGGGCTCAATCCCCAGTAAGGGGCGTGCAGGAGACAGCTAATGAATATTTTTCTCATCCAGGTTTCTAGCAATCCCTCTCTAAAAATCAATAAAAACATATTTAAAAAACATATTTTAAAAAATCTTCCTTATAACTCCACTATATAAAACACAGGGTGTAGAGGAGAGAGGGGCCTGAGCTTTGCTGAAAAACACTGATCTGGTCCAACTCTAGCTCCTCGCTCCCACATCTCATTTCCAGATGGGGAAACTGAGTCCAGGAGGGGAAGGGACTTACTCAAGACCTCATCAAAAGGAAACGGAACCTAGGCAGGTTTTTAAAAATCAGGTTGAAGAACTGAAAAATAAAACTAGCTTTTTATCCCCCTAATTTGAAAGTGGTACTTGTTCAATGTAAAAAGCTGAAACAGTACCCAAAAGAAAGTAAAAATCATTTGAGCCCCATGCAGAGATATCCCTTATTAAGATTTCAAAAAGCATATTTGTTGACATGGCAAAATGTTCCCAAAAGATATGCAAACACGCACAGGTACAAACAATCCTGTGAAATTCCATTTATGCTGGAGTTGCATTCAATTTAGCAGACGCCCCAGGCACAGTCCCTGCTGAGGGGGTAGGGGAGGAGGTGGCCCTCCTTCTCTGAGTTCACTTGATCAAGGAGTTGGCACGACTGGAATGCTCCCAGTGGCTAGTCAGTGAACTTCCCTAACTGCGTTCCTTCTATCATCCTTGGGCCTGGGCCAGCTCTCTCAGCTGCCCCAGATGGCTAGACCTGAACACCCACAAACAGTGAAATTAATTCAACCAACAAACATTTACTTTGGTAGTGCTAGGGGTGCAGAGACTGGAGATACAGGGATGGGTGAGACAAGTCCTTGGCCCTCACGAAGCTATTGGTCTATTAGGGCAGAGGGACGTGAACAGGTCATTACGATGGTGTATGTCAGCGGTTCTCAGCCTGTGGGTCACGACCCCTTTGGGGGTCGAACGACCCTTTCACAGGGGTCGCCTAAGACCATCGGAAAACACATATATAATTACATATTGTTTTTGTGATTAATCACTATGCTTTCATTATGTTCAATTTGTAACAATGAAAATACATCCTACATATCAGATATTTACATTACGATTCATAACAGTAGCAACACTACAATAATGAAGTAGCAACAAAAATAATTCTATGGTTGGGGGTCACCACAACATGAGGAACTGTATTAAAGGGTTTCGGCAGTAGGAAGGTTGAGAACCACTGGTGTATGTAGTCAGCGAGAGGGAGGCCTTCTGGGGAGTGCTGGGGACAAAACCCCCTGGAGACACGGAACCCCGCTAGGGAGGCAGGTGGCTAGGACACCTGCTGAAGCAGGAAGAGCAGGAGGCAGTCAGGGGAAGACAGACCGTCCAGTATGTTCCAACCTGGAAGTGCCCACCCAAGGGTCTGGTTGTGCCTCACCTGGGAGTGAGGGGCTCAGGAGGGACAAAGCCTCACGCACCCTCGCCTTTTCACTGCAGGAAAAGTTTCAAATCTGCATGACGTGGGCCCCACAGCACACTGCGGTCGGCGTGCAGGGGGCAGGGCTCTAATCTCTTTCACTTTTAGGAGGAATCTCAACCTCCTGCAGCTGGGTTTGACTTTTATCTGTGTTGTAGTCAGCGCCCCACCCTGGGTAGGGAGCGGCTGTGGTGGAGAGAGCAATCCGGGGACTTGTTTTGGTCTGTGTTTTCTCGTCAGGAGTTAGCTACACTCTGAGAAAAGCTCCCTCATGTAGAAACCAGAGAGTGTAAGGGGGACGTCAAGGTCCCTGTCCTGCCTGCGGCTGGGGCTGGCGGGGGAACTTTCCACAAGCCCTTCCCATCTATTTCTCCTTTTAGAGAACCGGCAGGCGGTGGGGGAGGGCGTTTGACTAAATGATCTGTGTCGCCTTCTTCACGGAGGAAGAAAACGAGATGGTTTTTTCAAAGACCAAAGGGTCTCTCACAAGCTGTCATCCTCTCCAGCCCAGGCGAACTCTACCAAAAACAAACAAACAAACAAAAGAAACCACACACAAAAAAAACCCCAGTTTGTCTGAAACGCTATTTCTGCAAGTGTCGGGAGGTTGGAAAGGATCTGGGTCTGGTTGCTGTCTCTCCCCCCCAACTCCCAATACACACACACACACACACACACACACACACACACACACACACACACACACACACGAATCAGACCACGAACCTGTGCCCGAAAGTGTGCGCCCGGTCACAGGTTGTAATGCACCGGGCTCCCCTCCTCCTGCGAGCCTTCCCGGAGTCACCCCAAGGCAGTGCGCCCTAGGCAGGTGATCCCCGGACTCGCCTGTCTTCGCCCACTGCGCCCCCACCCTCAGCTGCTCCACAGCTGGAGCTCCACAACCCCTCGTTCAGTCGGACCGACCCCCAGCAGGAGGGACAAATAAAACCCAAAGCCACCTCCAGCCCTACCTCTCGCGTCTCCCCAACCGTGTTCTCGCTGTTGACAGTGCTTCCAACACACCCCCTTCACCAGCCCTTGGCCAGGGGCGGCGGGCGCCTCGGGGTGCCGGGCACTGCTGCTCGAGGGGCCCGGCCCCAGCCGCCTACCCCGCGTCCGCTCCTCTCGGCGGCGCCCAGACTCACCTCCATGGTGAGCGCGCTGGGGGTGCGCTGGGCACCGACCTGCCCGCTCCGGACTCCCGGGCCCGAGTCCGTCCAGCAGCTGCCGCGATTGTGACTTGGGCCTGGCGGTCACGTGGTTGTGGCGAGCCGGGCGCGCGGGCGCCTGGGAGTTGTGGTCCCCACGGCGCACCCCACTCTGCGCGGCCTGGGGCGCACCCCCTCGCCCACACCCATCGCCGAGCCCCAGGTCCCCGGCCCAGCGGCGCCGCGGGCCAGAGCAGCCAGCCCGGCGGGCCGCCTCCTGCGTCCGGTCGCTGACTGTGAAATGTTTATTGTTCCTGTAATAAGTCAGGCGAAGCTGAAAACTGGAAAAGTCAACCCTATGGAGATAATAACCACACAGCAGAAGTAAATTAAAGAAATTATTCCCCAGGCTTTGAATGTAGCCATTTTTTTAAAAAAAATCTGACTAGCAAAAAGCGGTACACAGTGGTAACTTTCATTCGTATTTCTTTGATTGCTAGGATAGGAAACTCTTTTTTATTGGTATTTGCATTTTTGTGTGTTGTCTGTCCGTTTCATCCTTCCAGTTGGGCGGGGCGGGGGAGGGTTTCTGGGAAACAGGAACCTGTAACACATATTTAAAATGTATGTGTTTAGAAACCCTTTGCCAGTCGTCCTCTGAGACAGGGAGCTCTTCGGAGAAATCTTATCAGAAAGGGTACCAACCAGCCGACCTGGAGCCTGGAGTGTGAGTGAGCTCGGTTCAAACCCTGAGCCAGCAGGTGTTGGCTATGGTACCTGAGCCTCAGTTTCCTGGTCAGTAAATTGAAAAGAACAGAATCTATGTCGCAGGGGTTGTAAGGCTCAAATGAAGACCCTGTGTTAAATCCTCAGCGCCCAGGAAGGCCAGGAGCGCATGGTGCGCTCTGAATCCAGCGGTGGGAGTCGTGCCTGGGGAGAGCCTCTGCAGCAAGAATCTGACAGTTATTCGGTATTAACAGGAGCAGAAAATAAGAAGGACCTTCATGCCAGACAGGCTTGATGGCAGGAGCCGCAGCAGCAGGCGCCCTCGGGGAGGAAGGCTCCGTGGCTGGTCTCTAGATCCGACCTTCTGGAGCCACCGACCCACCAAGGCCCAGGCGTTGTGTCCCAGCCGGAGCTGGTGGGCTTCTCCGACATGAAGTGCTAAAGCTGCAAGGTCCCCCAGACTCTTGGAGAAACTGACCTGCGGCCCTCCTTGGACTGGGCCTCGGCTGGCCTGCGGGTCAGGGTGGAATCCAGCCCAACCTTTCCAGTCCTGGGCTTTGGGATGGACTCTTGCATCATCCCAATGCCTAGGGCCCAGGGCTGGCGCTGGGATGACATAGGAGGCACACAGGCCTGTCACTGTGCAGACACGGACTTCTCCTCCCCCTTGTGTTAGATCCCTACATGATGGGGTGCATAGTGTGTGCCAATATGCCGAGTGACCTCTAAGCCATGGGCGTGACTGAACATGACATGTTGCCGTTACTCAGCATCTGCCAGAATATGACTGAGGAGCTAAGAGAAAAGATAACCCCGCTCATGATCAAAGGCTTTCAGGATGCTGCTGAGGAAGGCAGACAAGCCGTGGTAATGCCTGGGATTGTCGTGGGTGGGGTTGCCACGTTGGTATGTCAGCCCAGTGAATGCATAATGCCTGACAGTTGTTGGGGATGTGCTGCTGTTAAACCCTTAGGAACCCAGGTTGCTGGCAGTGCCCACCAACGGCTGGATAACCCTGAAAGATGGAGTAGAGAAAGATAGTGGTCTCCAGAGAAGAGGTGGAACTGGCTTCTCAGGAAACAACTGCTGTGTTAAATGGGTTAATGCACACATTGAATGCCCCGTCACAGGCCTTGGCATTCTAGGGCACTCGCAGAACCCTGCGAAGCAATGGCTCCAGCCCGTTTGGCTCGGTGGATAGAGTGTCGGCCCAAGGGGGAAGGGTCCTGGGTTCGATTCCGGGCAAGGGCACGTACCTCGGTTGCTGGCTTGATCCCAGGTCCTTGTCGGGCCATGCAGGAGGCAACCAATCGATGTGTCTCTCTCAGACACATCCATGTTTCTCTCTCTCTGTCTCTCCTCTTCCCTTCCACTCTCTCTAAAAATCAGTGGAAAACTATCCTTAGGTGAGGATTAACAACAACAACAACAACAACAAACAACAATCTGGCAAAACAATGGAATTCCTTTATTATACATAATCTGCCAATCATTGCCAAGACGGTTGCCATCAGCAAGGCCAGTGGGCACTTTGGATTCCTTCAAGGAACCTCAACAAACTTCTGGGCATTTACTGATCTGTCTTCCCAGGGGACAGGCTGCTCGCTTTTGTTCTGAAATAAAATCTTTCAAGTATGGAGAGGGTCACCAACCGTGGACCGTCGATCGGCGTGGTGGAAAAGGCCACCCAGACAGCCCGGATCACACAAGCCTGAGTTACTGGGTTTCGACCTCCTGGGCCACCGTTGCTGCTCTTGCTCCAGGCAATTCCAATGCCTCCTCTGAGTCTAGCTCATGAGATAGAAGAGCAGAAGCCGTTTGGACCTTGGAGCTTTTGTACACAATCCTGGACGACTCTCGGGAGTCGATTTTAAGAATAAATACCTGCCTGCATAGCAGCTCCACAGCTGCTCCTTCTAGATGATTTGAATCAGCCCATCAAAAGCTGCGCATTCCAGGGCCAGAAATAACATTTTGGACTTCAGGGGGAGGTTTGTTCAACTCTTGCATAGAAGAGGAGCAGAAAAGCCTGCTTCCTCTTGCCAAGGGCAAGATGAGGCCATTCCGGTTTGAGGGGTTTTTCTTGGCACTGAGTCAATTCATTTCTGCACAGGGAGTGGGATTATTTATTAAAATTACATACATACCAAAGCGCCGGCCGGTGGTGCTCAGTGGTTAGAGGGTCAGCCCATGCACCGAAGGGTTGCAGGTTTGACTCCAGGTCAAGGGGACATGTAACTTGGTTGCAGGTTTGATGCCCCGCACAAGTTGATAGGCTGTGGGTGTGCGAGAGGCAACCAAACGATGTCTCTCTCTCTCTCTCTCTCTCTCTCTCTCTCTCTCTCCCTTTCCTTCTCCACCCCTCCTAAAAAGCAATAGAAAAAATATTCTCAGGTGAGGATTAGCAAAACAAAACAAAAAATTACATACATACCAAAAAAGTAAATTGCAAAAAAAAAAAAAAAAATTAGATCAGAAGCAAATAAGTTTGGACCAACACTGCTGATAAAATGTAAATTGTTAAGAGACACGTTAAAATGCAATCTCAGGTTCTTTATTAGGTTTTTCTTAAATGCTGTCTCTTTCCTGCTTGAGCAGCTGCTCCATAATTGGGAAAGGGGGACCTGAAACCACCTGACTTGTTCTCTATTAACGATGTCTCCCTCTAAACCAGTGGTTCTCAACCTTGGCTGCACATTAGAATCACCTGGGAATCTTTTTAAAATCCTGACTTCTGGGCCTCATCCTCCGGAAATTCTGTTTCTTTGTTATGGGGTGGGGCCACAACATTAGTAACGAAGAAACAGAATTTCCGGAGGATGAGGCCCAGAAGTCAGGATTTTAAAGATTCCCAGGTGATTCTAATGTGCAGCCAAGGCTGAGAACCCCTGCTTTAAACCCTTTAAGGGAGAGGCGGACCGAGCTCCAGAGCCCAGGCATTGGCGGTCAACAAGATGTTAAATCTTGTGCTGAAAATCCCCGATGATTTAATCAATAAAGTAATTTCTAGTGAAATAAAAAAATAAAAGAACTTTGTTGAAAATTTAAAAAATTTTTCCCAGCACAGTACCAGGCAGTGGGAGCCATTGTCATCATTAGCCGCAAATGTTTTCATTCTGTGAGAGGAAAGAGACTGCAACACATCAAGCCTCTTGCTCAGGTCACACAGAGTCTAAGAGCCTCCGGCTGAAAGCTGTGTAGAGGTAGAGGGAAGTCACGGCCTGGGGAGGCCCCCGGGAAAGGCGACAGGGCCTGGGCACTGTGAGAAGGTCTGGGAGGGAGGCCTGCTGCTGTCGGGGACATGCTTACATGGCAGAGGCAACGGGAAGAAGGGTTATAGGATTCTTGAGGCATCCGGGCCCCAAGAGCTGGGGAGGGATTTGGTGATTTGGGTGTAAATTTTCACGCCTCGCCTGGGCAGTAGGAGTAAGAAGACTTGACCTTCACACCAGCAGGCTCCCATACACCCACCAAACCCCCATCTCTGGTTAAAGGATTGGCACCACAGCTTTATTCATGTCATTGCTTTTGTTGGCTTTGTCACAATCTGATGACCTTCACACTTAGTTCTAACTTCCTCATGCATGTTGTGGTTTGAACAATTAGCCCTGAAGTTGGATAGGGGCCCCTATTCTTCCTGAGCCACCAGGGACTCCCCTCTCTGGCTCCCTGCCACCAGCCATGCCTTGGTCCATGGCAAGAGTTTCTTTCTGGGTTTTGTATTTGGACAGCCTTCTCCCAGGAACAACGGAGAGTCAGCCCTTGTCCCTCCAGCACACACCTAGAACCCCCACCTCCAGCCCCCAAGTTTACAAGCAGGAAAGATGGTGCTACATTAGGTGTTGCAGAGATAGATGGGCAAGGGGCTCTTTAACTGGGCCACTCAGCTCACTCATGGTCAGTTGGTGGACAGGAAATCCAAACAGTCACTTCTCCTTCTGAGGCACCCGGTAGAGGAACTGGAAGTCTCGTGGAAAGACCACATGCATGAAATGTTACTCCTGCAGAATATCTGGCCTCGATATACAAATAAGGTTGTGTGACGCCAAGAACTCCACTATCTTTTTGTGGGCCGGAAGGGTTTCCGGAATTCAGAGAGGAAGGGAGAGGGAGAGGGAGACAGAGAAACAGCAATGATGAGAGAGAATCATTGATCGGCTGCCTCCTGCACGCCCCCTACTGGGGATCGAGCCCGCAACCAGGCATATGCCCTTGACCGGAATCGAACCTGGGACCCTTCAGTCTGCAGGCCAGCACTTTATCCAGTGAGCCAAACCAGCCAGGGCTGGAGGACTTCTAACTGCCCCTTTTCGTGCCGTAGATCTGCAGTTACACGTGAGCTTGAGGTTGGAGTCCAACACTAATGGCTAAGACTTCTGCGTGTTTCCCATGTAGCTGCATTCAGCTGACCTCCCAGGTTCTCCCGCAAACCCACTTAATGATAGCAGTGCTGTGAGGAGCATCAGGCACCTGCTGTGTGTGCCGCAGGGACGTGTGCACATTTGGGGTTGGTGAGGCTGGAGAGAGCAGGACCAGGCCGCGAACACCCCGCAGGCCATGGGCAGGTAACCCTCTACCACATTGGGGTTTGGACCCATGAGGATATAAAGCCATAGGATCTTCAGTTCAACTCCTTAACCACGCAGCCATTCTGGTACCTGGCTCAAAGGCAATGTTCAAAGTCAGGAATTTATATTGGGGACTCAGAGGAGCCACCAAAGGTGTTTTTTTTAAAGCATGTTTTTTCTCTCTGCGTTTTCCCTTTTCTTTCCCGAACGTCACTGTCTCGGTGAGGCCTCTCCTGACCACCCTGTTTAAAGCCGCAGTCCCCTGTATTGTTTTTCCATAGTACTGATCGCCTGGTGCCATACTATCCCGTCTGGCTATTCATTATTCCTTTCTTGCCGTTCAAATGGAAGCTCAAGGGAAACAGAGAATTCTGTGTTTTTGCCGCCGTCCCCGAAATAGTTCCTGTCCCAAAGCAGACTGTCAATAAACATTTGTTACGGGAATGAATGAATCCCCGGGGGCAGCTGCTCTGGGCATCATTGCTTCAGAAGAAGGCGTGTTAGGACCAGACGCAGCCTCTGACTCTGAGACGGAATGGTTTTGCTTTTCATTAGAGTTGGGGCGGGTGTGGGGCGGTTTGTGGAAGTGAGAAAATAATTTATGGAGAAGCACGAGGGAAAGCAGGGCTGCCCTTTCGCCCTCCCCCCAACCGAATACAGAACACCGCAGCCTGGAAGAGGGAGCCAGAACTGAGGGGCCCAGAGCAAGGGGCCCAGGGCCTGCTTTTGGCAGGGTCACCAGGAGAGCCCCCGCCCCCCGCCCCCCAGAGGAATGGTGGCAGGTGGGCCCTGTCAGCACGGGCAGGAGCAGCTGAGACACCAAGAGGCCTTGTAGCCTGGGACAGAGATAGCAAACCCAAGTGTGACCCTGCTTCCTGAACTCAGGAGAGACAGCCAGTCATCCAAATAAACATACAATCCACTTAGAGCAGTGGTTCTCAACCTTGGCTGCACGTTAGAATCACCTGGGAATCTTTTTAAAATCCTGATTTCTGGGCCTCATCCTCCGGAAATTCTGTTTCTTTGTTACTAATGTTGTGGCCCCACCCCATAACAAAGAAACAGAATTTCCGGAGGGTGAGGCTCAGAAATCAGGATTTTAAAAAGATTCCCAGGTGATTCTAATGTGCAGCCAAGGTTGAGAACCACTGAGTTAGAGGGAGTTAAGAGAAATGAGGGCCCCTTCAGGAAGCCCTGGTCTTGAGTTGTGAGGTTTTGGGGAAACTTAAACAGAGGACAGGCAGGTGTGACAAGATCCCAGGGGGCACCCTACCCTTCAGCCCTCTCCCTTTTCACTTTCTGGGCTGAGAATACCTTTCCTGATCACGCCGTGGTCGGCAAATAGACAGAAGCGAGCCACGTGCGGCTCTTTGGCCCCTTGAGTGTGGCTCTTCCACAAAATACCACGTGCGGGCGCCCACGTACAGTGTGATTGAAACTTCATGGCCCATGCGCAGAAGTCGGTATTTTGTGGAAGAGCCTGACCTAAGGAGTTTAGATCTTGTGTAAACATCAATTCTCCTGATATCGCTTCCCGTGTTTGCAAATGTTCTCGCTGTCTCCCTGGATTCTTGCAACAATCCAGTGAGCTCCCCAGTCATTTGTAACCATTTTTGAGGGTTAAATACATTTACATTGGTGTGCAACCAATTTCCAGAACTTTTTCATCTTGCAAAAAGGAAACCCTACCCATTAAACAATTCACATTTCCCTTCCCCCCAGTTCCTGGTAACCACCAGTCTACTTTCTGTTTCTCTGACTTCAGCTACTCTAGATACATCATATGAGTGGAATCATACAGTATTTGTCTTTTGGTGACTGGCTTATTTCATGGAGCATAATAATATGCCACATTTTACTTATCCATTCATCGTTTTGTTACTGAACTCAAGGGGTTCTCCATTTGGGGTGCTCGATTAAAAAAACGAGAGGTGGTTGTCGAAAGGTAATTTTATTTACTTAACTCCTGAAAGGAAGGCTTAGCCATTGCATATATATATATATGCATATATATATGGCTAAGCCTCCCTTTCAGGAGTTAAGTAAATAAAATACACACACACACACACACACACACACACACACACATTTTATTGATTTTAGAGAGGAAGGGAGAGGGAGAGAGATAGAAACATCAATGATGAGATGCACATCCCCTACTGGGGATCAAGTCCACAACCTGGGCATGTGCCCCGACCAGGAATCAAACCCTGGCCTCCTGGTTCATATGAGCCACACTGGTGGGGCCTTAGCCATTGCTTTTAAACACTACTTGGTCAATTACATGTTGATTTTTTCTCTTCCGCATTCATACCGGTTAGTTCCTGTCAGCTCAGCCTGTTCAGTGCTGCATCTGCAAAATACTGTGCTGTTTTAACATTTAGCGAGAAATCACATTTAGCACTGTCTAGACCTCGAGACCCTTGTCCTTTCTAATGCTGATGGATACTGGGGTCGTTTCCACCTTCTGTCTATTGTAACTAGCGCTGCTTTGTGAATAGTGTGCTGTTGTGAACAAGGCTGCTTTGAATATGGGTGTACACAAATGCCTTTTTTTTTAGTCCTCACTCGAGGATATTTTTCCATTGATTTTAGAGAGAGTGGAAGAGAGAGAGAAAGAGAGACAATTGCACACACCCTGACCAGGGCCCGGGCCACGAAGGAGCCTGCAACTGAGGTACATGCCCTTGACCGGAATCGAACCTGGGACCCTTCGGTCCGAAGGCCAATGCTCTATCCACTGAGCCAAGCTGGCTAGGGCAACACAAATGTCTTTTAAAGTGAGTGCTTATCAAGATTATTTTTTTAAAAAATATATTTTATTGATTTTTTTACAGAGAGGAAGGGAGAGGGATAGAGAGTCAGAAACATCGATGAGAGAGAAACACCGATCGGCTGCCTCCTGCACACTCCCCACTGGGGATGTGCCCGCAACCAAGGTACATGCCCTGGGACATGGAATCGAACCTGGGACCCTTGAGTCCGCAGGCCGACGCTCTATCCACTGAGCCAAACCGGTTAGGGCAAGATTCTTGCCTCTGCACTTCCAGTTCTTAGAAAAAGAAGTTGTGAACTGACCCCGCCTCACCCCTTCCCTTCGCGTCCAGCGTCCTGAGGGCGTCGCTAAAAATCTCAACCTGATCCCAAGTGTACATTATTTCCTAATCTTAGGGGAGGGTTAGGCAAAGCAGGTTTCAGCTTGTGCATGGAAATCGTTTCTCTACGGCAGTTTTTCTCCCCTTGGTAAGAAAGAAATAAACTGCTTTTCATCCCTAGTGACCTTAAAACAAGCCAAACAGGCACCTTGTTAATATCCACTTGTTTATCCACTTTGTCTATTTTGGCTCCTAATATGGCATAAATCAAATGATGGCTTGATACTGGAGGAAGAGCCCATCTGGGAAAAAACCGTCTTGTTTACCTCATCTCTTGAAGGTGATCAAGTATTCGTTGGAACTTGACCAGTTGCTGACATCGGAAGGTTTTTCACCTGCAGGCAGGGCAGTGTCACCCAGGGCAATGGCACACGTAGACCAAGGGCTGAGCCAGTTGTAAATAACCCTCCTCGCCTCTGGGCCTGAGGGGGCGGGAGGCAGCGAGAAGCAAACCACCTGACACCCTCGCCTGTCGCCTGGGAACGGGAGCTAGTTCTGCTCTGGGAGTAAAAGTTGTTTTTCTGGTTGGGGGGGGGGGGGGGCGGGGAGGAGTCCTGGGGCTCTGTGCAGAGTCTGAGCTCTGGTCACAGTCTGGGCAGCAGTGGGTAGTATTATACGCACCCATCAGGATAATAGCTTTGAGACGCAGCCCTATCCCTTTGCTCCGGACGGGGGAGGCTCAATGGCCCAGGAGGAACCATGTCTGTCTTGTCTGTCTGTGTTGAGCAGCCTCCATATTAGGGGCAGCACGCCCAGACCTCATCAGCCCTGGGTGTGTGTGTGTGTGTGTGTGTGTGTGTGTGTGTGTGTGTGTGTGTGGGTGCAGACTGGACATTTCTATATTTCATTTTCAGTTGATACCCCCCACATAAAAGCTCTTCTCTTTTAAATCATTAATATTAGGAATATGTAAGTGAGCCGAACGACAAAGGGTGTGTATAAAATTGGCAGGAAATAGTTGAAGTTAGCCCACGGATGTTACATCACAATGGTGACTTGGGAAAAATCCAAAGGATACGAAGCTAAGGCGCTTGAGACTTCATTTGTTCATTCAACAGACACTGCATTGCTTGGGTCCCGGATATTGCAGGACGAGGAACCATGTGGAGTTTAGATGCCAGGAAAAATTTTTGCTGAGAACCCGGAGGTCCAGGCATCACCCCCAAACATGCCCAATGGTCCCTGTCTGAGAATTGATTGGCAGGGAGAGGTCAGCATATGTGTACGAGGCTGAGGGTGTGTGTATGGCGAGTGTGTGTGTCTGTTAGAGTATGTGTGAATGAGTGCATGTGTAGCTGTGCACGTGTGCTTGGTGGATTTGAAACTCTGTACTTGTGAGTCAGAGTGAGTGGTGAGTCAGCTTGTGAGCCAGTGTGAGAGCTGAGAATGTGGACAAATGTCGGAAGGTGTGTGTGTGTGTGTGTGTGTGTGTGTGTGTGTGTGTGTGTGTGTGTACATGCAGTTCTCTGAGTGTGGCACCGTGAGGATAATAGCTCCCAAACACAGCCCTATCACATGAGGGGGAAGGGGGAATGGGTGAGTGCTCGCTGTTGGCCACGAGAAAGCCCCTGAGGTAAGTCTGGGACACGAATGCTGCAGGGTTAACGGCCATTTCACATCCCTGTCCCTCACTTGGCAGACGGCTTCCGCCACTGCTTCCCGCGGGACCCAGGGCTGTTTACAAGGTGCCTCTCCAGACGCAGGGCCAGCCTGTCTGGTTCCTGCTCCCAGACCCGCTCTTGAAATCTCCTTTCTATAGAGGAGGGGTCCTCTATGGACTGTCTCTGCAGGCCCCGACCTGGTTTGTGTCAGGACACATGGGCTTGTCACCTTCCAGAAAGCAACTCAGTCATTTCTGTATAAAACGAATTGAGCACAAAAACCAGGTAAAGAGGTCGCCTGGCCTGTTTCTGCGGTCACCGAGAGAAAGCTGTTCTCAGAAGCCTCTGTCAGGGCTCCGGGGAATTGAAGGAGCAAGGATCCACGCCTCTTTGTTTCAGAGCGATAAACAGCAGTGGACGTCCTCTCCCCCAGGCCCGGATCAGGGCTCAGTGATACCACACTGTGCTGTGGGCCAAATCCTGGCCCGTATGAAGGATGGCAGTAGCAATGATGACAGCTAACAGTTACTGCTCACTTACTTTGTGCCTGGCTCTGTGCCAACCGCTTCACACGGATTACCTTTTCTAATCAGCAGGATCACCGATCACTGGCAAAGAGCAGTCCCCAAGCGGTCTTATTCCGGAGGCCGCCTTCGAGGGGTAAGCAAAATGGCCTCCCTTAAGGGGCATGTCCAGGTGCTCAGCAAGTGAGGGTTATGTGTTGGTTGAGTGAAAGAAGCTGTTCCCTACAATTCAATGCCCTCCCTTCTCAGCCGCAGAGCGGAGTTTCCCTGACCCACCGGCAGGACGCTGCCCTGACTATGTACACTCTTTTGAATATACAGATTCAAAAGGATGGGCCTGTGCCGTATTTACTTCTGTATTTCCAGCTCACTGCTTTCGGACATTTCCAGACATAGGGTAGGTACTCAATCACAGATGAGCTGACTGAATAAAGCCCAGGATCATTACTGAAAATTCCCCCCTCCCCCAAAGTGACCTTATAATTAATACACACACACACACACACACACACACATATATGTATATATATATGTATATATATATGTATATATATATATATATATAACCACTTACTTATGGAACCCTGTATGCAGAACAAAATGTGTGGATGAGTGAAGTTATGGGGAAAATACATTCTTCCAAAGTGACTCTTATCCTTCCCTCAATTTTGACTTTTAAAAATGAGGTATAATCTAATAAGGCATTATTAGTTTAATCACTGAATGAAGTATAATGGGCACGTTGGTGATTTTGACAAATGTAAAAATCTGTAACCAGTAAACCCACCACGCCAAACAAGGTATACATTTTTACGTCGTCCCAGAAAGTTACTTTGTACCCTGTCTAGTTAAGGTTCCCACCACTTCTTGTCCTCTCCAGCAACAGTTCTGACTGTGTTTTAATCTCTGTAGTTTATTGAGCCTGTTCTGGAACATTACCTAAATAGAATCATACAGTATATATTCTTCTGCGCCTGGCTCCTCTTTCTAAATCTAATCTCTCTGAGATTTGGTCATGTCTACAGTTTCTTTTTATTGCTGAGTAGTGTTCCATGTGTGGTTTTATTGTTTCCTGTCAATATATATTGTTTCCTGTTCAGCTACAACGAACCCTCATGTACTAGTGATTCTGTGGACATGTGCTTTCATTTCTCTTGGGTGAATGAGGCGGGTGGGTTGCTCCTTCAGATGACCACTTGTTCCAGTCGATGCCACATGCACTTTCTGAGCAGCACTTCAAAACATACGAAGAAGTGGAAAATTGGGTCTCTGAATGGTTTGCCTCAAAACAAGAAAAGTTCTATTGGGATGGTATCCACCAATTACCTGGAAGATGGGGCAAATGTGTAGCTAGCGATGGACATTACTTTGAATAAAGCACTTTTGATGTTTCTCTTGAAATTATTGTGTTTTCTTTGATTACAAAATCCGCATTATTAGCCGGTATACCCGGTAGATACCTGGGAGTGGAATTGCTGTGTCAGGCTATTTTCTCTGATACTCAGAAGTTTTTTGTAATTGTTAAGAAAAAGGATTTCCCTCCAGAAATGTGACCACTTAAAACGGCACATAGTCATCAAAGGGCCTGGAATTTCCTGGAGCACAAATGCTTTGGATGCATTGAGGGGCTCCATCCCAGCACACTGAGCAATGGTTCAGGGCTCAGAGTGGGACCATGAAAGGGAGAACAGAGGAGAGTATGACCTCCACACAGAAATGTATGAAGTGTCTCTGAGTATTTGTGGTTTGAGCAAAGCAATACAAGACTCCAGCCTCCCTTGGCCAGTGCAGTCCCTTTGGAGTAAAGACTTGGACAGGACTAAACAGAGACTCAGAGATTGTAGTTGGGGTCTTGGCTAAGCCACGTCCTAGCTGTGGGACTTTATAGAGAGCGGCACAGCCGTCTCTACATCTCGGCTTCTGGCTTGCAAAGGGGAGATGCAGGCTTCGAGGCAAGAAGACAGACGTTCTCTGCCTCCTGCACGGGGATGCTGTGAGGAGGAACTGAGACAACAGCTGCCGGTTTCACCTGGACAAGCTGTAGGTGCTGTGCATTGTGAAATAGCACCCGAGGAGCGAGGCAGGAGCACAGAGCTTGCTTTGTGCTCTGATGACAGGCGCTGGTTGCCATGAGGACTGATTGGCCCTTCTTGCAGGGGACTTCGAGCAAGGTCAGACGCGAGTGACAGTAACTCGTTGTGATCCGCCAGCTGGGCCTGGGGGTCCTTCCTCATGTGTTCATCTCTGCAATGGGGGGCGGTCAGACTCTTTACCCACCTTCTTTTATTTATTTATTTACTTACTTACTTACTTATTTATTTACTAGAGGCCCAGTGCACAAAAATTTGTGCACTCGGGGGTGGGGGGAAGAGGGGTCCCTCAGCCTGGCCTATGCCCTCTCGCAGTCTGGGACCCCTCGGAAGATAACGACCTGCTGGCTTAGGCCTGCTCCCGGGTGGCAGAGGGCAGGCCCAATCCCTAGGTGCAGCCCCTGGTCGGGCTCAGAGCAGGGCCGATTGGGGAGTTGGGGCGCCGCCCCCTGTCATGCACAGAGCAGGGCGGATTGGGAGGTTGTGATGCCACCCTCAGTCATGCTCAGGGTAGGGCCAATTTGGGGGTTGGGGCACCGCCCCCTGTCACACTCAAGGCAGGGTCGATGGGGAGGTTGCAGCACCACCCCCTGTTACGCACAGAGCAGGGCCAATCATGGGGTTGGGGCGCTGCCCCGTCACGCACAGAGTAGGGCCCATCAGGGGGGTTGGGGCTCCGTACCCTGTCTCGCACAGAGCAGGGCCCATCAGGGGGTTGGGGAGCTCTCCCCTGTCACACACAGAGCCGCAGGGCAATCAGGGGGTTGGGGAGCTCTCCCCTATCAGGCACAGAGCAGGGCTGATCAGGGGGTTGGGGCACCTTCCCCTGTCACGAACAGAGCAGGGGGGATAGGGAGGTTGTGGCCCCACCCCTTGTCACACACAGAGCCGCAGGGCGATCAGGGGGTTTGGGCGCTGCCCCCTGTCACACTGATCCCAGTGCCGGGAGGCCTCTCAGCTACGCTGATCCCAGTGCTGGGAGGCATATTACCCTTTTACTATATAGGATAGAGGCCTGGTGCATGGGTGGGGGCTGGCTGGTTTGCCCTGAAGGGTGTCCTGGATCAGGGTGGGGGTCCCCACTGGGGTGCCTGGCCAGCCTGGGTGAGGGGATGATGGCTGTTTGCAGCTGGTCACACACCCTTCAGGGTGGGGGTCCCCACTGGGGTGCCTGGCCAGTCTGGGTGAGGGGCTGAGGGCTGTTTTCAGGCTGGTGGGTGACTGAAGCTCCCAACTGCTCCTTTCTTTCTTTTTTATTCTGGGCCAGCTTTAGCTCTGGCTCCAGCTCTGAGGCCTCTGCTGCTGAAAGCAGGTATCTGGTTTGTTTGGGTTCTATAATCGAAACACTGTATCAACTCCAGCTCTGAGATCCCGGCTCGCTGAAAGCAGGTTTCTGGGGTTTTGTTTAGCTTCTATATTTGTAACTATGTTTCAAACTGCAAGCTCAGAGGCCGGCAAGGCAGGCGGGGAACGTTGGAGTCCTCCATCACTGAAGCAAGCAAGCCTCATGTTAGCTTCAAGCTGCCTGGCTGCCGGCTGCCATCTTGGCTGGCAGCTAATTTGCATATCTCACTGATTAGCCAATGGGAAGGGTAGCAGATGTACCCTAATTACCATGTTTCTCTTTTATTAGATAGGAGGATTTGTCTAAAGTTTTACATATGTCTTCTTTTTCCCCACTTGACCCTCCCTCCCCCAGCCATTCCCACCCTGGGCAAGCCCCCACCACCATAGTGTCTGTGTCCATTGGTTATGCTAATATGCATGCATACAAGTCCTTTGGTTGCTCTCTAACTGCATCCCCCTTCCCCTGCCATTTGTCTCTGGATCTATTCTTGTTCATCAAATTATGTTGATCATTATATCCCACATATGAGTGAGATCATGTGATATTTATCTTTCTCTGACTGGCTTATTTCGCTTAGCATAATGCTCTCCAGTTCCATCCATGCTGTTGCTAATGGTAAAAGTTCCTTCTTTTTTACCGCAGCGTGGTATTCCATTGTGTAGATGTACCACAGTTTTCTAATCCACTCATCTGCTGATGGGCACTTAGGCTGTTTCCAGATCTTAGCTAGAGTAAATTGTGCTGCTAGGAACATAGGGGTGCATATATCCTTTCTAATTGGTGTTGGGATATATTCCTAGAAGTGGGATCACTGGATCAAATGGGAGTTCAATTTTTAACTTTTTGAGGAAATGCCATACTGTTTTCCACAGTGGCTGCATCAGTCTGCATTCCCACCAGCAGTGCACGAGGGTTCCTCTTTCTCCACAGGGTTCCTCTTTCTCCACATCCTCGCCAGTACTTGTCGTTTTTTTTGATGATAGCCTTTCTGCCAGGTGTGAGATGGTACCTCATTGTCGTTTTGATTTGCATCTCTCGGGTGATTAGTGACTTGCTCTTTATTTCTTTACACCTGCAGGAGCATCATTCCCAGAATCACAGCCACCTCCCCAGCCTCCATAGCAAGGTGTCCTCAACTCTCTTGACCCTCACTGATTTTTTTAAAATATATTTTTATTGATTTCAGAGAGGAAGGGAGAGAAAGAGATAGAAACATCAATGATGAGAATCATTGATTGGCTGCCTCCTGCATGCTCCACACTGGGGATCAAGCCCACAAACCAGGCATGTGCCCTGACAGGGAATCGAACCGTGACCTCTGGGTTCATAGTTGGACACTTAACCACTGAGCCAGCCAGCTGGGCCCTCACTGATCTTTATCATCCAACACATTCTCAGCCCACCAGTGCAGGTGAATGTTTTATGAGAAGTCTGTTTGGGATACTTCCAGCCAAAGTTGTCATGAGTCCATCTGACATGGAAATAAAAGGTGAGTGCAGGCAGCATTATAGAACAGCTACTAATTGAGAGTTTACCTCTCAGTGCTCACAACCACCTGATGAGTTGTGCACGATTAGATTCCTTAGTTTCTAGATGAGGAAACTGAGGCACAGTTTAAAGGGAAGAAACAGGACTAGGAGTCTTGGAACCTGAGGGTTCCCCTGTCGTCACTGCCATGACTCTTCCTGTTTGCATGGGCTGGGGCTTCAGTTTCCCTATCCGTAAAACGAGAGTGAGACGACTTCCCTTTAATCTTCGAATCTTTCGTGGCACTAACACCCCATGAGTCTGTGCCTGACTCCGGGTGATCACAGAGCCTCTCTGAAACGATTTGTTCATCTGTAGAATGGGGGGAACCTCCACCACCTGGCTAGTCTCCCCCCAGGGCTATTGCGGCAGCATTTCTGTGAGGAGGGGATTATGCTGAGATGCTGTGTGTGTCTCTGTCGTCTCCTCCAGGTCCCTGAGCCCCTAGGAAATGGTGGGGCCGTAGAATAAGCAGGAAGTCAGGTTCCCCCATTCACTTGGTCAGGGGTGGACAGAAGCAACAACAGAGACTATGGGGCCTTTCGACCTGATGGGACCTTGAGATCAGCGTGTTAACTGCTTTCCATCTGGTGGAAGAGAAAGCTGACACCAGCCAGGGTGGTGCTTTCTCTGAGGACACCTCAGGATCGGGGAAACGCGGAACTGCAGCCCTGGGCACCGACTCTGGGCCGGTTCCTCCATCAGCGTCAAGGTGCTCAGTCAGTAGAAGCGAGTGGCGAACCACTCCCTGGGCCCCCTTCTCTGCCTGGGTTCGATTCCTGTGCAGCCACATGTCTAGTAATTAATCGCCACGTGTGGCTAGTGGCCACCGTCCTGGACAATGGCAGCTCCGGAGGAGTGCTGCTGCTTTCACAGGGCTTGGCCACTGTGTGGAGCTGGTCTTCATGTCGATGGGCACTTGAGAAAAGTCCCAGACACAGGAGAAAGGCCAAAGCCAGGTAACGTATCACCCATGTCCTTGCCTCACCCCAACCCTCCCTCAGACGACCTATTACAAAGAACTGCAAGCCAGGCACAGACTTCCCAGAGCACAATAGGTGATCTCTCATACCCCCATGGGAATCGGGGCATTTCTGCTGAGCCGGATGCTGGTGGGTAGAGATGCCAGTTGGAGCTGAATGCCCTCCGGTCCTATCTGGCTTCCAGAACACGAGAAGTGCTGTCTTGGCGTGCTTTCCCTCCCCCCCGTTGCCCCCCACTGGAGGGCATCTCCTAAACTCTAAAGGACCCCACGAGACTGGCAACCAGGGACACAGTGGGCAGCAGCAGCTCATCCCGTCCCGGGCTAACCCCCTGCACCTGGCCCCAAGGCCCCATTTTCTCTGACTCCAGTGAGCTGACAGCAGCCCCGCCTTGGCTCACTTCTTTCCCACAACCTTCCTAGAGGGTCACGGCAGCCCCACCCATTGTCTCTCCTGTGGCTTCTATCCTAGGCCCTTCCTGGTTTCACTGTCCCCAAGTTTAATAGACCTGCTCTCAAACGGAAAAAAGTGCTGTCCTTCAGTTTACATGTCATCACTTAAAGTGGACATACTGATTAGATTATTTAGTGCCAAATCAATTAATTCGTTTTTTCTCTTAAATATATTTTTTATTGATTTCAGAGAGGGAGAGGGAGAGTAAATTTCTACCACCTGGGAGTGTAGTCCTGTCATTCTACCACAAGCCCAGCAGCATAAGCATCACTTGGGAACCTGTAAAAAATGCAAATGTTGGGCGCCCGCCCAGATACCTCTGGGTCAGAGCAGTGGGGCGGGGCCAGGCAGGTGGAGGTGCGGGGAAGGACTTCATTTACAACAGGCGATGCGCATCCTCAGCCAAAGCTGCGGAGAGGATCGTTTTATTGGTTTTAAAAATTTCAACATAAAATAATTATGTGAATATAGGTTTTAGAAAAAACAGCCGTTTTTCTTGTTTGTATACATTTTATCCTAAGAATAGCTTACTCAAGGTCTGAATTAAAAAATTAAACCCATAGAGGGGAACTGAAACATTCTCAATCATCCCTGTCACTGAAACATTATTGCCACAATTTTAAAAATGTTTTTATTGATTTCAGAGAGGAAGGAAGAGGGAGAGAGCGATAGAAACATTAATGATGAGTGAGAATCATTGATCGGCTGCCTGCCTCCTGCACGCCCCACACTGGGGATGGAGCCTGCAACCTGGGCATGTGCCCTGAGCGGGAATCAAACCGTGATCTCTTGGTTCATAAGTCGGCGCTCAACCACTGAGCCACGCCAGCTGAGCTATTTTCTTATTTTAATACTTTTTTTTTTTAAAGAACAGTTTTAGGTTCAGAGAAAAATGAAGGTACAGAGACTTCCATATACCTCTTTGCCCCCTTGACATGCATAGCCTTCCCCATTCTCAACATCCCCCACCAGAGTCGTACATTGATGAACCTAAATTGACGTCATAGTCACTCAAAGTCCATAGTTTACATCATGACCCACTCCTGGTTGTATATTCTGTGGGTTAGGAACTTATTTTTTAATCATAGTATTTTGTGAGGGTGAAGGATATACCCCTTCCATAATTTAAAAGAAATATAATTTTAAAGTGTCTCATTACAGATTTAAAAACTGTTATAAGCGTACTTTAATGATATGCACAATATTTTACGACAGTAGTGCATACGTATATAATAATGTAAGTAAAAATATATATATTAGAGGCATGTGTTCACATTTTTCTGAAATGGGTATAACGAAGGTGAAGGATTCTGAAGGTCTCAGTAGCAGCAACATATTCAGTACAGAGACAGGACCCTCTTAGGGCTTCATTCAAGTTCAACCCCAACCAGGCGCAGGTGCTGATCTGGGCCCACCAGAGGGTG